>NC_084827.1:122871381-123177972 GCF_033115175.1 Lepus europaeus | reverse complement strand
CATCAAGGAAATTAACCCACTGGGCATGCTCAAAGCACTGCTACTAAAGAAGTAAAGAAGGGAGTGTTGATGTCCTTATTCATTTGGGCAGCAAGTTTTCTTCCCATATGTCTCAATTCATCCTAAAAGGATGTCAACCTAAGAACACCCACCAAATGGCTCTGTCTCTGGGCACAATCACCATTTGGCATCTGCTGAGATGTGCAACAAGGGTATTAATTACTGCTCACCATGTGATTAATGTGGCTGATAGTTCTTGATGAGGTCAGTGTGTTTTGTGAATCTTAGATTAATGATTCCAATTTGACAGACAGCAAGCCACTAAATGGCTACCAGGTGGCAAAAATATTGTGTTACCCTAGGTAGAAATAAAGAGTAATATTGCCACACAATCACCTCCTATGAACTACGTGAAAGCACAGTTTTCCCAAATAACCTTTAGCATAAATTCTCATTTCATTCTATTTTTAAGAAATAAACTGCCTTCTCAGTGGACTCTACCAAAAATCAAAGAAATTATTTGTAGATAAACATAGATCTGATGTCACTGAAGCATAGTGAGGGGTGTCAGCTTTAGTCTAGATGGAGAAAAGAAACAGAATATAGGAAGAAAACTTGCTACCCAAGTTTTATAAGTGCTAAGCAATTTAACTTTACCACTTGTATATCTGACAACTTAAATAGCCTAAGTACATTTATGAGAAGATATTGCCTGATCTTCAGGAAAATCCTACTACTCTATTATCTTAAATGAAGTACTCAACAAAAAAAAAAAAAAAGAGAGAGAGAGAGAGAAAGAGGGAGGGAAGGGGAGAGAGAAGGAAGGAAGAAAGGAAGGAAGGAAGGAAGGAAGGAAGAAAGGAAGGAAGGAAGGAAGGAGGGAGGGGGGGAGGAGGGGAGGAGTGAGGGAGGGGAGGAGTGAGGGAGGGGAGAAAAGAGTATGAAAGAAGCAAACTTAATAGAGACATCTCTATTTCCTGTCTAGTAGAAGAGCAAAATTCCTGTCTTAGGACTCCTTCCTATCTTCAGAGTTCATTGAGAAAGAAGCCAGCCATTCATTAATTATTCTTACATACCCAACACCTAGCATAGGGTCCAATAGAGGAGTGAGCAATCCTGCTGAGTCATTTTCTAATCAAATTTGTACTGAGGGGACTCAGGCACATATGACATTATGTCTACAGGGACCCAGCTGCTCAAATCCAGAGTCAATCCACACAGAGGCAGATACTGCTACTCACTGAGAATACACAGGCACAATGTGTGAGACAATAAAAACAGAACTTACAGCACTTTCCCTAAGGACCTTAATACAGTCTTTAAGGCAAGAAAGCTATGGATGGGTTTGAATCATTTGTGTGCCAGAAACTAGAACATTTTATCCCAAAAGTCATTGCTCCCATTTCACTCCAAAATACTGGTCTAACTTATGACCCCTCTACCTATGATGTTTGTCATCATAAAAGACTGCCAAAATCCTAAGTCTCATATTATGAGGCAGTTATGATTTTAAAAGCTCAATCAAGTCCTTTGACAAGAACCCTACAATGACATCTTCATTTCCCTCAAGGTAAAAGCCTTACAAAATCCAAGATCCCACTGCCTGACCTCCCCTCCCCAGTCTGGAGCACCAGTAGGACTTTCCTGCCTCACTTCTTGCACCGCAGTCACTGTCTCCTTGAAGCACATCCCTCCTCTCACTCTCTTCCTAGAGTCAAGTCTTTCCCCGGACATTAAATTCTAAAAGAATTCAGAATTTTCCCTGAAATTAAATGTAAATTTAAATTTGCTTTGTTTACTGTTGGAATTGAAGGTAATCAGAATAAGCCTCTCCAAAATATACCACTTTGTCATAAGGGTTATTTTGAACTAAAGACAAATAAGAAATAGTCACATAGAAAGAACTCTTCACCCTCCTTTCTGCCTAAAAGTAGGGCATGAGTTTTGCTTTGTCAAAGTGGAAGGAGAAGATGCTTCATACTGGAGACCACACTGAATCTGCACAACAAATCTTACTAAATAACCTTTATCTTTGGTGCTGGCACTGTGGCACAGCAGGCAAAGTCACCACCCAGGTGGCTTGCATCTCATAAGGGCACTAGTTTGAGGTCTGACTGCTCTGCTTCTGATGTAGCTCTCTGCTAATGTGCCTGAGAAAGCAGTGGAAAATGACTCAAGTGCTTGGGCCTCTGTACCCACATGGGAGAACTCAAAGAAGCTCCTGACTCCTGGCTTTAATTTGGTCCAGCCCTAGACATTGCAGCCATTAGGGGAGTGAACCAGCTCATGGAAGATGTCTCTCACTCTCTCTCCCCAACTCTCTCTGTAATTCTTTCAAATAAATATTTAAAAATTTTAAAATAATCTTTATCTTCCATTAGTTTTCCCCATGTATGTAACATCAAAATTTACTACCTGAATCAGTTTTTTGTAACTATAATGAAATCCCTGAGGCTAACTTTATTAAGAAAAGAGCTTCATGTAGCTCCCAGTTCTGGAGGTTCAAGGGCATGATGCTGGCTTTTACTCAGCTCTGGTGAGGACTTCAGGGTGGCTGACACCACACTGGTCAGAGTACAGGAGAAAGAGAGAGATCACATTCCAAGATAGGAAGCCAAAGAACAGCAAGTGTGAGGCTCACTCTTAAAACAACTCTCACTGGGAAGAACTCACTCCGGGATCCATGAGAACCTTAGTCTTTTCCAAGGGCACACACCCAATGACCTAAAGAATTCTCACTGGGCCCAGCCACCCAAAGGTCCTAGCACCTCTAATACTGCCACACTGGGGACCAAGTATTAAATACATGACCCTATATGGGATAAACCACATCTAAACCACAGCAGGAGGTGTTGGGAACCCAAACTTCCCTTTTCCTTTATCTAACTACTGCTCAACAATCTATCACTCCTGTTAGAGTGGTATGTAAACCCTCAATTCTAACCACTCATTTAATTATTCAGCACTGGGTTCTCCCAAAGATATGTGTGTTGCTCACATACAAATACATTTTTTTTCTTTCCTGATAATCTTTCGTCAATTTAACTTGAAGTCCCCACACACAGAACCTAAAGTGATAAAGGAAAAGGTTTTTGTTAGGCTTTAAGATCTTGGAGTTCAAAGAGGCAGAGACAATGGATTAAAGCAGAAAAGACTTTTATTATAGAAAGGACAGCACAGAGGGGACTTCCGGTGGACCATCAGCTGCCAGAGAGCAGGTAGGGAGACTGAAAGTGAGTGTTCAGCTCCATCAGGCAATGGGTTTTTGTTTTTGCTTTTTTTTTTTTTTTTTGGGGGGGGGTGGTGGTGGAGGACAGGGTGGGAGGCAGTTCTGCTGCTGAAGGGTCTGTTGGTAAAGTCCCTTTTTTTACAATGCCTTGTCTCAGCAATTTGTAATGTCCAGGTAAGCGGCTTTCCCAAGCAGCAGATATTCCCCTTACCTTCAGATTATCTTCACCCAGTGTTATCAAATTTGGGAGTTTTAAGCCTCCGTGACCTAACGGGTTCATCAGGACTCAGTGGCCTGATAGGTTCAAACAGTCTTCCTCTGTGCACAACCTTTCTTGACTACACAATGAATCATAAAGTGCCTTCTACATTCAGATCTGGCTAAAAGGTCCATGAGAGTGTTTCAGGAATGAAAAGCCAAGACACTCTGGAAAAAAAAAATACCTAAATGAAAGATCTCTGTAAGCGAGATCCCAGCAGAAAGAATGGGCTGCCAGCACCACGGCTCACTAGGCTAATCCTCCACCTTGTGGCGCCGGCACACCGGGTTCTAGTCCTGGTCGGGGCGCCGGATTCTGTCCCGGTTGCCCCTCTTCCAGGCCAGCTCTCTGCTGTGGCCAGGGAGTGCAGTGGAGGATGGCCCAAGTCCTTGGGCCCTGCCCGCCATGGGAGACCAGGAGAAGCACCTGGCTTCTGCCATCGGATCAGCGCAGTGCGCCAGCCGCAGCGCATCGGCCGCGGCGGCCATTGGAGGGTGAACCAACGGCAAAAGGAAGACCTTTCTCTCTCTCTCTCTCTCTCTCTCTCTCACTGTCCACTCTGCCTGTCAATAAATAAAATAAAAAAAAAAAAAAAGAACAGGTCATCAAAGAAGGAGGTACCTTTCTCTGAAGGGAGGAGAGAACTTCCACTTTGACTATGACCTTGTCTAAATAAGATCGGAGTTGGCAAACCCAAGAGGCTTCCATAGCCTTGGCAACTCATGACAAGAGCCTAGGGTGATTACTGACGCCATAAACAAGAGTGTCAAATTGTTAAGTCAACAACAGGAGTCACTGGGTACTTACTTCTCATGTGGGATCTCCTTAATGTGTTGTACTATGTGAATTAATGGTATACTAGTACTCAAACAATACTTTACACTTTGTGTTTCTGTGTGGGTGCAAACTGTTGAAATCTTTACTTAATATACACTAAACTGGTCTTCTGTATATAAAGAGAATTGAAAATGAATCTTGATATGAATGGGATGGGAGAGGGAGTGGGAGATGGGAGGGTTGTGGGTAGGAGGGAGGTTATTGGGGGGAGAAAAGCCACTGTCACCCAAAAGCTGTACTTGGGAAATTTATATTTATTAAATAAAAGTTTTTTAAAAAGTGCCTTCTAGTTCTCTTGGAAACAAAGTGGCTGAATCATTGTTAAATCCAAATTGAGTTTAGTTCTGTTTCACTGAAATCTGTGCTACTCTTGCTTCTGTAATGCGTCATTACTTTGTGTGTCACTAAAAAAGAATGAAACACTGTCAATTACAATTGTAAAGTATTTTTGATTGTAAGACACATCCAAATTCCAGAGATTAAGTGGGGGTCAAATGTTCTCTTTTTCTACCATGAAAATAATAAGGATAAATTAATTATTAAACCCGTGGGCCCAGTATTAAGGTGCAGCAGGTAAGTCAATGCCTGCAATGATGACATCCCACATGAGTAGCATTTGATGCCCAGCTGTTCCACTTCCAACCCAGCTCCCTGCTAATGTGCCTGGGAAAGCAGCAGAGGATGGCCCAAGTGCCTGGGCCCCTGTCATCCATGTGGGAAACCAGGATGGAGTTCCAGACTCCTGGCTTCTGCCTGACCCAGCCCTGGCCATTGCAGTCATTCAGGGAGTGAAGCAGCGTATGGAAGGTATCTTCCTCTCCCTCTCTCCCTCTCTTTTTTCTTCTATGGTTCTCTAACTCTGACTTTCAAATTAATATTTTTAAAGTAAACTATTATTTGACTAAGAATATTTTTGCGACTGTGCAGATTACAAAATACTGCACTAGATTCAAGAAAAATTGTAGAATATCCTAGAAAGGAACAATTCTGGCTAGCATGAGCATTATAATTAATGACTCCCAAGTCTATGATCTAGAAGAAATGAGTTGGATATAAATCAATTTCATTTTAACTCTTTTTGGAGGAAATACTGAGCTTCAAAAAAAAGTGTTATTATCTTAGGATATTGGTCTTTCTTAAATTCATAAATTGATTTTCCTCAAATTGTTTTTATTGGAATTCTCAATTTTCACAAAATGACTGTCTAATGAAAATATTCAACAATATGATCCTTTATATCTAATTCTTCTTCATGCTGTACTCTAAAAGGAAACTAGAAAATGTCATTCTAAAAAGTGTGCTGATATGTAGCAGATAAATCACATAACATAAGCAAGATACAACGGAGGAGGATTTGGCAGGCAAATAGCCAAGAAAAAAATGAAAACTACTAGAACGAAGACTGCAAGTGCTTATAAAATTTCAAAAATGCATGGTCAGGTCTTTCAAAACGGGAATTATAAACAATATGAAATGTCCAAAGCAACTTCATTTTATGAAGAGCCATGTAAGTAAATGTACTATTTGATTTAATAATGAGGATACGATAAACTGTTAACAAAATACTGTCTGCAATAGCTTCTTACAATAATGGTATACACATTTTAAAAAGAAATAGTCAATAGATGTAAGATTAAAAAACATTATTCATCTCTTTCTCACAGCAGGGTGACTAAGCCTGCTGTCACCAAACCTGTTACCTCACTGTTCCCTGATGGAGTGAGTGCCTTTAATAGGACGAGATGAATGCAAGTGTTTAACTATTTTAACATACCAACAACAGAAAATAAAAGCAGTTCTTGAAACAAATGATCTGGCTTCACACTAATTGAATATGCTTATGTTTTTAGACAGAAAGGTGCTGATGTCTAAAATTTTTATAGTGCAATAGGAACAGAGGCTTACCAATTAAGTGACAAATTAAGTCTAATACAAAACAGATCTCTCAAACTCTTCACCAATCCCTTACAATCCGAAGTGCTCATCATCTGTCAGAAAGCTTGTATGTTCTATTTGAAATCTAAACTAAATCAAACCATAATCTCAAAAGTTTATTCCTTTCTAATTAATGTTGGTCCAAATGCAGGTTGCCTAAAAGATTAATGTAGACAAGCCTTGTGAGGAGCAAGGACATAGCCCCAGCATTCTTCCCCTGGCTTGGTCCCATGGCCTGCATTCTTTGCTACTCCACCCTTTGCATTCTTTTCCAATTAACTAGACCTGAGAGAGGAAGCACACACACACACACACACACCCCGCCTCCAAGTTTGAAAAGCCAAAAAAAAGTAGCTCATCTCTACCACCCCTCATGGTCCTTACCTGGCTATATAAACTCAGCCAGTAAATAAGTCTTGCTCTCTGTCATGTGTTCGCTCTGTGTGCAAGGCAGCAGTCAGCCATCTCTACGAACCTATTTTCCCTTCAATAAATTCATTTTGGCTGTGAGTTCCTATCATACCTCCTCTCGGTTCTGCCCCTCTTTCCTTAAACCTTGGACCTGCCTAGAGTAATGAAAGAAGTTTCTAGAATTCAGAAAACCTCCCTCTGGAATGCAACACATATTACAAGTAGCTTTTTTTGTTCTTTAAGGCACCCATAAATCAATGCAGTATCATTTAGGGGGAAAAAAGTTGTTTGCCAAAAACAGCACTAACACTATAAATGAACCACTATAAAATGTCCAGTTTTGGCCTAAATCTACCCTTAAATCAAAATAAGAATAAAACTGATAGCTTTGTGATCCGCAAGGAGGGAAGGCCTACACTTCCGGGAATGGAGAGGCCTACTTCTGGGGAAGAAAGTCCTTGTCAAGGTCCCTGCGGGTGCCTAAAGGTCAACCAATGAGGATCAGACCCACCTTAACCTTTAACCCCCATGCCCTGAATCTATAAAAGGAGCTCTCCCAATCTCTGACACGCGACTTCCCTGGCCCCTGCCCCCCGTTGGGGCCGTGGAACCATGCCCGGGAGCAAAACCCCAATACAAGCCTGTGAATGAATCGATTTGTCTGCCTGGGAAGATCTGTTACGCGGTTACGCGCCGGACACCTTACAAAAACTCTCTTGAATCCTCTTCCTTTAGTTAGCTTTCCTTTTTATAAAGCCTGGTGTGTTCTGCTCCTTTATTGAGTATCCTTCTCCTAAGCCTCCTAATTTTCCCAACCCCCATTCACAGATACACTTGATAAACTTTTAGGGAGAATCTAACAAATTGCTTCTTCCAGTAACATTTACATTTAAAAAGGTGATGCCTAGAAGAAGATTAACAATATGTGCAAGGACCACTGCTGTGGCAAAGCGGGCTAAGCCTCCACCTGCAGCATTGGCATCCCATATAGGTGCCGGTCCGAGTCCTCACTGTTCCACTTCTGATCCAGCTCTCTGTTATGGCCTGGAAGAGCAGTAGAAGATGGCCCAAGTCGTTGGGTCCCTGCACCCATGTGGGAGACCTTGGCTCCTGGCTTCAGATCAGCTCAGCTCTGTCGTTGCAGTCATTTGGGGAATGAACCAGCGGAATGGAAGATCTGTCTCTCTCTGGCTCTACTTTTCTCTGTAACTCTGTCTTTCAAATAAATAAAATAATTCTTTAAAAAAGAAAGAAGAAAAAGATTCGTACCATGGACCTAAATCTCTACATATGAAATACATGAAATTTGTAGACCTTAAATAAAATAACCAAATAAATCAAAGAATTTTACATGGAAACATATATAGGATTTTCTGGGACAAAAGAATATTCACACATTGAGTTTCATGAAACTCACCTTGTTCAGTGCAAAAGGATATTTTTATATTTTACAACAATTTCTAATTCTGGTGAGTAATTTCATAAAGCTTTCTTAAAATAGAATTTCTTCATTCTGCCTCATCACCATCAGTGAATTAGATGGAAAAGGTACCCTTTCATTGTAATTGATAGGTATTTGTGGGTTTTTATTACCACATCCTTTTAAATAGGAAGTGTAGCCTGAGGGTTCCCAAAACATGTGGCCAAAGGCAAAAAGGAAAGATTTTGTGATTTAGGATATTTACACTTAGAATACTAACTATGTATCTTTGGTAGAAATTTTCCTTTAAGTAGCAATAATATACCCAATTTGTAGCCACAATTTTGGAATATCTGTGTTCATAAAAAGAAGGAGGAGGCTGAAGAGATCCAGGTGAAGAAGGGGATGATGTCTTTCATTCATACAAAATTTCTCCATTTTGAGTCTTAAAACTGGCCAAGACAACAAATTCCTTTATTATCACGTACCCCTAGGTTATGAGGAAAGCAACTCAGCTTTCCCAACTAAAACAACTTTACTGCAAAGTTAATCTCTAATATTCTGAGTCTCAGCCCTACACGCACATTAGAATCACATAGGAAGAGTTAAAGTTATCCTGATGCACTGGAGCTAGCCCCAAGAGTCTTGATTTTTGTTAATTTTATTCGTGAGAAAGGGAGAAAGAGATCTGTTCATCCCCCAAAATGCCCACAGCAGCCATAACTAGGCCAAACTGATGTTAGGAACTGGGAACTCCATCTGGGTCTCCCAGGTAAGTGACAGGGATCCAAGTACTGCTGTCTTCCAGGGTGACCATTAGCAAGGAGCTGGAATCAGAGGCAGAGCCCAGACACTCCAACACAGGGTGAGGTATCCTAAACAGAATCTTAACCACTGTGCCAATGCTCACCTCTAGCCCCTAGATTCTGATATCATTGGTTGAGGGAGCAGCCTGAGCATCAGGTGAATTAAGAGCACCCCAGGTGATTTATCTGTGTAGTCAATGTTTTTAAAAAAATAATTATTAATTTATTTTAAAAGTCAGTTGCAGAGAGAAAGGGAGAGACAGAGATCTTCCATCCACTGCTTTGCTCCTCAGATGACCACAGAAGCCAGGGAATGGCCAGGCCAAAGTCAGAAGCCAGGAGCTTCATCTGGGTCTCGCACAGGGGTGGCAGGGGCCCAAACACTTGGGCCATCTTCTGCTGCTTTTGCCAGTTCATTAGCAGGGAGCTGGATCAGAAGTGGAGCAGCCGGGGCGCGGCCTGGCACATATATGGGATGCTGACATTGCAGACAGTGGCTTTACCACTAAGGCAGAATGCCAGCATCTGTGTAGTGTGAATCAAAGGACAGCAGACAGAGCCAGTCCAGACACCTGTTTGAACTGGTTGATTGAGCCCTAGCTTCACCTAGTGTCAAACCTTCACAGCCCCCACCCCCTAACTCCCCCAGTTACTCTGTGAAATGCAGACAATACTGGATCAGAGACTTAGGACTTGCTCTGCAGTAGAAGAACACACAAATTGCCAACAGCCTAGCCAGCAAGGGACAGCTGTGGCTGGCTCGCCTTTGACTATGTGAAGGGTCAGAAACCGCCTTCCAGCAAGGCAGAAACAGCTTAGGAATAAGGCTGCCATCTGGCTGCCTTTCTAGGCATCTCACTCTTTCTCCGGAAAGAAATGCAAATGACGAATCACCCCCTCCTACTTGATAGGCTTGGCTATTCCCCTGCAATAGAGGCCCAGACAGAGCCCAAAAGCAGAACAGAGCCAACTGTCAACGCAGGCCAAGTACCACGCACTCCAAAATTCTTCTCACCCACCTGTCTGCCTTCAAAGCTGTCTCTAAGGGTTTCCAGAAGGGAGGTAAGTGCCACTGAGATACAGCAGTTTTGCTACCAAGAAAGATCCAATAGGGGCTGGAGTTTTGACCTAGCTGGTAAAGTTGCTGCCTATGACATGTCCCGGCTGCTCCACTTCCAATCCAGTTCCCTGCTAATGGCCTGGGAAAGTAGTCGAGGATGGTCCAAGTACTTGGGCCCCTGCCACCCATGTGGGAGACCTAGAAGAAGCTCCTGGCTCCTTTAGCCTGGCCCAGAGCCAGCACTGCAGCCATCTGGGGAATGAATCAGCAGATGGAAGACCTCTCCCTCTTTCTCTCTCTCCCTCTCCCCCCTAACTCTTTCAAATACAAAATTAGATAAAAATCTAATAGCAGTTCTTGAGTTTGACGCATGTAAGAATCACAAAGAAAGCTTGTGAAAAATGCAGGTTGCTGGGCCCTCTTCCTAGAATTTCCAATTCAGTAGTTCCAGATTCTATCAAGTTCCTAGATGGCACTGGGAATTCTAACAATGTCCCCAGGTGATGCTACTGGTCCAGGAGTTGCACTTTGTGAACGCTGGACAATGAGTCAAGGAGGAGTTTGTTGTTAACTGTTAGTGATCTGTTAGACCCATCATCCCACTCAGTCTGCTGGGGAGGCAAGAGGAGGTGAAGAACCCATAGCCTGGGGTAGCCACCAGGGTTTAAAGATGTCATTGTGGAGTTGTTCCTCCATATCTAAGGAGCAGCATGAGGGTAAAGAATGCCAGGTAGGAAGTGGTTTAGATGACAATTGGCAAATGCCTCTTCCGTGTTTTAACTACAGTCCTCTGGGGACTTCTGGGAAACATTGCATGGTCTCTCAACTAAATACTAACTCGTTCCAATCCACTAGTTTATCAGAGAGTAGAGCAGCTTCACAAACCATGATGATGAGCTGCGATGGATTTCAAACGGAGGATTTCACAGACTGGGACCAAAGATACACGGTTTGCGTTCCAATAGCACCATCTAGTGGACTGTTTGAAATTGTTGTTTTCCAGCAAACAGCCTAAAATGGAGGTGTTCTGTACTTCAGTAACAGGAAAAAGAGAGCCACATCGTTTGCTCATTGAGGCACAATGGGGAAGGAAAACTAAACAAAGACAGCTGTGGCTATGTGAAAGACATTTTTTCAATCAGATGTAATATGCTCTATGGAAACAGCAAAGCCATTAGCTGAGGAACTTATGTGCACAAAAGAATGTGCACATAGTTTTTCAAGAGTAGTGTGATACAATGGGTAGTAAAGGCAAGAAAAACATTAAATCAAGATAAATTATGTTTACATGTTACATTTATATTCTAAAGCCTCAAAGCTGCTCATAAACAACTGATTAATAACTTACATACAAATACAGGAACACAGCTCATTTTCTGCATGAATGTAAGAGGATTCAGGTAATCACATAGCTTCTAAAGAGTAGGCCAGTGCCAGGGCTCACTTAGTTAATCCTCCACCTGTGGTGCCGGCACCCGGGGTTCTAGTCCCAGTTGGAGCACCGGGTTCTGTCCCGGTTACTCCTCTTCCAGTCCAGCTCTCTGCTGTGGCCCAGGAAGGCAGTGGAGAATGGCCCAAGTGTTTGGGCCCTGCACCCGCATGGGAGACCAGGAGGAAGCACCTGGATCCTGGCTTCAGATCGGCACAGCACACCAGCCGTAGTGGCCATTTGGGGGGTGAACCACCAGAAGGAAGACCTTTCTCTGTCTTTCTCACTGTCTAACTCTGCCTGTCAAAAAAAAAAAAAAATAGTGGGGTCAACTGAATTTTAATTCTCTACAGTCCAGGAAGACAGAGAGTGAGGAGGGAAAGAGCTGTTCAATTGCTGGTCTGAGAAGGGATCAGCAAGGGAAAATTAAAAAAATCAAGATGTTAAAAATTGCTTCACTGGCCCACAAGATGTGTGCAAGAAACGGTTCCATGAGCACTGATAGTTTAAGGGTAAATGTTTTTGTAGGATAGTTTAAACTCAAGGAAATATTAACAAAAAGCAATTTTATTTTTCCAATGATGTGGTTGGTTGACTTCTGCCTCTGAATGATCTCTCAGGCAGATCCCATAGATCATTCTCATGGTTCACACAAACCATCTAAGTTTATCTACCCCAGGCTTGTGAAACACATGACCCAGGGGGCCCAGCCTGCCCCTTCACAGACTCCAGCATCAGGAAGCCCGCCTCATTGCACAATATCTCTCTCCCTACTCTTATCAAGACCTAGTTTCTTGAGTTGAGTTGAGCTGGGATTAGGGCAGGAGGAATAAACAAGTTCTCTCAACCCTATTTCTCTTTGTTGTGGAATTCTCTATTGATTGATGCTGCTTATCTCTGTAACACCAATCAGTGACTAAATGATGATTATGTCAAGGGATGGCAGGCAAGAGAAGGGGGGTCCTGTGTAAATTCTTAGGGCCCTGAAACGTCCCTCTGGCATGAAGACCAACTCTGACAGTGTCTTCTACCCCTCCTCAACCTCCTCCACCAGTGTCTCTCCAGTGGGACCCTCACAGCCAGCACACAGGATTCCTGGGTGCAAGTACTGCTGAGAAGACCCAAGTCCCACTAACCTTCCCACATCACTAAGCCTACGGGGCACCTTACATACCCTTGTCATGCCACGTGTGGGGAAGTTTCTGTTCCACACTTGCTTGCCTTCTCCCTGACTCAGACAAGAGCTGACTAACGCAATTCCAGCAGGGAAGTGAGATCCTGACTCCTTCCTTTAGCTCCTTCTCCAGTCTCACAGGTGCGGGACATTAGCAGTTTCACTCCCTGAACAAAGCACACAGAGCATTTGGGGCTCCTTTCTCTTCTCAAGCATCCCTCCAGAGTCTGTCCTCCACTAGCCCAAATCTACTTAATTGTATTATTCAGGGTCCAAGTGAAAAAGAGAAGCCTCAGGTTGATGACAAGAGGAAGCCACTGCCACCTTAACCTGGAGAAACTCACAGATCCAGGATCCATGACTGGACCACAGGCAGCCCTTGTTACGAGGCATGGGAACTGCAGCTGCAGAAAAGACGGAGTTACCATCATCTAAGGCATAGTGTCTCATTAGAAATACCCTTCCTTGGGTGCTCTCCAGGCTTCTCAGAATGTCTCCTCTTGGCCCAAAGCAGCAGGCAGCCGATTGAGTTAGAGAACCTAGCACACTTACCCCGTGCACCTGGCAGAGCCAATGCTTGAGGAAGAGGTGGAGAGTGAGCAGGCCTTGGGCAGCTCTCCAGTCTTGGACAGAAGAGCTGGCCTGGCCGATTCATTCTTTCTTGACTAGATCACCAGGTTAAACCTTGACAGGGAATGATAGAACCCTACCATCACTTGGCACCTGTGTCTGTGGTCTGTCTTTGAGATATAGGCAGCATTTTCAAGTCAAGAGGAAAAGTCTCTCTCAACATCCTGTCACATGAGATTAAATGCAGGGTTTCCCATACT
Organism: Lepus europaeus; assembly: GCF_033115175.1. NCBI lineage: Eukaryota > Metazoa > Chordata > Mammalia > Lagomorpha > Leporidae > Lepus > Lepus europaeus. The sequence continues at coordinate 123,164,582 of NC_084827.1, read as the reverse complement.
GTTGCCCAACTGTGGTATAACAACTGCCTTGATGCTCCTCTGCCTGGTACCAGACCAAGTCTCAGATATTCTTATAAATATTGCTGATAAAATTTTACCTAGCCTGTTATTTTCTGCTTCAGGTGAGACTTCAATATGTTCAGGATTTTCAAATTACATTTAAGAAACGACATGTAATTCTAGAGAGAACTCCTGCATATATTATATTTCAGTACCTTCAACTAACGTTTTATTAAATTCTGTTTCTCCCTATATCAAGAAACCCTGTACTAATAAATCTTCATTGAATTTTATATGTGCTCAGGACCATGCTTTGAAGGAGAGATAAGATCGTAGGTAGATAAGATCCCAAGAGGCTGACTCTGAGATGAGAATTCATGAGCAAGTAATTTGCAGCTGTCACCACTTACCTGTGGCTACCTAATACCAGATAGGGCTGGAGACTATGTATGCTGTTTTTTCCTATACACATATAGCAATAAAATTTAATTTTCAAATTAAAAATAGTAAAAGATTAACAACAATAACCAATAAAATAGATCAACTGTAATAATAAGCTATAATGTGATACGTGTCTGTCCCTTCTTCCTCCTACCTCTCTTTCTCTGTGGCTACACTGTTATTTGCAGACCACAGCAGACTAGACAACTTAAGCCAGGTAAACTGAATTGAGCATAAAAAACTGTTGTATAAAATTACTCTCAGGAGAGATTAATAAGAAAGTGGGAAATGCCAAACAGAAAGCAAGGGTGTATTCTAGACTAAGCCCCACAGGCGGTCTGCAGGGACCATCAATTTCCTGCAATAAATCTGTCAACACCAGAAGCAAAGGAGCAGGGCTTTCATGCTCCCACACACACACTGTCATTAGACAAGGAGTCTGAGATGAGCCAAAGAGTATTCACAGGTGCTGGCCTTGGACTCAAAACCATGCCAAGGCTGCAGGAGGTGAACAGACAGGTAAAAAGGGGTTGTGATGTGGTGATGTAATAAGAAATACATATTTGGGGTTATTTGGGGCTGGCGTTGTGGCACAGCAAGTTAAGGTACCACCTGTGATGTCAGCATCCCGCATGGTTGCTGGTTCAAGTCCCAACTGCTCCACTTCCAATCCAGCTCCTTGCTAATGCACCAGGGAAGGCAACAGATTAACCTAAGTACTTGGTCCCCTGAACCCATAACAGAGACCCAGATAAAGTTCCCGGTCGTGGCTTTGTCCTGGCCCAGCCCTGGCCACTGTGGCTGCTTGAGGAGTGAACCAGAGGATGGAAGATCTCTCTATGAAAGCTCTCTCTCCCTTTCTCCCTCTATTTCTCCTTCTCTCTGTAACTTTGGATTTCAAATAAATAAATATGTCTTTTAAAAAAAGACCAACTTGCTTAATTCCTTCCTTCTTCCTTTCAACTAAATAATTTCCTAATCCTTGCTCCCTAAATTAAAAACTACAGAAAAAGAAATGCACATTTGGTTTTCATCCTCAGTTCCTGACAGTTTCTAAAATCCTTGGAATTTCCGGAGTGATAGAAGTGAGAACATCTTTTATTATTCATCATAAACCCCTTTCAAGCATGTCTGAGTTTATGCTAATGAGATGACTCTGAATGGGATCTGGTTGTCACAGGAACATACCATGAAAATAGATACGGGGCTGGCGCCGTAGCTCATTAAGCTAATCCTCCGCCTGTGGCGCCGGCACCCCGATTCTAGTCCCGGTTGGGGTGCCGGATTCTGTCCCAGTTGCTCCTCTTCCAGGCCAGCTCTCTGCTGTGGCCCAGGAGGGCAGAGGAGGATGGCCCAGGTCCTTGGGCCCTGCACCCGCATGGGAGACCAGGAGGAAGCACCTGGCTCCTGGCTTCGGATCTGCACAGTGCGCCAGCTGTAGCAGCCTCTTGGAGGGTGATCCAATGGAAAAGGAAGACCTTTCTCTCTGTCTCTCACTGTCTAACTCTGCCTGTCAAAAAAATAGATAAGGGTAGTTCACTCTTGACCTCAGCAGAGGGAAGAAGGGCTAGAGACTGAGGGATGCCTACATAATGGCACCTCCATAAAAAGATTTGGCTCAGAGAGCTTGTAGATCATTGAACACATGGAAGTATAGGGGCAGCTGCATGCCCAGAGAGGGCATAGGAGCTCTGTCTATCACCTACCCCCGCCCCAGCTGGCCCTATGCATCTTTTCCATTTTGGTATTCATCTATGTCCTGGGTTCTGTGGACCATTCTAGAAAATTATTGATGGGGCTGGTGCTGTGGTATAGCAGGTTAAAGCCTTCACCTGCGATGCCGGCATCCCATATGGGCGCTGGTTTGAGTCTGGCTGCTCCGTTTCCCCATCCGGCTCCCTATTAAAGCACGTGGGAAAGCAGCATTGGATGCCCCAAGTGCTTGGGACCCTGCACCCATGTGGGAGACCCAGAAGAGGCTCCTGGTTCCTGGCTTCGGTCTGGTCCAGCCCCGGTCATTGTAGCCATTTGGAGAGTGAATCAGTGGATGGAAGCTTCTTCTCTCTCTCTAACTCTGCCTTTCAAGTAAATAAAAATAAATCTTAGAAAAAGAAAACTATTGAATGTGAAAATGAATGTGAAAAAATCATGGAAATTCCTGATTTCTAGCTGGTTGGACAGAAATACATGAGGCTTGGATTTGCTGTTGGCAACTAAAGGGGCTATTGCAGGACTGAGCCCTTCACCTGTGTGTCTGTGATAACCCTGGGTAGTTAATGTCAGAATGGAATTAAGTTGTAAGACACCCAGTGTGGGTGCAGAGATTTGGAAAAGAACTTGGGGGAAGGACATGTGACACCTTTAGCCTCAGAAGCACTGTGAGTAAAAACCAGATCGCAACAGCAGCTGGGAAAGGGAATCTGGGTGGAAATCAGTGTTGCTACTTCAATCAGCAGGAATCTTGTTTACTTTGCATGGGCATATTATCCTCTAGATAATAGCTGAGAAGAAACAGACACCAATACTAGGCCAAATACAGTCAAGTGCGAAGTAACGGCACAGCTGATAAGCACTCAAATATGCAAAAGCAGTGGTTCCCACACTGTGCTGCACATTGGAATCGCCTGCAGTATTCAACATATACTGAAGCCTGGCCCCCACCCCTAGGCTTTTCAACTTACTTGGCACAGGATGCAACATGGGCATTAGAATGGTTTAAAGCCTCCCTCGCCTTCAGGTGATTCTAATCTTCATGGAAGTTTGGAAGCCACTGATCCAAGGCAAGAGGGATCTATGTGAGTTACCTTCACCAGCAAGAGGCACTGGGAAGGGGGTAAGGCTTGACCTGGGTCTTGAGAGATGGCTAGAAGAGGATAACAAGAAATAAAAGGGGCTGACATTACTGGAAAGAAATGTGGCATAAATTTGAAGGCCAAAAATTAGCATGACGAATAAGAAAAATAAAGAAACCAATTTGAAAATGTCTCACTGAGACATGTGAAAGATAAGGGTTTATAGATATTGTGAATTCCTATTACAGTCAGCCAAGATGTCAAGCAAAACTCTTTAACTTGACCCAGTGGGCAACTGCCGTAGATTTTTTTTTTTTTTTTAAATAGAAAAGTAAAATGATAAAAGGGGTGTTTAAAGAAAAGTATGCTGGCAACAATATGAGAGATTCAAAACGGCAAGAGACTAGAATCAAGAAGTTCTGCCAAGAGGCCATTTCAGTAATCCTAGTATTTGATACGGTCTTTACTAGGGCAGTAGCTGTTACAGTTGAAAGGAAACTATAAATAAGAAGAGGTTTTCAAAGAAAAGAGAGGCCTTGGATCTTGGACATGGAATCTAAAACAAGGATGGAATTAAAGCTAAGCCCAAACTTAGTAGGTGAGAGAAAGGATTAACTGATGTGTATCTCCCCATATGTGAGAACATTAACTCCCTGACCTACCTTCTTTTGGGCTGGGTGACATGAGTCAAGATTTGCTCCATTTCAGATGTCTAAAAGGGCTAGGGCACCAAACCCTTTGCTTTAAAATGTTATTAATAGTAAAAGAAATTATAAAGCAACATTGTACGTAAAACAAAAGACCATAAGGAAAATTTTTAAGAGCTTTTTTCCTGCCCTCCTTCCATGCACACCCTACCTGGAGAAGAAGATAGGAAGTAAGAAAGAGGAAAGCTTAGACACCCTAATAAGGAATTCAGACACTGTCCGGCCCCACTCCTCTGTTTCTCTCACATGCCTAAACTTTGTCAATCAAAAAGAGCCAGGAAGATGTACAGCCCTCCATTGTCTGTCGATATCTAATGGTAGAGTGTGTGAGTGCATTCCTTTTTCTATCAAGCTTGTGATATCTCAGGCACACAGTTTCAACAACTCTGCAGAGGGCCCTTGAGCAACAGAAGTTATTTAAGAGAGTTGGTCGCTCAAAGAGGTATCAGATATGGTAATGATAATTATGGCAATAGGAGGTGGCATTGATCCTCACTACCCACACTGTAGTGGGACCAAAGACATCACAACAAACTAAAAATTGATGCAAGGATAGCAGCAGAATTAAATACCTCAGCCAGTGGTAGTATGGGATGGACCAAGACTGGAAAGGAACAATAGCTGAGATACGGAATCAACCTAGATACCCATCAACCAATGACTGGATAAGGAACACGTATATATATACTATGGAATATTATTCAGTCATAAAAAATGAAATCCTGTCTTTCAAAACAAAATGAATGCAACTGGAAACCATTATACTTAGGGAACTAAGCCAGTCCCCAAAACACAAATACTGATCTGTGGTAACTAATGGAATACAAAAAAAATGTATAATTATATGCACTACAATCTGCATAAAATTATTCCTGTGTATAAGCTGTTGAGAAGAAATGGCTTAAAGTCTAAATGAACTTATTATCTTGTAACCACACAGGAAATATTTAGATGTTACATTGTCATTGGTTCTATTCATTAAAAGAAATTATGAATAACTAATTGACAAAAAAAGAACCATATATGGGTGAAATGGTCACTTTTCCATTCAATTATAGTTTATAGCCATTGTCTATATTCCCACTAAACTAGGGTCTTTTTCGCTTTTTACTCATTAAATGAGAAGAGAGAGAGAGAGAGAATGGACAGGAGATCCATCTCCACCAGTACTGCACTTTTGCCATGAACAGATAATGGCCATTAAGTATGGGAAATATACTGCAGGTTGACAGAATCAGAATAGAACCAGACTAGAAGGTAAAGGCAAAAGTTATAGGTTGATTCAGTGTTATTAGTGTGAAGGTGATAATCTGTGCCAAGGTGATTGTGCAAACAAAAGCACACAGAGAAAATCGCTAAGCCTCTGTACTACTCCTGTGGGACACAAAAGTGAGCTTGGAACCTTAAGTATTGATGGAATTATTCAAACATAAAAAAGCATGACAGAAAGTGTATACTTTTTTCTGCACTTTCATCATTTTATTAATCTGAAAAACCCTGAGAACTGAATAGGTTTGCATTTTCTAATCTAGCTAATAGATTAAATGTAATATTATAGGTTGGTAGAATAGCAAACGGATTTCAGAAATGAAAGAGTGATGCTCAAGGGTTGAATGATGAAGTTAGGAAAAAATCTCCCAAAATAAGAGACAAAAAAAAAAAGATGGAAAATCAGAGACGTTGGGAGTTATAAAAGAATCTCAGGAGCTCCAATATCCGAATAAGAGAATGGAGGAAGAGAGAGAGAGAAAAGAGATCAGCGAGGAGTGAAAATTACCAAAGAAATGGTAACATTTCCCAGAGTAGTTTATTCAGTGAATAATATTCAGTGAATAATATTCACGTATTCATTGTATAGTAATCTCTGATTTTTTTTTGGACAGGCAAAGTGGACAGTGAGAGAGAGAGAGACAGAGAGAAAGGTCTTCCTTTTGCCGTTGGTTCATCCTCCAATGGCCGCCGTGGCTGGCGTGCTGCGGCCAGCGCACCGCGCTGATCCGAAGGCAGAAGCCAGGTGCTTCTCCTGGTCTCCCATGGGGTACAGGGCCCAAGTACTTGGGCCATCCTCCACTGCACTCCCTGGCCACAGCAGAGAGCTGGCCTGGAAGAGGGGCAACTGGGACAGAATCCAGTGCCCTGACTGGGACTAGAACCCGATGTGCCGGCGCCGCAGGTGGAGGATTAGCCTGTTGAGCCACGGTGCCGGCCTTCTGCTGATTTTTTTTTTTTTTTCACAGAATCAACCCATCCACAAGACACAGAAGGCATAATTTAAGTTCTAGAATTACCCCGTGATTTATCACTGACAGCCTGGGAGACGGGGACAAGGAAAGAGATTTGATAAAGGTATGAGAGCCCCGCTTTATCCACAACAGTTATCATAGAGGAAAGAGAAGCTGTTTTAGGGTGATGGACTACAAAAATCAAGCTTGGTGACTGTTGCTTAAGTCCTAATGGTAGTCAAAGAAAAACCTAGAAATCTGATTTCGTCTAACTATGGCAGGCAGAGAAAACACTGTGTGACAGAGCAAAATTTCTGTGGTAGGCAGCCTCTAAAATGGCCCCAGTGATCCCTGCCTTCTACTATAATCTTTGTGTCATCTCTTCCCCTTGACCACGGGCTGGACTTAGTGACTGGCTTCTAACAAACAGAACACCAGAAATGTGTGGCGCTAAGTCCTCGATTGGGTCACCAAGAGACTTTGGTTTCATCTGAGGCACCCACTCAATTGCACTTTGATTTGCTCTGAGGAAAGACAGCTATCATGTTTTTGAGTTTAAGAAACTGACTCCTGCCAACAATCAGGGGAGTGACCTTGGAAGCAGATCTTCCTCCAGCTGAGAGCTCATATAAGAGGGGCAGCTCTGGTCGACACCTGGATTACAGCCTCCTGAGAAACCATGGAATGGAGGACTTAGCTACACGACGCCTGCATTCCTAACCCATAGGCTGTGAGACAACAAACCAGAATTTGGGTTACAGATTTAGAGGAAAAACCACAGATGCTGAGAATGAGAGGAATGTATGTGAAAGTTGAAAAATCATGAATGTCAAGTTGATAGACAAAGCAATGCAACTTACAAAAAAGAGATTTGCTACTGTCTGCTCTCACTTATACAGGGATCCTAAATAAGTGAAACTCACAGTAACAGAGGAAATGAGGGTCAGGAGGAGATTGTGGAGATGCTGGTCAAACCAAAACTTGTTACATAGGAGGAATGAGTTCAAGAGGTCCGCCGTACAACGTGGTGACTAGTTAATAACAATGTGTAATATCCTTACTTACGGAAAGAGTACACATTTAAGTATTCTCACCACAAAAGAAGAGATAAACATGTAAGATAACATACAAGCCAAAGAGCTTGACCTAGCCTTTCCACAGTGTATATGCATTGCTAAATATCATGTTGTACACCATAAATATATATGATGTATATCGGATATATAGAAGAAAAATTTTTGTTAGAAAAGAAGGAAAGAAAGGGAGTGAGAGAGAAGAGAATGAGAGAGAGAGACAGGTAGGCATTTGGCCTAATGGTTAAGATGCTGCTTGGGATGCCTACAACCCATTTATAATGCCTGGGTTCAACTCCTGCCTTTTCTCCCAATTCTAGCTTCTTGTTAATGCAGACCCTGGGAGGCACCCATGGTGGCTCAAGTACTTGGGCCTCCGCCACCAACAAGGGAGACCTGAATAGGGTGACCAGCTCCTGGCTCTGGCTTAGGCCAGCCTAATGCATTCTGTATATTCAGGAAGTGAACCAGTTGATGCAAGCTATGTGTATGTATGTGTGTGGGGGGAGGGGGGTGTAATAAATTTGATTTAGGAAGGAGGAAGGGAAGGAAAGAATAAGGCAGGCAGGGATGGAGAAGGAAAGAAGGAATAAAAGGAGGAAAAATAATTATGTATCAGTAATGAGAATATACAAAACCACAATAAAGAGAAATTTCCTGTATTATAAAAAAGATCTAAGATTTTAGACAAAAGGGCTCAGTATGTTGCATGCAATATTGATGACTAAGAGATCTGTATTTATAAATCATTTAACATTATTTCAGAAGGAAGGAAAACCTATACACATTCAGGAGTAACATATGAAATTGATGTTCTTCAAAAATAAAATGTTTGCCAGCATTGTGACTTAGCAGGTTAAGCTGACACCTGTGATGCTGGCATCCCAATCAGGTGCCAGTTCAATGCCGGCTCCTCCAGTTCAGATCCAGCTCCCTGCTAATGGCCTGGGAAAAGCAGAAGATGACCCAAGTGCTTGGGTGCCTGCACTCACACAGGCAACCCAGATGAAGCTCCTGGCTTCAGCCTGGCCACTGCAGCCATCTGGAGTGCGACCTAGTGGTTGGAAGACCTCTCTCTCTCTCTGTCTCTCCCCCTCTCTGTGTAACTGACTTTCAAATAAATAACTAGATCTTAAAGTAAACAAAATGTATTCTTGTCCAACTCATGAGCCTCTAGAAGAATGAACCAACAGCCACAGTGTTTTGAAGAAAAGTGGTTATATTCCAAAGATGCTATCTGAAAAAGCCCCTGAAAGACATCCTCAGACTTAAAAGGGCTATAAATAATCATTAACCCTCTAACTCTTCTCTTTAATTTTCAAAGATACAGTGTCTAATTGAATGAGAAATAAACATACTTATTTTTAAAAATGGGATACAAAAGGACTATAGGGGAAACCCAGAAAGCAGCTAAATATTTGGAATGAAATCATTTAAAAATGACATTAATCTGACATTAAAAGTAAATTTGTATACATTTTTCCTCAAAAACATTTAAAAGTGATTTAATTGTATTGAATTTGATGAAGACACTACATTCTGGAAAGTTTTTTGAGACATGAGGGAGCCTAGCAAGAAAGTTCACGAGTTCACTTTTACTATATAACAAACCACCCCCAAAGGCTACTGGAGTAAAATAGCAAGCACTGTGTTAGCTCAGGGTTCTGTGGGTAAGAAATGTCAATTGTGCCCAGCTGGCCACTTGTTCTATTCTCAGCTGGACTCAACGATGCACCTGAGAAGTGCTGCCAGTGCAGGCTGGGGAGCTAACTAGTTTGGGGTGGCCTCTGCTGGGACACACGCTCCATGTGCCTCCCGTGTTCCAACACAATAGCCTAGACTTTTTCACAAGGCAGTGAGAGAGGTTCCTAAGAGAGCAATAAGCCTGCAAGGCCTCTTGAGTTAGGTCCCTAGCATATGGTTTTACTTTCATTCCACTTTGCTGGTCGAAGCAAATCACAAAGCCAGCCCAGACTTGAGGGAAAAACTAATTCTAACCCTTGATGGGAAATCCTGCAAAATTACATTGCAGGGGGCATGAAGAAGGGAGGGGAATAACTGAGACCTGTATTGCAAACAAAATAGCACAGACTGACATCTGGCCATAATTAGTCACATCCTCTCTCAAGCAAGATGTATTTCCCTCCTCTTGATACAACTGGAAGCCTAATCTAATCACAGCATTATTCTCATCATTCTGAATCTTATGGTTTACATTTGATCTGGGTGCAACTCCTTTTGAGATGGAGACCTTTGACCCAAAGGATGAGTAATCGGTTTCCCATATAACAAACCTCACAATAGTGAGACAGAGCAAGATGCCCATGGCAGTCCCATGCAGAAAATAAAGAAGGCACCTAACCTTCATGACCCACAGATACTCAAACCCAGCCACGCCAGAGAGCCACGCCCTGCTCAGAGGTAGGAAGTGGTCCTCACTAAGGCTCAGCCATGATCCCTGGATGTGGCTTCTCTATAAATCGTTCTCCGTGACCCGGGGCTCCAACCCCTTGCTATCTTTTCTTTCTTAATTCTGAGTGTAAACCTGCTCAGTGACAGGGGGCCAGTCGTCCCTCTGCCACCACAGCTGACAGCTAGCAAAACCCTAAACACAGAACTGCCCTACTCAGGGTACGAAAAATCTCAACTGAGCCACAGAAACTCACCCTGCAATGGCTGCCCTCTGATTCGGAATTGAAAGGACATTTGTTGTTTTAATCCACTTAATTCTGAGGCAGCTTATGACCTATGAAGACCTAACAGGTGAAGTCTTTTTTTAACACCTAATGACTACAGTAAAGTGAGAAAATAAAATACAACCACTGTCTTCTTAAAGAGATTAAAACATTTTAAAAAGAAAATAGAGCCAACAGAAACATAAAAATAAGAAAAGGGAGATCAAACATGCTGGTTATTTCAGGAGAAAAATGGGTTAAATCCCTCAGGTAAAAGTCATTAAAACAAATTCCATTCAATTCCAAACAAATTCCATTCAATTCCAAACAAATGTCAGCTGTATGTGGCTAACAACATTTCTAAAATGGCAAGATAGAGTAAAAATAAAAGAAAAGAGAGCCAGTTATTTTATTAACATAAGACTCAAAGCTTCACAGGTGTTAATGTTCTATTTATTTTTATAAAGGATAAGTTCTTAACAGTTGTGAATCATTATTACTGAGGATCATGATAGGCAACTATTTTTATAAGTTCAAGGAAAAATGACAGAATTTACAGATATTTATAAATTATTAAAGTCACATCTTAATAATTTATGGAAAATTCTGTGCCCTATAGGAAGAGAATAAATAGGCATTATTTCCAAGCAGCCTCAAAAATCTCTAAAGTTTGTCATGGTAGAAAACTTCAAGAAAAATCCCAGAAATGAAAAAAATTGACCTATTTTCTCACCATGGCACAAAGGCCAATAATCAGGAGTCCATGTGTGAACTCCAGAAAGTCCACAGGCCTCTTCAGACAACATCTCGTGTTGCTAACTGGCTATCCTACGGTTGAGTGCAGTTTTCACCAATCTTCAAAACAATCCCAATTTCTCATAAAAGTGTAATTGCGAACTAAGAAATACAATTTTAAATGAAGTTAAAGCTTCAATCACAAAATGTTTAAAGGAAAAATGTTTTACACATCAGTATTAATTTTAATATGATACAGACATTGTACAAACCACTACTTGCATTTAATAAACAGATGTAACTAACTGGAACTGCTTTGGATCTGGCAGTGGACATAAACTACCATATTTCTTAAGCAATAATCCATAAAAAGGTGCTAGTCATTATAGTGAAATCTACATACACAGTGTAATACATAGTTGTCATAATATTCTATATGTATGATTTTTCTCAGAGCTATTTTCCTTGCTTATTAAAAATGTCTGAAAGAAAATTTAATAACAATGAAATGTGAAATTCTAGGAGTATACTCACCTTGATGCAGACATTGAAACCGTCATGAAAATCTGGCATGTTTCCAACTCTATTTTCTGGTCCCTTTGTAGACAGACACCTCCTTTGAAGCAAGAGAATTCCATCCACTTCTACAATGGATATTATCTCCACTTCCCCAAAGCTCCCTTTACAACCTTTCCCTCAAAGTCTCCAAAAAGTCCCGGGATGTCTCATTGGCTCTAATGGCATCACCTGAGACTTCCTGAACCAATCACTAGGGCAGGAAAATGTGGGGCTCTGACTGGTCACAGCTGGTTCACATATCACTACCAACCCACACCCAGTCACATTTACCAAGAGTGAACTGAGTGAATTCCAAAGTTTTAAACTAGGAGTATTGGCTAAGTATGGATGTTGACTGGTACACCCGCATCTCATATCAGAGTGCCTGGCTTCCAGTCCCAGCTCTGTTCCAGATTCCAGCTACCTGTTAATGTGTTCCCTTGGAGGCAACAGATGATGGCTCTAGTAATTGAATCCCTGCCACCCATATGGGAAGCCCAGACGGCGTTCTCAGCTCCCAGCTTTGGCCTGGCCCAGCCCTGGCTCTCGCAGGTATTTGAGGAGTGAACCAGCAGAAGGCAAATACTTCTCTCTCTCCCTTTCAAATAAATAAATAAAAATTTTAAAATGGGAGTAGTATCTCAACAAGCTGAATGGATGAAAAAAAAGAGTAAATCTTATTTGTGGTTTCATATATATATACTCTGTTAAATGGGTTATGTATGTATTAAAGTGTTTACTGTTCATTCTTTTCATTCTGCAATTCCTTAATGAAATAAGGCTTTTAAAATTCACAGAACTTAAATATTGTTCATATGCCCTTCCTTTTTCTAAAATCTCTCTATTTTCAAAATTAATAGAAATTCTACACTTACTAGATTCTGATAGTTCCAAGTGAATAAAACCATCCCTGTTTGCAAAAACCTAAGTTAATATATTGAAACCAAATTTCAAACAAATGTCAAAATTTTAGCTGTTTAAATTGTGAACAGTTTTGACCTTTATTGTTAAGGACTCACACACTGCAGTAAAGTCAAATGAGTTATTTGTTGTTCATGCTCCTTGAAGGCATTGGGATCTAGAAATAATTGAAATTTTTATTTGCAAAGATACTCTTTTATTTAAAACTGAAGTTGCAATGTATGGAAATCTAGTAGAGATAAGTAATAGGATATAAAGGATTCTAAAAAGGAGTTCAATAAAGTGAAAATGTCGTGAAAGAAAAGGCACAATGTGAAAGTGAGAAAAGAAACGCAGCACACTGGGAGAAGACAAGGGATGAGGAAGTGTTCAGAGAATGTCTGAGAGTTTAACCTTCCTGACCTCAACATAGCAGAGAAGGGAAAAATTTTTTTTTTTTTTTTTTTTTTTGCTTAACATTTCTTGGGCTTCAGAATGTATTGTACATTGAAGGAACACAAGATAAATTATTTAGACTGTTTCAACGGAGATTGGCAAAATCCCAACCTGTCATAAACAGGGTTTTTAAAGCTTGATACTGCATAAATAATTTATAGTTTCTAAACCAGAAAAGTTCTAAATTTGAAACCTTGCATTAAATAGAAGTCTCTGTCAACCACAGGGCCCTCATCTCCCTTCAGGAGCTGACTGAGACACTTTACAAAAAGGTCACCACCATGAATAAAGGCACACTATTTCATCCCTCATTTCCTGTGTTCACAAATAAAGAGATATTTAAGAGGTACAGTTTAACATTTTTAGTTATGCGAGAGCAACAAAAAGTGCTATAAATATGCTCTTACGGGACTACTTTAAAAAGTTAAAGGAAAATGCATACTATGATAAACTATGGACGGATTTCAAAATTTCTGCTCCAAAAGAAGCTCCCCTTCTAATTACATTTTCCACAAACTTTTCGAGCTGTCCTTGTATTTATTAGGTCAGCTACATGCTAAATTATTCTTTCCCTTTTTTTCTGGGAGGATCAGGTTAATTCCATATTTATTCAAATTCCATATCATTACAAACATCCATAATACAGTGGAACTTCATTGTGAAGCAAAAATTACAAACCCCTTGGGAAGAAATCTGAGTGCAGAATATTTCTAGATTTTTATAAGAACTTTACTTTTTGCGGCCAGTGTTTTAGCATAGGAGGGAAAGCCACCTATATGGGCACCCGTTCTTGTCCTGGCTGTGCCACTTCCAATCCAGCTCCCTACTAATTGCCTGGGAAGATGACGGCCCATGTGTTTGGGCCCCTGGCACCAATGTGGCAAATCTGAATGAAGCTCCTGGCTCCTGGCTTCAATGTGGCCCACCTGTGGCCTTTATGGCCATCTGAGGTATGAACCAGTGGTTAGAAGAACTCTTTCTTTCTTTCTCTCTCTCTCTCTCTCTCTCTCTGTGTGTGTGTGTGTGTGTCTCCCTCTCTCTGTAACTCTTTCAAATAAATTAATTTTTAAAAAATTTTATCTTTTACATTTTCTTGCCCATAATGAATTTGACATGATTTTCTCACAACTTGCCTTTATCAAGCATATCCAAAACTTTCAACTAATTTTATGTAGAAATATCTCATTCTTTCCACCTTCGTGTTTGATGGGTTCATATAAACAATTCATTTACATTATATGATGTAAATAGCTGACCAAAGGGTTTGAGAATAAGCATAATTAACTTTTGGTAAGCAAACAACACATCAGGTTGCCTGGTGAGAGCTGACCTGCACTGTCATAGCCATCGCCACTCATGAGTATCAGTCCAAATGTTTTTGCAAACTCACTAGGAGAGCATTTGTTAATCTGGTGAGTCTCTTAAGTAGAGGTCAGATAACAATACTTGCACAGATAATCAGGGAAACAGCTACTGTCTGTGCAGTGTTTGTGGTGGACCTCAGAACTATGCCAAGTGCCTTCCTGACCATCTGTCTGATTTGAATACACCAGCAAACACTGTTCCTAGTGATACAGTCTGCAACACACAAGCAGATTAACTAATTTTTTTTGAGGAGTGATCAAGGCAGACTTTCTAGAGTTTCTTTATATGTGAACCCATAATTTGGACCCAAATGGCCTAGATAACCTTTTACTATGTTCCCATATGAGCCTGCTCCTCCAGCAAGAATGTCAAGCCACTATGGTCATAACATAGCTGTGCACAGCAAAGGGCTGTGATGACTTGGAACTGACACTGCTTGGGCTTATCTTCATTCTTGGCACTTGCTACCAACGTGGTTATGGCTAAGCTGTTTGCACAACCTTTTTAAGTAGTTTCCTAATCTGCAAAAAAAAAGTAGCTAATACAATAGTGAAGATAATATAACAATACCTCATAAGTGAGATATTGCCTATAAAGTACCAGTCCAATGTCTGGCACATTGTAAGTGGTCAGTACATGTCACCCACTATTACCAGTTTAGGGTAACATCAGTTACAAAGAGGTTTGAGAAGTGAGGGACACTTGGTTGTTATTTTCTGACCCTTAAAAAAGGATGTTTGGAGTAACTACGTAGTGTTTCTTTTATATAATATGAGAGGGTGCTTCAAAACGTGCATGGGAATAGGAATTAAAAGAAAATTTTATTTGGCTGCAAACAAATTTTGAAACCTATGCATAGTTTCTTCATCATATGCATTTACAGTGTGCTTTGGGAAGATCCCTTATATGTGTGGGTGCCAAAATATTTTTCAACAAAATTATCTTCTAATTCCACTTTCCACAAGCTTAAAAAGAATATTTTCTTGTAATTTATTGTCATTTATTTGAGAGAAGGGAGGAGGGGAGAGAGATCGATCTACCCTATCTATCATCAATTTGTTTACTCTCCAAATGGGCCAAGCTGAAGCTTGGAGCCTGAAATTTATTCGGGGTCTCCCACATGAATGTAGGAACCAGGCACTTGAGCCATCCAGTACCTGTTGCCTTCCAGGGTGGATGTTAACAGAAAACCAAAGGTGGAAGTGGAGCTGGAACTCATACTCATATGGGATAGGTACTACACCAAATACCCACCCCTCCAGATACTTTTTGAAACACCATCATAGAATATATATTTTTTATGAATTTCCAAATCTTAAGACTATTTCAAAGGTCTTTCAGGTTAAAAAAAAAAAGTAACCAAAAATAATCCACATTTAGGATTTAGGAATCTGGTACCTTGAGGCACCAAAATTTTGCCTAATGTTAAGTAAACAATTTTAAAGAATAATAATCAACATTTGTAACACATTTCTATGTGCTTAACATTGTGTTAAGGGCTTTATATGGACTATCTCGTACAATCCCCAAAAACATAAGCATCTTTTTTTTTATGTGAAGGAAATTATGCTCAGAGCAGTTAGTAACTTGCCCAAAGTCACATGGCTGATGAGCGGAATCAGGATTTGAACTCAGCCTGATACTATAGCCAAGGTTTTACAACTGTACATGGTGTTTACAGGATTCTTCATTACTGAATATCAAAAATCCCAACAATTTAAAACATTGAGATCAGAGACCTCTCAGACCAAGGTTGAAGGTTGCAACTCCTTATCATAGGAATATGGGTGACTTCTATGACTTTTACTGAAAGGAGAAACAATCTTTGTTCCACAGAAGGAATTGAAATTTGAGATGCCAAAAAATCTCTGTGAAAGCTTTACTCTCTGAGAGAAACCCGTTATGACAGTACCTGATTCTCATGACTTGAGAAAATGTTAATAAGCATCTAAATTCTCTAGTTAGTGTTCTAGCTAACATCCTGTGCTGTAGGACCCATAGTCAGGGCAATGAGGATAGGAGTAGAAAATGAATCCTGATTACCTAAAAGTTAAGGTTTTTTTAAGATTTTTTTTAGTTATTTATTTGGAAGAGTTACAGAGAGAGGTAGAGCAAGAGAGAGAGAGTTCTTCCATCTGCTGGTTCACTCCCCAAATGATCGCAACAGCCAGAGATGAGCTGATCCGAAGCCAGGAGCCAGGAGCTTCTTCCAGGTCTACCACATGGGTGCAGGGGCCCAAAAACTTGGGCCATCTTCTACTGCTTTCCCAGGCCATAGCAGAGAGCTGGATTGAAAGTGGAGCAGCCGGGACTCGAACCGGCACCCATATGGGATGCTGGCGCTGCAGACTGGGGCTTTAACCCACTGCGCCACAGCACCGGCCCCAACAATTAAATTTTTAATTATAATTACTATTATGGCTTTATAACTACTTTTATTTTCCCATTATCAGTTTTTTTCTTCTTTGTGCTATCTCTTCCCCATCCTCAATCCCTGACATTCCCTATCACTTAGATAAATCTATAAAAATATACTCAGTCCCACCCTACGTATATTTTCCTAATCATACTAGTTCACTGCGATTATTCCTGGATGTGAATTCTTACAGACATTGTTGTCTCCATTGCATTTCATGTTGTCAATCATTTTTCATGCACTTTTGGCTTATCTCTACCTGTACAGAGATTATAAATAGCTCAAAAGTGGCACTATGTCTTATATGTGTCATCACCCTCAGTATCTTTCTTGTGAGAGACATTCAACCAAAATATATTGATTTTCTACTTAAAGGAAACATAACCACAGCACAGTCATACTTAGAAATCAATTGGCCTTACGATCATTCTTCCTCCTGCAGCCTGAATACTAAGGAGGAATAAAAGTCAGCTGTACCAGTTGTAGCGGAACAGATGAGGAAAAGGGAGATTTCTTACTCAATGGAAGGATTTAGGATTTCACACTGAAGCCTGCAAAAATGAATTTGATTCCCTCCATTCTTAACACTAACCAATCCTAAAATGAATAGACCAAAGAAATAGGTTTGACTAATACCCAGTGTATTATTGCTATAGACTTGTTAGTAGAGTGTGGATTAGGAAGTACATGGCCTATATATAAGGTAGCAATGACAACACTCATACTACTGAAGAAATCAAGGATCAGATAGTTTATATATTTTTCTTTAAAAAAAAACAGAGCTGGTTACTATCATAGCTTAAATGAGAATGAGAACATGAGTCTCATTTCTTGCACTAACTCTTATTAAACAAATGACATATGATCATCAAAGAGTTTTTGTTTTCACCTCCTAAGACCTGATTCATTATGGCTTTCTGTAAGATTCTAGAACACCAGTAGAACCCATGTAGTATTACTTAAAATAGAATCATCAAATTAATAAGGTATGCTAAATGTACCCTTTTCTCTCATCTAAGACTTTGGTATTTTAATCAAAGATACAACTTAAGAATTACTTTGAAAGTAATGGACACACCTAACCCATGTCATAGGTCCTGGGTTCAAAGCTTCCTGCTAATGTGTACACTGTGGGGGAGATGGGGCACAAGTAATGGCCCAAGAAGTTACATCCTTGGACCCATTGGATAGACCCAGGTAGAGTTCCAGGCTCCCAGTTTTAGTCTAGCCCGGTTCCAGCTGTTGTAGGCATTTGGGGAGTGAACAAAGAGATGGGAATGCTCTCTCTCTGTATCTCTTTCTCCCTCTGTCCTTAATTAAAAGAAATTAAGCTTTTTATTAAAAAATGCTCTTAAACAACAGTGAGAGATTTTTGAGAAGTATTCAGTGAGGATTCACAAGACCTGCCTTCAAGTTGTCTTTAATCCCTCTTTTTCCCCATGCCAATCTGCCATGCAATCCATCATCAGAGCCACGTCTACCTACATGTCAATCTTTACCCATTTCTCACCATCACCACTGCCGGATTCCACGCTACTATCCCTCCTTACCTCTATACTAATAGCATTTCTTAGTCATAAATATATCTTTATGGATTTCTGGCAGAGGGGGTGCAGGGTCTAGGTGATCTGGTTTCAGGAATTGGGACAGTGATGGAGAGGTGACCACGCTTCTGGTTTTGATCTGCGACGACCTGTTCTGCTTCAACAACGTTAATTTGGATCCACTTACAGAAACTTACAGGATTCTTTTTCACTTATAGTGCCTGGCCCACTGGCCAGAGTACTTCATTGTTGCAGAGGCACCTGGTAGAGAATTAATCAGTTATATTATGGGTAAAGCTGAAGGCTCAGTAGCTGTAAGAATGGCATGGGCATGTCACAGCTCTGTCACCCCAGAATTTCAGTGCCTGAGTTTGGCTGCTAATCTTATGGAGCTGTTATAGGAGATTTCAGAAAGAAAAGGTGAGGTGTTTTGTTGTTGTTATTTTTGTTTTGTTTTGTTTTTACTTATCTCTTTATTAAATCATCTAACCAAGTTGTAGTCAACATGTTTTAGCAGTTGGGCTACCATGTATACAGGAGGATCCTAGAATACCATTTGGCCAGCCACTGGGAAACAAAGTGAGGATGCCTATGATATGAGTGAAGCACTTTCCAATGATACTGAAAGAAATAAGTCATAGCATTATCTCATCCTGTGAGGCCTGAGGACACTGAATCCCCATCGGCGGTGGTTCTTAGGCAGATGCTCTAGATAATTTCAGACAAAAACATTTTCACCAGATGATCTTGAAAGCTCTATTAGAAGAAAAGTAATCATTGAGGTCTTAAAGCCATAAAGAAAATACGAGTTATACTTACTTTAAATATCTCTTTTTGAAAGATTTATTCATTTACTTGAAAGGCAAAGTTACGGAGAGGCAGAGTCAGAGAGAGAGAGGTCTTCCATACACTGATTCACACCCCAGATGGCTGCAATAGCCAGAGCTTGACCAATATGAAGCCAGGAGCCAGGAGCTCATCCAAGTGTCCCACGTGGGTACAAGGGCTCAAGGACTTGGTCTATCTTCTACTGCTTTCCTGGGCCACAGCAGAGAGCTGGATAGGAAGAGGAGCAACCAGGACTCCAACCAGCACCCATATGGGATGCTGGCACTGCAAGTGGTAGCTTTACCCACAATACCACAGTGCCAGCCCCATAATTTAAACATCTTTGCTTCCAGTTAGCAATATCATACCTATTAAAGATGTTCACTATTCTAAGATTCAATCAAAAAGGCAGCTAATTCAGAGGAAACATTCCACTCTCATTTTCATCATGTTCACTAGGTGCTAAAGAAAACACTAGCTCCAATCTCCCCCTCACTCAGTACCTGAGAACCACTGCTGCATAAATTTTTTTATTTTGTACTAAATTGTTAATCAAAGATTTAAAAGCATATATGAAGGGTCCAGCTTTGTGGTGTAGCAGGTTAAGCCATGGCCTGCAGTGCCAGCATCCCATATGGGTGCCAGTTCATGTCCCAGCTACTCCACTTCCAATCCAACTCCTTGCTAATGTGCCTGGGAAAGCAGCAAAGGATGGCCCAAATGCTTGGGTCCCTGCACCCACCTGGGAGACATGGACGAAATTCTTGGCTCCTGGTTTCTATCTAGCCCAGCCCCAGTCATTGTGACCATTTGGAGTGTGAACCAGCAGATGAGAACCAGCAGATGGGAGATCTCTCTCTCTCTCTCTCTCTCTCTCTCTCTCTGGCTCTCCTTCTCACTCTGTAACTCTGCCTTTCAAAAAAATAAATCATTTTTGTAAAAAAAAAAAAGCATATATGAAATGTATAAATCTAAGATGAGTAATAAAATACATTGTTGGTGCTAAAAATTTTTTATTTTTGTTTTTCCCCTCAGTTGCATTTACATGTTTATATACTTTTTTTTTTACAGGCAGAGTGGACAGTGAGAGAGAGAGAGACAGAGAGAAAGGTCTTCCTTTTTTTCTGTTGGTTCACCCCCCAATGCCCACTGCGGCCAGCGGCCAGCATGCTGCGCTGGTCCAAAGCCAGGAGCCAGTTGCTTCTCCCCGTCTCCCATGCGGGTGCAGGGCCCAAGGACTTGGGCCATCCTCGGCTGCACTCCCGGGCCACAGCAGAGAGCTGGCCTGGAAGAGGAGCAATTGGGACAGAATCCAGCACTCCAACCGGAACTAGAACACAGTGTGCCAGCGCTGCAGGTGAAGGATTAGCCTCTTGAGCCATGGCGCAGGCCTTATATACTTCTAATTTAAAAATTATACATGGAACATATATTATGGAGACATGGAGAAATGATACAGCTTAATATGAAGAGCATATATTATTTAATAAGAATGTAAGAGGGAAGTTTATAGCAGTTGGTGCCTACATCAAGAACTTGGAAATGCATCCAAAAAATGAGCTTTCAATGCATCTTAAGATCTAGATAAGAAAACCAGAAATAAAAATAATCATCAAGAATTGCTACAAAGAGCTATATTCTAACAAATTGGGTAATCTAGAAGAAATGGATAGATTCCTAGACACATACAATCTATCAAAATTGAGTCATGAAGACATAGAAAACCTTAACAGACCCATAATGAAGACAGAGATTGAATAATAAAGTAAACAAATAAAGTAATAAAGATCCCCCCAACAAAGAAAAGTCCAGAACAGGATGGCTTCAATGCTGAATTCTACCAGACTTTTAAATAACTCCAATTCTCCTTAGCTATTCAATTTAAAAGGAGGGACTCCTCCCAAATTCCTTCTATGAAGCCAGCATCACCTTAATGCCTAAACCAGAAAAAGATACAAGATAACCCTTGACCAATATCCTTGATGAACATAGATGCAAAAATCTCAAAAAAAAAAAAAAACTAGCCAATAGAATCCAATAACACATTAGAAAAATCATCACCCAGACATAATAGTTTATCCCTTGTATGCAGAGATGGTTCAACATTTGCAACTCAATAAATGTAATACATCACATTAACAAACTAAAGAACAAAATCCATATGATTATCTCAAAAGAGGCAGAGAAAGCATTGGATAAAATACAACATCCTTTCATGATGAAAACATTCAACTAATTTGGTATAGAAAGAACATTTTCAACACAATCAAGACAATTTATGACAAACCCACAACTAACATCTTACTGAATGGGGAAAAGTTGGAAGCATTTACACTAAGGTCCAGAACAAGACAAGGATGCCTGATTTCAACATCACTACTTAATATATTCCTGGAAGTTTTAGAAAAAACCATTAGGGAGGGAAAAAATCAAAGGGATACAAATTGGAAAGGAAGACGCCAAATTATCTCTGTTTGCAGAGGATATGATTCTATATATAGGGGTTCCAAAAGACTCTACTAAGATTGTTTGAATCATAAAAGAACTTGCTAAAGTGGCAGGATATAAAATTAACACACAAAAATCAATAGCCTTTGTATACAGATAATGCCATGGCAGAGAAAGAACTTCTAAGATCAATCCCATTCACAATAGCTACAAAAAAAATCAAATACCTTGGAATACATTTAACCAAGGAGATGAAAGAGCTCTATGATGAAAATTACAAAACATTAAAGAAATAAATAGAAGATGACACAAAAAATAAAAAAACTTCCATATTCCTGGATTGGAGGAATTAAATAATTAAAATGTCCATACTACTGAAAGCAATTTACAGGTTCAAGGGCAAACCAATCAAAATACCAATGACATTCTTCTCAGATGGAGGAAAAAAAGATGCTAAAATTCATATGGAAACACAAGAGACCCCAAATAGCTAAAGAAATCTTAAACAATAAAAGCAAAGCCAGAAGAACCACAACTGGATTTTGACATACTACAGGGCATTCATAATCAAAACAGCCTGATACTGCCACAAAAATATGTATATAGACCAATGAACAGGATAGAAACTCCAGAAATCAATCCACACATCTACAACCAACTAATCTTTTACAAAGGAGCCAAAATCAATCCCTGGAGAAAGGACAGTTCCTTCAACAAATGGTACTGGGAAAAATGGATCTCTATGTGCAGAAGTATGAAACAAGACCTCTACATTACCCCTTATACAAAAATTGACTCAAAATGGATCAAGGATCTAAATCTATGACCTGATACCATCAAATAACCAGACGTAAACATTGGGGAAACTGTGAAAGACATTGGCATAGGTAAAGAGTTCTTGGAAAGACCCCAGATTGCACAGGCAATCAAAGCCAAAATTGACAAATGGGATTACATCAAGCTGAGAAGCTTCTGCATTTGCAGAAGAAATACTCTGTAAAGAAGTAACCAACAGAATAGGAGAAAATATTGGCAAACTATAAACTTATATAGGATTAATATCCAGAATCTATAAAAAGCTCAAGAAATTCAATAACAAGTCAAACAATCCAGTGAAAAAATGGGCAAAGGACTTAAACAGGCATTGTTCAAAAAGGGCAATTCAAATGGCCAAGAGAGACATGAGAAAATGCTCAGGATCAGGGAAATTCAAATCAAACATACAATGAAGTTTCACCTCACCCCAGTTAAAATGGCTTTCATAAAAATATCAACAATCAATAAATGCTGGCAAGTATATGGGGGAAAAGATACCCTAATCCACTGTTGGTGGGAATGTAAACTAGTACAGCCATTTGGAAGGCAGCATGGAGATACCTTAGAAAGTTGAAAATAGGTATACCATATGATCCAACAATCCCACTCTTGAAAATTTACCCAAACGAAAAGAAATCCACATATCAGTGATTTGCACCCCATGTTTACTGCAGCTCAATTCACAATAGCTAAGATATGGAATCAACCCTGATGTCCATTAACTGAAGACTGGATAAAGAAATTATGGTGGGCCAGCGCTGTGGCTAACTTGGTTAATCCTCCACCTGCGGCACCGGCATCCCATATGGGCACTGGGTTCTAGTCCCGGTTGCTCCTCTTCCAGTCCAGCTCTCTGCTGTGGCTCAGGAAGGCAGTGGAGGATAGCCCAAGTGCTTGGGCCCCCGCATCCTCATTGGGAGACCAGGAAAAAGCACCTGGCTCCTGGCTTTGGCACAGCTCTGGTCTTGCAGCCATTTGGAGAGTGAACCAACAGAAGGAAGACCTTTCTCTCTGTCTCTCTCTCTCACTGTCTATAACTCTACCTATCAAATAAAAAGAAAAAGAAAAAGAAAGAAATTATGGTATATATACACTATGGAATACTACTCATCCATAAAAAAGAATGAAATCCTGTTGTTTACAACAAAATAAATGCAACTGAAAACCATTATACTTAATGAAATAAGCCAGTCCTAAAAAGACAAATAGGAAGTCCCCCACTAAGCATAGGACATATTTACAGTCTGATACACCACTGTCTGTTCTTCTAAAGTAGGGAACCCCCTGCATAATGCCATCAGCCACTGAGGTGCTAAGAATTTGTTTTGTTATGTCAGCAGTGCTATGGGTATCTTTTCTTTGGCTAGAGTTGGTGTGGCGTGCCACACTTAGGTGCACAAACATGGGAAAGATAGCCCCCTCAGAAACCCACACAGATTACCAAACATAATGAATCTGTGAGTGATAAGAGCTTGTTACTCCAGGCTACTGCCTCACAAGTAACAGTTGATGACTTACGGAGAGAGAGCTCTAACAGTGAAAATGACATGACAGCAGACAACGCAGCAATGCCTAGTCAGCCACCCCCCAAATACCCGTAGGATGAATGTGGACAACCTCGAGGCAATAACCCATGCGCGGTCATCACATCTGCACCCAGTGAGGATCCCCACATTTGTGGAAGTCCCCAGGCACCCCAGGCTCTTAGGGCAGCCACTAGACCCCATCCCACCCACATGTTTGCCTTTAATCTCAAAGTGGATGCAGAATTCTGGCCCTGGATTCCAACGCCTGTAAAAAGGCTTCTGCTAACCAAGGGCCAAGGATATGCTTGTGTCTTTCCAGAGAATGCGGGACAGCCCATTTGGGTACCAGCCAGAAACATCAAGCCTGCAACTGACAGCCAACCGGAACCAGCTGAACAAGACTGAGAGTCTGCCTTGTTAGCGGACGCACCTGCCCTATCATCCTACCCTGAGAAACTGCCCATAGCCACATCCGTTACTGCTTTACTCCCCCACTTAACTCTGGTCAGCCACTCGAACAGCCCACAACCTGTGTGCGGTCACGCCATTCCTGATTACCATTGTTCCTCATTCCTACCCCCATCTGAGCAAGCACTCCTGTGGTCTCCTGTTTTGAGGGCTGGTTAGTCAACGACAAGTAAGATTCCTTGGGGGACAATCTAAGATAGGCACAGCCGCATACGGATACCACATGGGAATGGGGTCAACAAAGGTATGGCCAAGAATAATGCCTCCTGTTGCTCAAAAATAAACGAAAAGGGGGAAATGTGGTGGAATGAGAAGGCCATGCCAAGATGGCCGCTGGCAACAGAAACTGCCTGGCAGCAGGCTGTGATTGAATGGCTTTGGAAACGACATGACAGCAGAGCCTGCCTGGCAACAGGCTGTGATTGGATGGCTTTGGAAACCACATGGTAATGGAGCCTGCCTGGCAACAGGCTGTGATTTGATGGCTTCAGAAACTGCCTGGCAACAGGCTGTGATCAGTTAGGGCATAAACTGCCCCTTGACCTGATTGGTTGCCTTGACTATATAAGCTGCTGTACCAACTGAAATAAACGAGCCTGCAGGCTGCTCCCCTCTGGCTTGCTTTCACCCAGCTCCCAGGGTCTGTGTGGTGACTCTGTGCCTCTTGCCCCCACCACACTCCTCCTCTCAGAACGAATACATAGCAACACTATATGTTTTCCCTGATCTGTGGTAACCAATAAAGTACCTAAAATGTAATCTATAGGAGTAAAATTATCATTTTGAGATTTGATGATTGTTTACAGCCCTTGTTTCTTGTTGAGGAATAGCAGTTTTTTCTTCTTACTATTTCTAGAGCTCTTTACTTAGTTTAGGGTTAATCTTATGAGTATAGGGTAAACTGAAATTAGATCATTGTAAAAATTCAGAGAGTGAATAAGAGAGAGAGAGGACAAGGTAGAGTGGGAGCATGGGCAGTAGGGAGGGTAGGATGGGAAGTATCACTACGCTCCTAAATCTGTATATATGAAATATATGAAATTTTTATACCTTAAATAAAATTTTAAAATAACAACAAAAATGGGGACAGATGATATAGTTGATTGTGTATGTATCATCTTCATTTATGCAATCCACAACTGTCAAGATTATGAATGATCCCCACAATGACACATTCAGTGATCGGTTCTCAGGCTTCAGCTTATTTGCTCTACAAACACCATTTGATATTTTGTCTTCCTTGTTAAGAAAGAAAGAGAGAAAGAAAAAGAAAGAAAGAAAGAGAGAGAGAGAGAGAGGAAGGAAGGAAGGAAGGAAGGAAGGAAGGAAGGAAGGAAGGAAGGAGGGAAGGAGGGAGGGAGGGAAGGAAGGAAGAGAGAAGGAAGGGAAGGGAAGCAGAAGGGAGGGAAGGGGAGGGAAGGAAAGGGGAGGAGAGAGGAGGGAAGGGGAGGGGAGGGGAGGGGAGGGGAGGGAAGGGAAGGGAAGGGAAGGGAAGTGAAGGGAGGGGAGGGGAGGGAAGGGAAGGGAAGGGGAGGGAAGGGAAGGGGAGGGGAAGGAAGGGAAGGGAAGGAAAGGGGAAGGAAGGGAAGGGAAGGAAAGGGGAGGAGAGGGGAGGGAAGGGGAGGGGAGGAAAGGGAAGGGAGGAGAGGGAAGGAAAGGGAAGGGAAGGGAGGAAAGGAAAGGGGA
Organism: Lepus europaeus; assembly: GCF_033115175.1. Lineage (NCBI taxonomy): Eukaryota > Metazoa > Chordata > Mammalia > Lagomorpha > Leporidae > Lepus > Lepus europaeus. The sequence goes on along the minus strand of NC_084827.1, from coordinate 123,138,926 downwards.
GAAGAGGGGAGGGAAGGGAAGGGAAGGGGAGGGGAGGGAAGAAAACTTCATGGAATGGAAAAGCGCAATCTGCCCTTGTGACTGTAATAAGAGGAGGATCAAACAAACTCCCACAGAAAATGTTGCATCTACTGAACAAGAAAATGTAAATTCTCATTCAACATATTCAGACACATCAGATAATCCCTACATTTCCTCTTCTCTTCCTGGGAGAAATAACTCCTGAAGCTTTTTATTCAGTTTCTATTTGAACTGGTTGCTCTCTAGGCCAGTAGCAAATTTGTCTGTGATCCTTTGATTTCCTATCAGTTTCATCCTCATATTTCTCTTGTCCTCTTATCAATTTTGAAACCCTTATTTGTATTCTATGATATGGGTCCTATGTCAACTTACTCATTTAATATTCCTTTGTTTTGTTGAAAAATTCTTAATTAATTTCTAAGAAAGAATAGTTCAGATACCTAACCTCCAGAATTATTTATTCTATCTTTACACCTTCTGGATACTTTGACTTAACATAGAATTCCAAGAAATATCCTATCTTAATCTAAATTTATTCTGTTTCCTGGAAACTTCTGATTCCTTCTGAAAGTTTTAGAGATTTTTTTTTTGGTAATACTTCTGTTACCAATTTTTTTAAGAATCTTTTTTTCATGAACGGATGTGAATGGAAGGGGAGAGGGAGTAGGAGAGGGGAGGGTTGCGGGTGGGAGGGAAGTAATGGAGGGGGAAACCATTGTAATCCATAAGCTGTACTTTGGAAATTTATATTTATTAAATAATTTTTTTAAAAGAACCTTTTTTTCACAAAGCTTCTTTCATTTTTAGCCTCTTTTTCTTGTTCAGTAGATGCAACATCTTCTGTGGAGTTTTTTTGATCCTCCTCTTATTACAGATGCAAGGACAGTTTTCTCTATCCCATTCCATAAAGTTAGCATGGCTGAAGGCTTACTTTGATCAAATAATTTGACAGAAAATGACTTTCACTATTTCTGGGTGGAAGTATTTATATGCGGTTCCCAAATCCCCAGCCTTTCTTCTTTCTCTTAGTGGTGGTAGAAGTATGTATTGATGTAAATGTCAAACCAGTTTGGAACACTGAGCTAATGCAGAGGATAGCAGCTCAGGAGAGACAATGGAAATGAAGCAGACTTTGCACAAGCAATAAAATACTTTAGTTGTAAGTAGGCACCCAGGCTTGAGAGCTGTTACCACAGCATAAATTATGTCATCTTGAGGCATTTTTATCACTGGCTCCAAAAGTGAGGCACTTCTTTAGCAACAAGCATGACAGGTGTAACACTGTCATACAGGCTGAGGATCAGTGATGAAGAAGCCAACACCAGGGGAAGGAAAGGAGGTAATTCATGCTACGTACTTGTGACAAAGTACGTAGTGCAACTGTGAACACGAAGACAGACTGTGATAGTAATCACCTGTAGTTCCCAAGTTAGAGGTAGGGAACATGGAATTAAACTCTGTGATGGGTTTCTGTGGGTAGTGCTTGACAAGATATTACAGGAAATAGATGAGATCAGGAAAGAACTGTCTAGGCTTCAAGTAGGAATGAAAAGGATGAAAGCAAATGAGCTCAGAAATTTAAGGCCATGTTAGATGGAGAGGCAGTTTAGTTTTAAACACAAGCAGAAAAAGATAAAAATAGAAAGCCTTAAAACAAGGGAAACTCATTAAAATGCAATGTAAAGCAAGGATCAAGGCAAGAGTATATCTACCATTACAATGATCAAAACCTCTGAGTGGTTTAAATGTTCTCAGATCATCCAGCAAATACCTTCAACTGAATAAAATTGGATAAGAGATGCTAAATTGTGCTTTTCACAAAACAAAATCTCAAATTGCTATATTCCTCAGAGATGGATGCTCTAGTCTCCTGCTTAGGGAACATAAGCCTGCCAAGAAGCAAGCTCATCTGGGAGGAGGGAGGGGGAGAGAGCTAGGAACACTTGATTTTCTCATTGTTACTCCAGATGACTTCCTTGGATCTGAGCAGTCAGATGCCCCAAGGCTCCCTAGACAGTAAAATTCCATTCCCCTGCTCAATACATAAAACACAGCTATTGTCATTGCCCAGTCCATGGTACTTTGTTGTTTCTGAATTCATCCTCTCTTTAGCCTTTTCTTGTCATTTTTGTAGAATTGCAAATGCAAACAAAGGCACACATATGTCCTGCCTATCACATTCAAACATGGAAGTCAAACACGGCCCTTTCCTAATCTCCCTGCTGCCTCTCCAGTGCCCTATAAGCAATTTTCAAACACCACAGCCAGAATGATCATTTACAACATAATTCCTATCACTTCCTTATTTGGAATTCTCTGATGGATTTCTCTGCATTAGATAAAAGTGAGCACCTTGATCATAGTTTTCAAGTCCATACATGATCTGAGCCTGTGTATATTTCTGATCACATCTCACATCATTTACCTCATTTAACCCCTCATGTTATATGTTTGAGCCATTCTAGATTGTTACATTGCTTGAGCATGCCAATATCATGTATATCTTAAGGTCATCTTTTCTCTTGCATTTCCATCTCCAGTAAACATTTTGTTCATAAGACTCTTAAGTTCAGTTATTTTTATTTAGTTCTCAGCTCCAATTTGAACTCTGCAAAGATGTTCTTCAACATGCATGGTGGGGCCGGCGCCATGGCTCACTTGGTTAATCCTCCACCTGCGGCGCCAGCATCCCATATGGGCACCGGGTTCTAGTCCCGGTTGCTCCTCTTCCAGTCCAGCTCTCTGCGGTGGCCCGGGAGGGCAGTGGAGGATGGCCCAAGTGCTTGGGCCCTGCACCCGCATGGGAGACCAGGAGGAAGCACCTGGATCCTGGCTTCAGATGGGCACAGCGCTGGCCATAGCGACTATTTGGGGAGTGAACCAACGAAAAGAAGACCTATCTCTCTGTCTCTCACTGTCTATAACTCTACCTGTCAAAAAAAAAAAATGTATGGTAGTTTTTCCACACTACCCAGCAAGGAGTCCATATGGCATTGTTCTTGATTCCCAGTGTAACTTAAGGAGAAGCTGTCACAATGTCTGGAGCCCTTGACGTCCTGCAAATGAAGGAGGAGGATGTCCTCAAGTTCCTTGCAGCAGGAACCCACCTAGGTGGCACCAACCTTGACTTCCAGATGGAACAGTACATCTACAAAAGGAAAAGTGAGTGAGGCATCTACATCATCAATCTGAAGAGGACCTGGGAGAAGCTTCTGTTGGCGGCTCAGACTATTGTGGCCATTGGAAACCCTGCTGATGTCAGTATGCTGTCCTCCAGGAACAATGGCCAGAGGGCTGTGCTGAAGTTTGTTGCTGCCACTGGAGCTACTCCCATTGCTGGACGCTTCACACCTGGAACATTCACTAACCAAATCCAGGCAGCCTTCTGGGAATCACAGCTTCTGGTGGTTACTGATCCTCAGGCTGACCACCAGCCTCTCAGAGAGGCATCTTATGTGAACCTGCCTACCATTGCTCTGTGCAACACAGACTCTCCTCTGCACTACGTGGACATTGCTATCCCATGCAACAAAAAGGGAGCCCACTCAATGGGTCTGATGTGGTGGATGCTGGCCCGTGAGGTTCTGCACGTGTGTGGTACCATCTCCCATGAACACCCTGGGATGTCATGCCTGATCTCTACTTCTACAGAGATCCTGAAGAGATTGAAAAAGAAGAGCAGGCTGCTGCCGAAAAGGCTGTGATGAAGGAGGAGTTTCGGGGTGAATGGATGGCCCTGGTGCCTGAGTTCACTGCTACTCAGCTTGATGTTGCTGACTGTTCTGAAGTCATGCAGGTACCCTCTGCGCCTATTCAGCAGTTCCCCACTGACGACTGGAGTACTCAGCCTGCCACTGAAGACTGGTCTGCAGCGCCCACTGCTCAGGCCACCAAGTGGGTGGGAACAACCACTGAGTGGTCTTAAGCTGCTTGCCATGGTCTCTGAAGCAAACATGGAAATGAGGTTGATGGAAAAAAAATACCAGTTTCTACAGAAAAAAAATTTTTAAAAAAATGCATGGACTCATAGAATGGCAGATGTCCTAAATAGCACTCTGGCCTCAGAATCAGCCCTTAAGGCATTCGAATCTGGCTGAAGAGCCCATGAGAGTATTTTAGGCATGGAAAGCCAAGACACTCTGGAAAAAGAAAAACAAAAAAATGACCTAAATGAAAGATCTCTGCGAGTGAGATCCCAGTGGAAAGAACAGGGCCATCAAAGAAGGAGGTACCTTTCTCTGAAGGGAGGAGAGAACTTCCACTTTGACTATGACCCTGTCAGAATAAGATTGAAGTCGGCAAACTCAAAAGGCTTCCATAGCCTTGGCAACTCATGACTAGAGCCTAGGGAGATTACTGATGCCATAAACAAGAGTGTTAAATTGTTAAGTCAACAACAGGAATCACTGGGTACTTACTTCTCATGTGAGATCTGTCCTTAATGTGTTGTCCAATGTGAAGTAATGCTATAACTAGTACTGAAACAGTATTTTACACTATGTGTTTCTGTGTGGGTGCAAACTGATGAAATCTTTACTTAATATATACTAAATTGATCTTCTGTATAAAAAGAGAATTGAAAATGAATCTTGATGTGAATGGAATGGGAGAGGGAGCGGGAGATGGGGGGGTGCGGTTGGGAGGGAAATTATGGGGGGGGGGGGGCTATTGTAATCCATAAACTGTACTTTGGAAATTTATATTTACTAAATTAAAAAAATGCATTGTACTCATTCTGTGATAACCTGATTCTACTACACTCCCAGGCTGTCTATATCACAATCACTTGCTTTATTTTTTATAAAGTTTATTATTCTTTAATTACTTCATTAATATATGTCACATTGTATAGGCATCCCTTCAGCTAAATCCCCTCCAAATCAATGGCCCAAGTTCTTGGGCCCTGCACCCCATGGGAGACCAGGAGAAGCACCTGGCTCCTGCCATCGGATCAGTGCGGTGCGCCAGCTGCAGCGCGCCTACCGTGGCGGCCATTGGAGGGTGAACCAACAGCAAAGGAAGACCTTTCTCTCTGTCTCCCTCTACTGTCCACTCTGCCTGTCCAAAAAAAAAAAAAATCCCCTCCAAATCAATATGAATTTAAAAGACTTTGTTTTATTCATCAATATTTATCTATCATGCAATATTGCTTGGCAATATTAAGCATCCAGTAAATTTATTAATGAATAAAGGTATGACTTAGCAATTATCTCTGTTTTATGTTTTGTTTTGTTTTTTTAATTTTTGACAGGCAGAGTGGATAGTGAGAGAGAGAGAGACAGAGAGAAAGGTCTTCCTTTGCTGTTGGTTCACCCTCCAATGCCGGCCCCGGTAGGCGCGCTGCGGCTGGCGCACCGCACTGATCCGATGGCAGGAGCCAGGTGCTTATCCTGGTCTCCCATGGGGTGCAGGGCCCAAGCACTTGGGCCATCCTCCACTGCACTCCCTGGCCACAGCAGAGAGCTGGCCTGGAAGAGGGGCAACTGGGACAGAATCCGGCGCCCCGACCGGGACTAGAACCCGGTGTGCCAGCGCCGCTAGGCGGAGGATTAGCCTATTGAGCCGCGGCTCCGGCCTCTGTTTTATGTTTTAAAGAAGAATTTTTGTGTGTTCATCGATCATTTAAGTTTGTCAACTTGAGGTCTAAAATGATTGCTAAATCCCCCTGCTGAGAACAATAAGAAACACAAGATAAACTACAAAATAATAATTATCATGATCAGAAAGCTATTGGGATAATAAATAATAAAGGAGCAAGATCATGGAAGAAGGAACCATAGATAAGTAAGCCAATATTCTCTGAGTTCCTTTTCTCTTGAAATACCAATTGGAGATTAGAGATTACAAAGGTAGAGACCAGAATTCCTAGCAGAGAAAAAATGCTAAGAAGTGGAGAAGCCAGCAGACCTTTAGGCAAAGTTGTTATACATTTTTTTTCTATTTTTTAAAAGTGAGTTAATCTGGTGATTAAAATACATATTCATTATTAGTGTTAAATACAAATTTGCATTTTGTTCTTCCTATCTGGTTTGGAGGAAAGGAAATAATTTAAATGTTTTGATTAATCCAAAAGAAAGAGGAGGAAAAAAAATGTGACTCCTAGGCACACACCCAACAGAAATACATGAAGACATTAACCAAAAGTTACAGAAAAGAAATTCATAATCATCATACTCATGGTAGCCAAGAAACAAAACCAGAAACAATTGAAATGTCTGTCAACACTAGAATAGATAATTTATGGCATATTTATACAATGTGCAATAAAGTCATGAGGGTGAATGAAGAATAATAGTTACCATTGCAGAAGGGGCAGGGGCCTTAACGGTGCTGATGAAGTTCCATTTCTTGATATACGTGATAGTTAATAGGTCTGTTAAAAAATTTTATGAAAATTCATTGAGATATTGCAATGGACTGAGTTTTGATGTCACCCACAAAACTCATATGTTGAAACCTAATTCTCAGTGTGAGGGTATTTGGAAGGTGCTTAGGTCTTGAGGGTGCATCCCTCAAGAATGGGATTAGTAACTTTTTAAAAGAGGGCCCAGACGATCTTTTTCCCTTTGTGAAGTTACAGTAAAAATACAGTCATTCAGAAAATGGGTCCTGCAGTTGGACTTTCCATCTCCAAAACTGTTAAAAATGTGTATTTTATTCACAACCATCCAATCTCTGGTGTTCAGCCATAGCATCCTGCAAAGACTAAAACAGAGAGACACATATGATTTGTGTACCTTCTTTATTTGTTACAACTCAATAAATATTTTATTTTTCAAAAACTCATGAGGTGGCTCTATGGGAAGGTCGCACATTTCCACAACTGATCCAGTGCTTTCTGAATCCAAAGCTCTTCAAATATTCATTTAAATTATAAGGAAAGAATATTTAGGAGAATGGGTACCACCAGGATGGGTATTATTCATGGAGGCAGAGTCTCACAATAGATCCTTGAAGAAAAAAATACATAACCTTAGGAAAACAATACTAGATAGTCACACAGTATTTGTTCAATGAATAAACACAAAAAAATATGTATATAATTAAATTTATATCAATTGTCTATAAATAAAAAGGACTGGTATGGGGTCTAGGGTTTAACTTACAACATGAAGATTAAAGACTAGGTATATTATTGGTAATTAATTTTTTAAGACTTATTTATTTGAAAGACAAAGTTACAGAAAGAGGCGGAGATAAAGAGAGAGAGATCTTCCATCTGCTGGTTCACTCCCCAAATGGCCACAACAGTCAGAGCTGAGCCAAACTAAAGCCAGGAGTCAGGAGCTTCTTCTGGGTCTCCCACAAGCATACAGGGGCCCAAGCACTTGGGACATCCTCTGCTGCTTTCCCAGGCACATTAGCAGGAAGCTGGATTGGAAGTGGAGTACCCGGGACTCGAACCGGCACCCAAATGGGATGCCTGTACTGCAAGCTAGGGCTTTAACACACTGCGCGGGCCCCAATGAATACTTTTTAGCCCCTATATTACCTTTTCGTGCCTGAAGGACACTTCCTCTTTAGATTGCTTGGCCAGAAAAGATTGGATTTCCCAGAACATAGCTTTCACCCTGGCAAATCATGGGAGAACAAGGCTCAGCATCTACACTAACCAGTCAGTGTGATTCACAAAGCATTACCCAAGATACTGATGCTTAGGACTGAGTTAAGCACTTTGGGCCTAACAAAACTGAAGGGACAGAAAGAAACACATGGATTTGAAAATATGGCCTGGTCTCCCCTGGTATAAGAGAAGACATGTAGATTTTGCAGTCTCCGTGACATGCTTGTCCATGTGCACTGTATAAGCCAATTGGCTTTTCCTGATGCATTTGGGTAAAGTGAGCCAAGTTGCACCTCAGGTGGAGATTAACTAATAGAGACAGTTCTCCTATGAAACTGTGACCACTGAAAAATTCACATTTTGTCAAAATTATCTTTTCAAGTCCCTAAAAATGGTGAAATTTTGGAAACTAACCTACCTTCTTTAAATCTAATGAAGTTAGTGTCTTCTCTAGTACTGGAAAAAAATTGCTCTTTCTTCAACAGAGCACTGGATGAATGTGTTGAGCATCCTCTAGGGCCATGACATATAAAAATTTCATATGTGTGAATGTTAGAATAACACTTGCAAGACAAGCTGCTCGGAGGAATCGGGGAAGGACGTTAACGGCCGGTTAACAGTTGGTATGGGACACTCATTCTTGAACAAAGACCAGTTAAGTGGAATGGCGGTGAGAGGAACTGCCAATATGTCTCACATGTCCATTATTCTTTCTATTCTTATTACATCTTCAAACCCTCTCTCTCTCTCACTCTCTTTCTATGATTTAATTAACATTTATTAGCTGTAGATACTGTTAGACCCTACAGTATTTAAACATGGAGCAAAATCTTCTCAAGGACTATCTTGACAGTTTTCCAGATGGGAATGCATTATTATTGGGAAAGCATCAGTCCTTTCTCCCAGGAAAAATTACCTGGATTCTATGTAATGTTTTTTCATTTGATTTCAGGAACATTCAATGCTAAATGTGATCTGGGACAAGGCACTCGGTTTCATCCCTTATAAAGAGTAGGGGTAACGGTTCCTGGCTCATAAAGTTGCCATCATTTAGAAAGAGACTCAGCAAACAGTTTGTGTGACATAAGTATTTATTAAACAAACAAGTAAAGAAAACTACTGATGCTTCTACTATGAATACTTTAAATATGTAACTTGAGGATAAGAAATTCACAGGAAGATATAAAGACTCTACGTTTACCTCCTATATGTATATTAACATCACTCTGCTGCTTTGTCATAACAAATGTAACACAAGACATCCTTCCAGTACTATACCCTTTATCTGTCATTTGAGCCGATTTCCTAACCTGCTTCAGCATTCCTCTCTGAAGCCCTTACTGGAGTGACAGGTCTGAGCAAGTCTCTAAGACATTCATCTACTGCATACCATTGAGCTTCTAGGGACAAAGACCTTTTTCCAGATTCATCACAATGAAGTTTCCTGTCGAAATAATTGTCCCTGCCAGTCAGCTCTGCATGGAACCATTAGTCAACACTTACCTTATTTATAAGACACCACCTACCAGGTCCCTCAAAGCACTGAGAAAAATACATGATAAATAATAAAACACACAAACAAAACAGGCCAAAATTAGCTCTCAAAAACATACATATCCTGCTGATATGAAGAAAAAGTGGAGGATGAAACTGTATATGAAACCACATCAATGCAGCGATTTCATGAAAAAAAAAAAGTGTGTGCATTAAGTTTTATCAAATTGCTGATTTTTTGTTGTGTGGATGCAAAGTGAATAGAATTACGTTAAAAGAATGCAATGCCTATCTAGCACTCTGTAGTTGCTCATGATTGTTTTCCTCGTGCTTTGTTCTTCTACCTATATATTTATATTGTGCTGTTTCAAAACATTCTATTTTGAGCCTCAGCTCTTTTGTTTCCTCGTATTATGACAAAAGACAGGTCATTCTAACTTCTTTCACATATAGTGTGTTTATCTGTTCAATACTAAAAATATTTCTCACCCAGAACTCATGCAAATAGTAATGTTTCAATAATTTGTGTTTTTTTATTTCACTGATGTTCTGCACATTCATAATAAGACATTATATTATGTGCTATTTAAAGAATCTTGTAACTGGAACTTATATATAACCCAAACAACCCTCTAACCCTTCCATTGAAGATCAAAAGAAAGGACATTTTCATAGTTTGCCTGCAAAATGTTGAACCATTCACCCTATCTGGCAAGTGGCAGGACTGTGGTCCCCCTCTTTCCAGAACTGAAAGAGAGTCCCTACAGGCTACGAGCTTCCACTGCAGGACTACTCCTGCTGCTGGTGATAACTTTCTGTCTAAATCTCTGACAAGTTAATAAAGCTATTGATGTCACACTGTTGTGGGCCGAAAATTCATTTGCTGAAGTCTTAATCTCCAAAACTTCAGAATGTGTCTATAGTTGGAGTTGGGGCCTTTGAAGAGGTCAACAAGGTAAAATGTGGTTGCAAGAGTGAGCTCAAATCCCATATATTAGATGTCCTTGTTATAAGAGGTTAGGACATGGACAAACACAGAGGAAAGGCATTTAAAGGAACAAGAAGATAGCTACCCACAAAGAAGCTTCCAAAGGAAACAGCACTCCCAACTTCTGGATCTTGGACTTTTGCCTTCAAGAACTAGGAGAAGGGAACCAGTGCTGTGGCATAGCGAGTAAAGCCACCACCTGCAGTGCCAGCATCCCATATGGGCACCAGTTCAAGTTTTCCACTTCCGATCCTGGGAAAGCAGTAGAAGGTGGCCCAAGTCCTTGGGCCCTTGCACCTGTGTGGGACACCCGGAAGAAGCTCCTAGCTCCTGGCTTTGGTTCCACCCAGCTCTAGCTGTTGCAGCCATTTGGGAAGTGAACCAGCTAATGGAAGACTTCTCTCTCTCTCTCTCTCTCTCTCTCTCTCTCTCTCTCTCTCTCTCTCTCTCTTTCTCTCTCCCTCTCTCTCTGCCTCTGCCTCTGCCTCTGCCTCTGCCTCTCTGTAACTTTGCATTTCAAATAAGTAACTAAATCTTTAAAAAAATAAAGAACTATGAGAACTCTGGTGTTTCAGCTACACAGTCTGTGGTATTTCGTTATGACAGCAATAGCAAACTAAACAGTCACCCTCCTAACCTGTTCAAAGTGACCCCTCCACCACTAAATCCTCATGCAGCACATGATCTAGCCTCTCTCTGACTTCTTTTCTAATGTACAGTTTTTCCAGAGGGCCTCTTATGATTCTCCCTTTTTTTTATCCCCAACCCACTCCTTGGGGTGCCTAGAGGATTTACAAAGGGGTCCAGGGAAGTTAGGGGCAAGGAATGTTAAAGAACAGCTTCACAATGTATCCTGAACTATAGTTGTCTCCCAAGCCTCAGAGCCTCAGAAGTCTAACCCACACTGCCATGTCCTGAGACCCAGGTGGTCTGATTGCTCCTTCAAGATTTCCTTTGTCTTCTGCTGTAATCGGCCTCCCTCTCAGCCCCTGTATCAGACATTCTGACCACAGATATCTGGTCTTGTTTCATGGCCAGGACCCAAGTCGTTTACTCAAATCTCCTAAATTCCCATGGAAATCAGGAATGTGACTGTCTGTATATCGCAAGATCTTACAGTTTTTTCTTATATTCATAATTGATTGTCCAGAGCATCCTGAAAAATCTGTGGGAAGAGATTGCTCTTCAGGCTCAAAGAGAGATCCACTGTCTTGTAGCTGATAGATTTGCTTACATAAATATTCCATACTATTATTTTACCATCACAGGAATCTCGTGAAGCAAGGTAAGTATTATTCTACTTTATTAAAAAAAAAAAAAAAAAGGGAACTCAAACCTATATATCACCTTTACTTACACTGGGTCAATATATATATATATATATTTATATATTTATATATTTATATGTATATGTATATGGCATGCACATATATGGAGAGAAAATAAATATATCTAGAGAAATGCCTCTAGGGGGTAAGCTTAAAATTTAATAGATTTTATTTTTCTATATTTTGTGATTGTGCTCATGAAAATCTAGCAACAAGAAGCATTACAGAAAAAATGTATTGGTACTCGATGTTATTTGAACAGAACTAACCTTACAAAAACAAAAACACATTGTACAATTTCTGTTTTACACTGTGAAACCAACATCTTGTAAGCCTTTTTAAATGAATCTAACATCTCCCAATAAAACATCTCATAGGAAACAACCATACTGCTCAAAGAAACATTATTTTTTAAATTATAAAAATTATAGTCTTTGTAATATAAAAAGCTCATTCTACATATTTCTATCAAAAATCCACAGAATTTATTTTAAGGAAATGTCAGACTTTAAGGCCTGAACTCTGTGGACATGCACTCAGAGCAGGGGTAGTTTTATGTCAGGTATAACAGAGTCCAATCTACTGAGGATCGCAAAATCTACAATCATCTATTAATGAGAAGAAAGTGTTGTGCACGGAGATTAGCCTCCCTAAGTCAGGCTGTTTAAATTAATTCTATATCAGCATAAGGTGTCCTTTTCTGTTTCATCTTTGACAACATCCTTCTAATACACAATTAGTTAGAGAAGGCAAGGAACTAAAATTCCAACAAAAAGATAAAGTTTGGGCTGCCAGGTTCTAATTCATAAATCATAAAAAATTCTCCTTAAAAAACAGTGATGCCAAAGAAAGCACATGAAAAATGTTTGATCTCATTAGTCATTACAAAAATGCTAACTAGGTCCGAATGATAAGTATATTGACTAAAATAAAAAAATGAACACTTCTCTGTCAATAATCAGCAGAAAACATGAATCAACAAAAGCAGTTATGATAAAAGTAACTTTGAAAAACATTGTTAATCTAAATGATATCCAACAAATAAGGAACACATATTCTTCTCAAGTGCACCTGGAATTTTTACAATGGGCTATAATACAACGCCATCTTGAGAAAATACAGGATCCAACTAGTTGACTTCAAAGCTCAACAGTCTATTTTTGTTATAAAGTTAGGTAAATATACCCATAGACAGAATACAGTATAACTCCCATACTTGTATAGTTAATTGTTTTCAACAAAAGTACAAAAGGGTTTCACTAAGTCCTCGCACTGAATAGTGCTAGAGCAGCACTTCATCCACTTTAAAAATGAAAAAGAACCACACCCCCAATCCATTCCATGTGTAAAATTCAAATTGATATTGTCCATAGATATGAGAACTAAAACAATAACATTTTTGAAGAAAATGTCATATCTTCTGACTTTGGGATAGGGGAAAATTTTAAGGCACTGAAAGCATTATCCATAAAATAAAACAGTGATAAAATATACTTCATTGAAATTAAATTTTTCTGTTTAGCAATAGATGTCTTAATAAAATCAATAGACTATCCACAGATTTAGAAAATATTTGAAATACATACACCTGGCTAAGGATAAACAATATGATATGAAAATTTACAAAACGTGAATAGACAGTTAATGAGGACGATATTAGAAAGGCTATTAGTCGTTAGCAAAACAGAAATTAAAAATAAGAAACTATGATACACTCACTAGAATGACTACAATTAAAAGACTAACCACATTGGTTGAGACCAAGAAACAATCACAACTTTTCTATTTTGCTGGTAGATATGTAAACTACATGGAAAGGGAACAGAAGTGCATCAGAATATGTTACCATGAGTAACCAGGTATGAATCATGAATGACAGGCCCCGGCCCAGAGGTATCTAAGCAAACATCAAAGACCAATAAACCAAAGGACAGAGCAGAAAGACTGCGTGTATGTGTATGTGTACGTGTGTGTGTGCACACAAGCCCAAATATGTGTATGTGAGATGGAGAAACAGAAGGAAAAATCCATGTCTGTGCCTGCAACATGTGAGTGAAATACAATGAGAAGCCGGACCTGAAATACACATGTCTGTTTTGCAGCTAAGTAACCCTCATTCTTTCTTTTACTCACTTGCCATAAACATTCTGGGAAAAAAGCCTTTGGCTATCATTTTCAGGGTAATAGTCCACTAATCAGATTCTGTTATGAAAACTAACTGAGCATCAGGTTAATCAATGAAAGGAGGAAGAGATTTTACATATTTTAAGATGGTTCTTCTTATTAAATTCCTTAGACTGGAAGCTGCAGCATGAATTTCTCTTTCCAGAAGAAGAAACTGCAGCTCATTTTGTCCTAGAACAGGGTTCCTGTCCACTGTGCTCAGCGGGGCAGGCTGGGAACAGCTTATCAGATTACGCAGTATTACAAGTTGCATACTGCTCTCATGTGATTGCTTTTCAATCAGACCCTCCATCTTTTGCCAGATATAAATCAGCTTACATAGAAGAGCTTTTGAATACAAAGCCAATGAAATTTTTTCTGAAGGTCTTACTGCAATGTTTATTTGATTATGAAATCCAAACTTGCCCACTGTAATCTACAAAGTATGCTGTATAAAAATGACACAAGTATAAAATATGTGATCTTTCTATTAAACCACAAAGTATTCAAATGTGGAAAAATAATCATAGTGTGTTTTGTTTTCTATTGCAGCTTATGTCGTATAGTTACAAAATAGTCTTTAGTGCATTTCTCAAGGGTGATGGTGAAGATAAAAGCGTTGGCGTCAGGGAGAGAAAGGAAGGGCTAATGGACAGTAGACAACAGCAATAAAGGTTTTTTTTTACCTAATATCCAGGTTGACAGTGAGGAATATACACAACTATTTTGGAATTAACTTGGCAGTCATGTTGCCTGGATTCAAACTTAAGCACCATGACTAATTCACTCTGAGGTCTCCGCTAAATTATCTCATTGTCATATCTAAAACTTTTTTTTATTATTTTCAGATAAACTGAGTATAGCGTGTACATGGCACAGTTATGATCTCTACTTATTTGCAATATTTTAAGTATATATTAAAAGGTAAATAAGTATGCAAAAGGCAAATTAAAACTAATTAGATGCTTCAACTTATTTTTGAAATGCATCAATTTCATTATTCTACAATTACCCACTGAGCATCTACCATGTGGTAAATACAGTATAGAACACTATGTTGGAAATAAGTTAATAAGTGGGAGCTAGGGAAGACAGCAGTTAGGAAAGAAAGCAGAGAAGGAGGTAGCTAGTTGATTGCTTGGATACTCAAGTCTATAATAAATCGCAGAATGGAAAGAGAGTGAATTACCACACTCATCAGAACAGAGCTTCCCAAAATAGCACTCACAAGATCTGCTACCATGTGATTTTAGGTGATACACAAAGTAATACTTTTTGTTTTACTGGTAATAATTTAGATTTTTATTTTATAACCAGTAACGTAAGAGTATTACAGTGAATATAACATATAAAATTAAAAATATGAATACATACGAGTATTATTTGAACAGCATTTGGTTCCCAAACTCCCACAGATGTTTAAATCCCAAAGTCTTTTGCTAACCATTGATGGATTAGTGTGGAGCCTTGATCTACTTATGCTGTCTGCAAGTGGGGTCTTTGGGAAGTGATTGGATTGGATTAGGTTGTCAGGGTGGTGCTCTGTAGCCAAATCATGATGCCTTTAAAGAAACCACATAGGGGCTGGTGCTGTGGCACAGTAGGTTAATCCTCCTCCTGAGGTGCTGGCATCCCATATGGGCGCCGTTTCTAGTCCAGGCTGCTCCTCTTCTGATCCAGTTCTCTGCTACAGCCTGGGAAAGCAGTAGAAGATGGCCCAAGTGCTTGGGCCCCTGTGCTGCATGGGAGATACAGAAGAAGCTCCTGGCTCCTGGCTCCTGGCTCCTGGCTCCTGGCTCCTGGCTTCTGGCTTCAGATAGGTTCAGCTCCAGCTGTTGCCAGAAGTGAACCAGCAGATGGAAGATCTTTCTCTGTCTCTCCCTCTCACTGTCTGCAACTCTACATCTCAAATAAATAAATAAAAACTGAAAGAAAAAGAAAGAAAGAAAGAAAGAAAGGGGAGGGGGTGGAGAAACCACATAGAGGATAGAGGATAAAGGCTTATGAGGTTATGGGGTCTTGGACTATGAACTCCCAAACTGTATGCTCTAAGTAAACCTTCCCTCCTAAGTCACTCTTCTCGGGTATTTCAGTTAAAGTAATGAAAAGCTGAGAAATATAATGAGTGAAGATACACACACACACACACACACATATATATATAACTGTGTCATGACAAACCTATAATTTTGGAGTACTGTTGATGATAAGGCAATATAAAATTCATGAGTTAAGGTTAATTTATAGAAATATTACATAACATAATGAGTACTTGGTTTTGTCAAGAAGAATTTCAATAAAACACTTTGAGGCAAAAACAAAAAAAAATTACATAATAATAACTATGAGCTGCAGATGCCAAAACCAATGAAGATGATATTAAAGGCACTGAACACGGGGAAGTATAAGAAGGGAAGATGGATCTCTGATATCCGCGCTGCCACTCTCCTGAATCCGTAGTCCCTTCCATGATTCTGCAATCTTCAAATTCTTACACTAGAGAAGAACAGCTCATCTCTAGACAAAAGATTTAAGGATGATATGTACACACATATGCCAGGCCAGCATTTTCTTAACAGGTGGACTCTCAAACAATTACAAAATGTAAATAACCCCAAGAGCACCATGGGAAAAAATGGCGCTAGAACAAGGAGCACAGTTACAACCCCCTTCTACTCGGTGCCCAGCTTGGTACTAAACCTTACTTCTAATCTTTGTAATAATTCTGTAAGGTAAAGTGTTTTTCCCTGTATTTACTTATTTGAAAATTGAGACTGAGAGATTTTAAGAAATTTTCTTAAGATAATATTGAGAACACAAAACTAAACGAATTGGAGCTTGCGCTGTAGTGCAGCAGGTTAAAGCCCTGGCCTGCAGTGCCAGCATACCATATGGGCACAGGTTCAAGTCCCAGCTGCTCCACTTCTGATCCAGCTCTCTGCTAATGTGCCTGGGAAAGCAGCAGAGTGCAGCCCAAGAGCACCCACGTGGGAGACCCAGAGGAAACTCCTGGGGTTTGGATCAGATCAGCTCTGGCCATTGGGGCCATTTGGAGAGTAATCCAACAGATGGAAGACCTCTCTCTGTCTCTGTCTCTGTCTCTGTCTGTCTCTCTCTTACTCTCTCTGTCTCTACCTCTCTCTGTAATTCTGTTTTCAAATAAAAATAAATAAATCTTTTTTAAAGTAAGTGAACTGACATTCTATCACATTATTACTAAAATAAATGTTGGTTTGTATCTATAATATGGTTTTCTACATAAATCAAACATTTATTAAAACATATCTCTAAAATTTGTCTGCCTATGAAATACCCCAAACCTAGCAGAGAAAATAGAGCCAGGAGGACCCCAGCACTTACAAAGTTGATTGGAAAATTAGATACTCTACTAAAGAAAATGTTCTCTTTAGGGATATTTGAGCAAAAAATAGGAGGCTGGAGCAGCAAAACACTGATTTTAGGGAATTGGGAGAAGCCAAGGTCCTGCTTTATCTGAGGCTGTGTACCATGGCTAAATGCATTAACTAAAGCACGCTATGCACAGCAGACTCCTGGAAACTTTGCTTGGGATTTCAGGCTGCTTCTCTATTTGATCCGTCCTGCTAAAATTACGTGGAGCACATTTAATCTAGAAAAAACAACTCTTGGAGTAAGATCATTAACAAATGGAATTATTGATAATTAGAACAATGATCCCAGATGATTTTTAAATCAATAGGAGGTAGGAAAGAAAGGAGGACAATGAAAGTCCTTAAGTTCTTCTTTGGATTGACTTTCAGTTCCTGTCTGTAAGGTTTTATATTGATGTTATGTATGTTAAAAAAGAAAAACCTTAAGGTAGTTTTCATAAGATAAACGAAGCATATAACTCAAAAAGCCAATAAAAGTTGGGTTTGTTTTGGCACAGGGGTTGCTAAAATACAATCAATTCACCAAAGGCAGAGGAATAAAAAGAAAAGTAGGAGGAAAGGAAAGAGAGAAACATTAAATGTCAGAAATAAATCCAAGGCCTGATGGCTCTGCTAGCTGGGTCCTTCTACCTACATGGAACATCTGGATGGAGTTCCTGGCTCCTGGTTTTAGAATAGCCCAGCGCCAGCTGTTGTAGATATTGGGGATTCCGGGAGTGAACCAGTATTTGGGAGAGCATTCCTCTTTCTCTCTCTCTCTCTCTCTCTCTCTCTCTCTCTCTCTAACCAGTATATGGGAGAGCGCTCCTCTCTCTCTCTCTCCCTCTCTCTCTCTCTCTCTCTCTCATACACACGCACACACACAAATAATGAAATTTTAAAAACAAATAAATCCAAGGTGAAGTGACTTATTTTTTAGAAAAAGGAAGCTCAAGTGGACAGGAACTGAGTCTCCTACACTCTGCGTCCAATGTGAACGCACACACATGTGAGAGAGCAGGCCTAGAGCTGACGCAGCGTGGGAACTTCTGGGCTTCTGGGACATCGTACCCTTTTGTCCTATTCAAATACCCAGCTCACAGCATCCGTCCGCACCATAATTACTTGTAATGCCGTTAAGTTTTTGGGGAAAACATTGTAGGTAGCCATTGTCACTGAAAGACACACATGAAAAGAAAAAGTGCTGATGATAAAGCCAATGAACCAAAATACAAAATATTTATGAAGCCTGGCAAAACATACCTAGGAGTGACTTTTACCATTCTTTGCACTTTCTAGGATTTGAATTTACATTACAATTTAAAGTTACTAAGGGAGACATGTACAAAAGGAGAAGAAAAATAAAGACAGAGACAGAAAAAATAGAAATGTACAGTAGACAACAGAGAGCAGATGGGCAAATGTCTGGAAAATCTCTTTGAATGGAGGAAATACAGATGCTTGGAGAAAAACATGTAACCAGGATAAACAAAAAATCCACCTTATACATTAGAGTGAAACAACAGAATACCAAAGGCAAGCAAATCTTAAAAACAACCAGAAAGAAATGAGGTTAGAATGGCAAAGGAGGGACAAAAGAAGAAGGGAGGGAGGGAGGAAGGAAATATCATTATATACTTAGAATTGTATTGATGAGCTATATTGAATCTGTTAAAACTAACTAAAATAAAAAACATTCTAAATTTGTTTTAATTTGAGGTACATGGAGGGGCCAGCACTGAAGCGTAGCGGGTAAGGCCGCCACCTGCAGTGCCGGCATCCCATACTGGTGCCAGTTTGAGTCCCAGCTGCTCCACTTCCGATCCAGCTCTCTGCTATGGCCTTAGAAAGCAGTAGAAGATGGGTCAAGTCCCTGGGCCCCTGCACACACGTGGGAGACCCAGAGGACGCTCCTGGCTCCTGGCTTCAGGTCAGTGCAGCTCCACCAGTTGCTGCCAACTAGGGAGTGAATCAGTGGATGGAATACCTCTCTCTCTATCTCTGCCTCTCCTTCTCTCTGTGTAACTCTGACTTTCAAATAAATAAATAAATCTTTTTTAAAATTACATGGAAAATGCATAGTATGAAAAAATTATGTAAGGATTTCAAAATTTTTTGCTCAAAAATAAACTTTTAATTCTGCTTTTCCAATGGGAAAAAAATAACTTTCAAATAATAAGTTAATTTGTTATAGTTAATAGTTTATTAACAATTTAGTAAGAAATTTATATCTTTTTCAAGTCAACATGCATTTATAAATTTAAATAATAGAGGCCAGTGTTGTATAGTATCATGTAAAGCCACTGCCTGCAATATAGGCATCGGTTCGTGTCCCGACTGCCCAACTCCCAATCCAGCCCCCTTTTAATGCTCCTAGGAAGGCAGCAGAAGATGGCCCATGTCCTTGGGCCCCCGCACCCACGTGGCTGGGCTGGATGAAATTCCTGGCTCCTGGCTTCGGATGGGCCCAGCTCCAGCCATTGCTGCCAGTTGAGAAATGAACCAGAAGACGGAAGATCTCTCTGTCTTTGTCTCTCTCTCTCTCTCTCTAACTCTGCCTTTCAAATAAATAAATAATGACAAAGTGACTAGTTTTCAAACAGCAACAATGTAAGAAAATAATGACATATTTTCAAAGTATTGAGAAGAAAAAATACAAAACATTTAGTCAGATAATTTCACCCAACAAAACTGCATTTTAAGAATGAGGGTGCCGGGGCTGGCCCTGTGGCTCACTTGGTTAATCCTCTGCCTGTGGCACTGGCACCCCATGTTCTAGTCCCAGTCAGGGTGCCATATTCTGTCCCAGTTGCTCCTCTTCCAGTCCAGCTCTCTGCTGTGGCCCAGGAAGTCAGTGGAGGATGGCCCAGGTGCTTGGGCTCCTGCACCTGCATGGGAGACCAGGAGGAAGCACCTGGCAGAAGATCAGTGCAGTGTGCCAGCCATAGCGGCCATTTGGGGAGTGAACCAACAGAGGGAAGACCTTTCTCTCTGTCTCTCTCTCTCACTGTCTATAACTCTACCTGTCAAATAAAAAAAAAAAGAAAAAAAAGAATGAGGGTGCCAGAAAACATATTTTTTTATCAAACATACCTTTAGTCAAGGAAATTCTAAAGAAGACACTTCAGAAGAAAAAGGATTCCAAAAGAAATGGTGAGGAAAAAAAATACTCAGGGGCTGGGCTTTGGCCAGCAGGTTAATCCACCCCCTGAGATGCCAGCATCCCACATGAGTGCCAGTTGGAGCCCCAGCTGCTCCCTGCTAATGTGGTTAGGAAAGCAGAGGATGATGGCCCAAAAGTCTGGGCCCTGCAACCCGTGTGGGAGACCTACATGGAGTTCCTGGCTCCTGGTTTTTGTTGCTGCCATTTGGGGAGTGAACCAGCAAATGGAAGACCTCTCTCTCTCTCTCTCCTCTCTCTCTCTTTCTCTTCTCTCTCTCTCTAACTCTGCCTTTCACATAAATAAATAAACCTTAAAAAAAAAAAAAAGTGCTCAGCATGTATTAAAGTGCAGTAGACTTAGTGATGCACAGGTCCCTTTCAATACAAGGCTGCTTGACCTGGCTGTTGGAGGGTGGTTAATCCCTTGAGGACGTGCTTCAGGTAAAAGAAGCACCTGGCTGAAGGTCCGAGAACAGCCCACCCTGGTGACTGACCACGCACAGATATAAAAGGCCCAGCCCTTTTGGTCAATCTTCAGAGAACTCTGGCAAGTTGTTCCCAGCAGGGGCAGTCAAGGCTATCATTAGAACTGAATTGCAGTGCAACTGCTCCTTTTTCCCTCTCTTCTGCAGGTGCTGAACCCAAGAGACTGCCTAATAAGCAGCTTTCATTCTAAAATACAAGAAAGGAACGATGAGGGAGGGGAAGCATATCAAAATCTGTGGGGCTTGAGCCAAAGTAATAATCCGGGGAAGACCAGCCTCAACTGTACAACATTGATGCAAATCAAGAAAACCAGAAACTAGCAAATTAAAACTCCAGAAAGCTTTAACAACTACTATTGAAAACCAGTTTCAAAAATGGTAGAAGAAATAGATAAAAGCAGAAATTATTGTTTCTTCATTATAACCAATAGCCACCTTTTAAAAACATAAATAAAACAATATTTACAAGTGAGATCAAAATAAAAGAGAAAGCATTAATAAATATTATAAGATTGATTATAATTATGAATAAACAGCATTAAAATGCAAAAAACTACAATTACAGACATAGAAAATAGTATTTAAATAATATCAACATACTATGTACTACTATTTAAATTTGACCATGTTAGTTTGAGTGATTTTTCTGGATAAACATACATTGTCAGAATTATTCCAGCCTAACAAAGAAATTCTGAATATGTCAATAAACATAGAACAAACTGCAAAGATGGCCAAATATCTTTCCTCTGAGAAGGAAGCAGATTCAAATAGTTGTATCAGATCTTCAAGAAATAATTAACATATTTGCCAGCTTTCTCTTCCAGACTATAAAGCAAGTAGAAAGCTTTTTAAAATCATTAGATTTCTTAAAAGGATTCATTACTGTGATGCAAAGACTGAGCAATGGGAGTTCAAAAGAGTGACACTAACTTAAAGCTAGCTGCAAAAACGACAAATAAATTATTGGTAAACCAAATTCAAAAGTGTACATTTTACCTAAAATTTTACCTAAAATGTATGAGTGAAATTGACATTTCATGTAAAATATAACATATTAGGAGTGAAATTTCGAGATTCTAAACAGCCTCTTTTGATCATTTGAGTTTTATCCCTGAAATGCTAAGGTTGCAAATCTATTCATTTAATTCATTAAATTATCATATTAAAGGTTAAAAATATAATCAGACATATGAAGAAAAGGATGAGTGAAATTTCTTGTAAAATGTAAGTAAAAAGACCTTAGAAACTTGAAATCTAATGACAACTGTAGATGCATCCCCATGAAAGTCAGGAAGAAAGCAGGAATGTTAGCTGGCAGTGCTGTCTTACAAACTGCCCTGAGATTTCCTAACAGGATAAGATAAGGAAAAATACACTATAAAGAGGAGAAAACCATCATAATTTAAGGAGGAAATAACTGATTCTCAGAAAATCAGCCAAGTAATAATTAGAACTAATAGGAGTTCTGCAGGGGGCCAATACAACATCATAATACAAACATCAAGGGATCTGTAATGTACTAGCAATGATCAATTATACTACAATTTAGAAAATAGATCCCACCAAGAAGAGAGCAAAAATAATAACATATATGAAAAGGAATTTGATGGAAGTATGAAGCCAGAACACATCTCTTTTTTATATTTATATCTGTTTCATCTGAAACTTATTTTTGATCATTTTGTTAGGTAAACATCTATTTTTTTCTTTTCAAATGAATATTCATTTGTGCCAACAATATAAAGGAAAAGATAAAAGTCCATACCAAAATCCTAGATGAAAAACCTCAAAATTTTTTAAAATTTTAGTTATCCAAGAGGTGGGGAAGGAGAGGAGAGGTAAGGAGTAGAGAGAGAGAGTGAGCAGACAGGGTCAGGGAGGGAGCACACCCACTTACTGGCTCACTTCCCAAACGCCCACAGTGGCCAAAGCGGGGCCAGAACCAAGACCCAGGAATGCATTCCAGGTCTCCCAAATGGGTGCAAGGACCAGTCATTCTTGCCATCACCACCGCCTCCCAAGGTCTGCTCCATCAGCAACTAGAACCAGGAATCTAAGCCAGGCACTCTGATGTGGAACGTGAGCGTTTTAACTACTACGCCAAGTTCCTAGCCCCTCAATGGTTTTGTTTCGTTTTGTTTTACTTTGTTTTCCCCAAAGATTTATTTATTTATTTGAGAGGGGGAGAGAGAGAGAGAGAGAGAGAGAGAGAGAGAGAGAGAGAGAGAGGTCTTCCATCTGCTTGTTTACTTTCCAAATGGCCGTGACAGCCAGAACTAGGCTGATCCGAAGACAGGAGCCAGGAGCTTATTCTGGGTCTCCCACACGGGTACAGAGGTCCAGGGACTTGGGCCATCTTCTACTGCTTTCCCAGGCCATAGCAGAGAGCCGGATCAGAAGTGGAGCAGCCAGGACTCGAACTGGCACCCATATGGGATGCTGTTGCTGCAGGCGAGGCTTAGCCTACTGTGCCACTGTGCTGGCCCCCAACATTTTAAATGTATATTTTCTCACCAAGTTAGTATAACAACTGACACAGAAGTCAATAAACTTTCAAAAACATGTTTTTCAAATCAAATAATCTGAATCTAAAATTAAAGTTAAAAAAAAAAGAAAGAAAAGAAAAAAACGGGGCAGGCACTGTGCAGCAGGTTAGCACTCTGGCCTGAAGCACCAGCATCCCATATGGGGGCTGGTTGGAGACTCAGCTACTCCACTTCCCATCCAGCTCTCTGCTATGGCCTGGGAAAGCAGTAGAAGATGGCCCAAGTTCTTCGGCCCCTGCACCCACGTGGAAACCCGGAAGAAGCTCCTGGCACCTGGCTTCGAATCAGCGCAGCTCCAGCTGTTGCCGCCATCTGAGGAGTGAACCAGTGGATGGAAGATCTCTCTCTCTCTCTCTCTCTCTCTCTCTCTGCCTCAGCCTCTCTATAACTCTGCCTTTCAAATAAAATAAATAAATCTTTTTAAAAAATGTTAATGTCCCCAATCTCACTAGTAATCAGGAAAATATAAATTAAAACTGTAACAAAGGAAAATATTTCACTCAATTTTCATACAATAGTAGCCTGAGGAGAGTTTTAAGGGATGAACATTATCCTGCACGTTTGGTCATAACATCAACTTGTGACGGTTTTTTTGGAGGTCACATTAGCAATGTCTATGCAAACTAAAATGTGCATTCGTTGTGACACCATCATTGCAACTTTAGACATCTATCTTAGAAAAACAGTCATGCATGTGCTCTAAGGGCATGTAGCAAGAAGTCATCATTTGCAATGATGAAAAATAACAAACATCCCAAAGGACTATCAGTAATGCAAGAATTGAACTACAGTAATGCTTACATGAGTTGCTTTGCAGCAGGTAAAGGGGATGTAAGAAAAATCTATAGGCGCTTTTACAGAAAGATTGCCAAAATATTTTAAATGGAAAAAACAGTAAACAGAATATTTACAAAAGCTTTCTGTATATGGCCACAAAAACAATGTATTTCTCCACATGCTTGCAAAAATATGTAAATGAATAGAATATAGATAAAAATATATATTTACCACAATAGCAACACTTACTTCTGTGGAAGAAAATGGGATTTGAGAAAAGAGAAAACAACCTTAACTTTTTAATTTTTTCCCAATATGTTTTAAAATTTTAATCCTGGGAATTTATTTATTCATTTTCAAGTTAAACAAAAACCCTTTATCTACATACTACTTGATTTGTATATTATTTTAACCTATTTTACAGAAACTTTTTCTTCTGAGTGATTTCTTTAGTTCATTTCCATAAACTATCAAATATAATTGCAGGTGGGAGGGAAGTTATGGTGGGGAAAGCAGCTATAATCCAAAAGTTGTCTTTGGAAATTTATATTTATTAAATAAAAGTTTATATATATATATATATACATATGTATATAATTGCAATTCCAGAATACAAGCAGCCCACTTATTTTTTTTTCCTGTTTTTGGTTTTGATTCACTGTGCTGACTAACCAACAAATTATAATTACTGAATTGCATGAATAGCAATCTAATGCTGTTCCATTAAACAGAGATGAGTATAGAATATGGAGCTATGAAACTGAAACAATTTCATTTTGTATGATTAACAAATTATCTGAAAATTCAAGTCCTACAATTTGAGCAGTGTGACTGCTACACAGACTTTTGAGTGTCTAGGGCTCCCCAAAAGAAAGGGCTCAGTATTTCAGGTCAGAAGACCTCACTGGTATAATTCAGTAGCTACCTTTTCTACTTATATGAATTTGGGCAAGTTATTCAACTTTCTCTATGTTCACTTTTCTTCTGCAGAGTGAAAGAACCATCACTTCACTCCTCACATGGTTGACTAGAGGACCAAATGAGGGGAGTCACATGGGCAAAAGCCCTCCATCATCTGTAAAGAACTCTCAAAATCAGTTAACATGTTAATAATGTAGTGTGGGAATACCACAAGGAAGACAAAAGGGAAGCTCATCAAAATTGCTCATAACCTTTTTAAAATGCAACATGTACATTGCGCCCGAGAATGCTACATAAAAGAACTAGACATCCTCTGTTTTTTCCATTACTACTTGTTAATATGTAAAAACATTTACGTATTACACTTTATTTAATGTTCTAAGTTCTGCCATGCTTAAAGAGAATTGAGACTTTCTTATTTATATAAAGGGAACAAAATTCATACATATCATATATACAGTTCTTTTTTTATTTTATTTAATGAATATAAATTTCCAAAGTACAGCTTATGGATTACAATGGCTTCCCCCCCTCCATAACTTCCCTCCCACCCACAACACTCCCCTCTCCCACTTCTTCTCCCCTTCCATTCACATCAAGATTAATTTTCAATTATCTTTATATACAGAAGATCAATTTAGCATATATTAAGTAAAGATTTCAACAGTTTGCACCCACAGAGAAACACAAAGTGTAAAATACTATTTGAGCACTAGTTATAGCATTAATTAAACACCTAAGAATAATTGTGTATTAATTACAGAGTTCAACCAATAGTTTTAAGTAGAACATAAAAAAATACTAAAAGGGAGAAGTATTAAGTTCTTTTTTTTCTTTTTTTTTTTTTTTTGCTTGTTATATAGTTTTTTTTATTAAAAATATGGAACGCTTCACGAATTTGCATGTCATCCTTGCGCAGGGGCCATGCTAATCTTCTCTGTATCGTTCCAATTTTAGTATATGTGCTGCCGAAGCGAGCACCATATATACAGTTCTAAAAGCATAATACTGAGGTCGGCGCTGTGGCGTAGCAGGTAAAGCTGCTGCCTGCATTGCTGGCATCTCATATTGGCACCAGTTCAAATCCCGGCTGCTCCACTTCCCATCCAGCTCTCTGCTATGGCCTGGGAAAGCAGTAGAAGATGGTCCAAGTCCTTGGGCCCCAGCACCCACGTGGGAGATCCAGAAGAAGCTCCTGGTTCCTGGCTTCAGATTAGCATAGCTCTGGCCATTGTAGCCAACTGCGGAGTGAACCAGCGGATGGAAGACCTCACTCTCTCTCTCTCTCAGCCTCTCCTCTCTATGTGTAACTCTGATTTTCAAATAAATGAATAAATCTTAAAAAAAAAAAGTATAATACTTCGCACCTCATCTTCCTTCACTCCCACCCTCCTTCCTTTCTTATTTTGAGAATTGAGAATTTATAAATGCTTTCTTTAATTACTGTCATTCAATAATGTACCATATTGCAACACTTGGGGGCGGTATTTCTTTTTAAAAATTCCTCTGTCCTATGAGCTAATTCACTGAGGCGGTGCAATGAAACATCTTTTAATATGTCAAAATTAAAACAATTTAACATCCATGTCAACTATAACTCACAGCCACTGGGGAAAAAATCATAGTATTCCATTTCTGAATACACTCGAATAATTTCTAAAACAAGAAGCTCATGGGCTAACACAGCTGTAGAGCTGGAAAGTCTGCCAAGCAGAGCAGAAAAAACAAATGCATACTGCTGGCCCCAGCTACTCAAGCTGTCTTCAAGCTGGAAGCAGGTTAGGGAGCATGTCGTGGTGTAAATGGCAGCAGCAATTAGTAGGTGCAAAGAAAATCAAATCAAGTGTTACCTCACCACCCTAATAAGGTCCATTTGGGAAATACCATGTAAACTAACTGGTTGTTTCCCTGGAAACAGGCAGCAGGGATTCTGCCAAAGAATTCCCCACCCCATGCTTAAAATACTGACTTATAGAAACATCAGTTCAGTATATAAAGGGGCCAGAGTTATGAGCAGCTAGCCTACTACTCCTTTTTATGGAGGCTCTAATGGCATAGGTCAATGGGAATCACTGCTCTAATAGGCTGTAAAGATAGAATATATACTCTCCAGCATGAACCGAAACTATCATAGCTGAATCGACTCCAAATATAGGTCAAACGGCCAAGCCGATCAGCCTCCTCCCAGCGATATGGCATCAGTAACATCTATTGAGTTCTAAACGTGCCAGACTATCTTAAGCTTCATTTAGCGCACTCATTCTTCTCCCAAGGCTGAGATTGATACTGGTACTGAGCCACAGGTTAAATAAATAGCCAAAATTGAATTCAGAAGGTCTGACTGCGGAACCTAAGCGTTTAATATCGCATGGCACAATGCTTTACACAAGGTCAAATTGT
Organism: Lepus europaeus; assembly: GCF_033115175.1. Lineage (NCBI taxonomy): Eukaryota > Metazoa > Chordata > Mammalia > Lagomorpha > Leporidae > Lepus > Lepus europaeus. The sequence continues at coordinate 123,111,684 of NC_084827.1, read as the reverse complement.
TGAGTAGTATTCATGCAGCCCAGAGTCTAATCTTCTACTTCTGCTAAACCTATGAGGCTCCCCTATACTTTGTTTTTTATTAATATAAACAGAACAGATTTCATGTATTTCATATATACAAGTCTAAGAAAATGGCCGTACTCCCCTCCCACTACCCCTCCCTCCCCACTTTCTTTGTTTTCCTTTAAATTTTGCAATAACATATTTTCCATTTATTTTATAATCACAGGCTTAATGCATCACTAACCATAATGTTAAACAAGTAAAAAGTAGAAAGACCACAGTTCCACAGGGATATAGACAGGGGCTATAAACAATAACCAAATCATTAGATGCCAAGTTTCATTCTTATCCCCCATACCTCTTCACACTTGATCTTAGTCAAAAGTGATCCCCCAAACCTTCTTAAGTAAAGAAACTGCACTAAGTAATGTACAAGGCCCTTCTTTGGCTCAGAAATTCTCAGGTTGACACAAAATGCAGGATACCGTATTTTTAGATACTTGCCTCCAGCAATCATAGATAGTAACAAAGAAAACTCATTTTGAGAGGCCAGCGCTGTAACATAGTGGATTAAGCCTCTGCCTGAGGCACCGGCATCCCATATGGGCAATAGTTCAAGTCCTGGCTGCTCCTCTTCCCATTCAGCTCTCTGCTATGGCCTGGGAAAGCAGAAGAGGGCCCAAGTGCTCAGACCCCTGCACCCACGTGGGAGACCCAGAAGAAGTTCCTAGCTCCTGGCTTCAGATCAGCTCAGCTCTGGCCATTGCAGCCATTTAGAGACTGAATCAGTGGATGGAAGACCTTTCTCTCTGTCTCTCCCTCTCTCTGTCTGTAACTCTACCTCTCAAATAAATAAATAAAATCTTTAAAAGAAAACTCGTTTTAAATATTTCAAAGGCAGACCATAAGTCACCAGTTTAGTTGTTTAAATAAATGCACGTTTATCGCTTATCTACAGATTATGATATGAAGGGCTATACATAAACATTGTTTAACTGTAATTAAATGGGAAAGAGGCACCGCCATCGAGTGAGAATGAAGGGCATCAAATATCAGAGTTTGAGGCAGCCAGTACGAACTTCAGCTACGATACTTCCCAATTCTGAATTTAGCTGGCTTCCACTGGGACTTAATATGGCAGTTTTGAGAAGCTTCCTAACATAATAGAAATCATTGCCTAAAGATATTCTGACTGTAATTGCTGACCTTTTCAATAAAATATTCAGGAACTTAATGTAAAACACTGCAATATTATTAGGTAATCTTACATTCATTTTAAAAGATCTCTTTATTCTAATAGAATATCAATTCAGCATTAAATTAGACTGCTTCGTATTCATCATGGGTATGAAACTATTTCTCAAAAGCATAACTTCAAACTGGACTTTTCTACAAATTAAATGAAATATTTCTTCCTTCTAACAACGCATTTCTCAACTGTAAGTCTTAAGTCCTCCGAGATTTTAAAGAATGGAGCCCATTTATTTCTTCCAAATTCTTGTTCTTGTCAGAGACGTTGCCAGAGGCTTACCTGAAAAACAATTGCAGCATGATTTTCAGACATTAAAAAAAAATTCAGATTTCAAATAAGTCTCAAAACTGCTAAAACTTCAGAACTGAATTAAGTGCAAGTGGTTAAACATCCAGGAAGTAGGTTTTTCAAAAATAAAATTTAAAAATTTGTGGTATGTGCTCTTTATGTATGAACTAGCAAGGTCATCCAAGCAGACTCCAGAGTTTCCGATTCACAAACTGACTTTGGCCTTTTCCCCCAGAATGTAACCACTACATTGTAAAAACCATAAATATTAGAAGACAAGCTTCATGAATGAATAACCTCCCTTTTCTAGTTTCTGAATAATTCACTTCTTGTTGTCTGGTGCATATTCAAATTGGCAGTCCTGTAAGAAGGAGTCCTACATGTATTCTTTATACATGTCTACAGTATTCTTTCAGAGGTTGAGAAATTTGATATAAATTTTGTCATTTAGCCTATGTTGTATTTTTTTATTTGGAGGTAGAGGATCAACTGTCATATTTATGACATAAATGCTGGAAGAATTTTATTTCATTACTATTATAGCCTGACAATCTTACAAATATTAGGGAGTAGACAGCATCTTTTTCATTATCTTAAAGACTTAAGTATGCATTGGTGTCTTTATTTTTTAGGAATAATCCAAAACTAAAATAATAGTCAAAACATTCACAGAATTCTTCTTGGAAACCTACTTTAGTCTATTAATTCTCAAAAATCCCATTAGATCAGACCAAAAAGCTTTTCCAAGGGCCATAAACTGAACTAGAAAACAAGATCTCAGACAGTAATAACATAATGAGAAAACTAGCTCTATTTATACCAGAATTAATTGAAAAAATTGCTTAAATTGATTCTTAGCTTGATTTGAACTACATTTAATCAAACAAACAAAAAACCAAGAGTATCTAGGCAAGATAATCAACTTTAATATACTTTAAAAGTCATTTTTACTTTTATTACATTATTCTCATCTTTCCATTATGCTGTGTTTTTTCTTAAGTTGTCATATTGAAAGGACAAAAGGAAGTTAACATTTTTATATTCCAGCATAGTGCCAAAAGCCTTGAATTATCTCACTGAATAGTCATAACTTCCCTGCAAGGAATATATTATTCTCCAGCAATTTCTGATGAGAGACTTCGCATTTGAAAATAATGCTGCCACGCTATTTATTGATGTGGCTAAAAAGACTGACCTGGGAGCAACAATTTTTCAACCATGGAAAAAATACTCCTCTTGTGGAAAAAAATATCAGAACCTAGTGATTAATTCAGACTTTAAAGACCATAAGATTAGCCGACAAGAGCTTGTCATCGGACAAATGTGCACTCAGGGCACTCTGAGGCCTTGGGTGAGAACTGAGACTGAAGGTAACATAGGGTCCCTGCCTTCAAAAGGCTTAGAACTTAAGACTGCAGAAGATTACTTAAGAATTAAGCACTTGGGGCCAGCATTCTGGAACAACAGATTAAGCTACCACTCCAGATGCCACATCCCGTATAAGAATGCCAGTTCAACTCCTGGTTCCTCTGCTTCTGATCCAACTCCCTGTCATTGTCCCTGGGAAACAGCAGATGATGGCTCTAGTACTTGAGTCCCTGAGACTTGGATGTGATTCCTGGCTGTTGGCTTCCACCTGGCCTAGCTCCAGCTGTTATGGTCGTTTGGGGACTGAATCAGCAAATGGAAGTTCTCTCTCCAGCTGTCTCTCCCTCTCTCTGTCACTCTGCCTTCAAATGAATTGTTAAAAAATAAAATAAAATAAAATAAGCATTTGGGTGGGAATTTGGCTCAGCAGTTAAGCTGTAATTTGGGATACCTGCATCCCGTATCGGAGTGCCTGGGTTCAAGTCCCACCTCCGCTCTCCATTCTAACTTCCTATTAATGTGCACCCTCAGAGGCAGTAGATGTTGGTTCAAGTAGCTGAGTCCCCGACACCCATGCAAGAGACCTAGATTTAGTTCCAGCCTCCTGACTTCAGCCTGGGCCGGCCCTGGCTATAGCAGGCATTTGGGGAAATAAACCAACGGATGAGAGATCTCTGTTTGTGTCTGGCTCTTTCTCTCTGTGTCTCTCTATCTTTCAAATAAGTAAAATAAATTTACAAAAACTAAACCACAAAATCTGAAATAATGACCTAAATATTTTTTTAAAAATTAAGTACTTTCTTAGGTTTCCATAAACATCTAGGTCCAGATATGTTCTCATTCTAACCCAAATGTCTCTCAAGTGCCTTCCAACTAAAGATAACTGAACAAATCTTAGCCTGACTTCTAGGCTTTGATGATGTTTTCTCCCAGATCGCCTACAGAGCAATGTACACCAGGCTCTCTTTGTGCCCTGTGCTGTGCTATGATGGGTTTGGGGGCTCTTAGATCTCTTACCCAATTTCTGGACACAGTTACATGAAATTAAGGCTTCCAGGACTGGCTGCAAGAATGCGTGGTGGTGCTCTGGTACTGTACACAGCGTGGAGGTTATATATAACATGACTTCATGGTGTCGGTGGAGGAATTCCAGAGTAGGTTCTTTCTTAGTCTTCAGTAAGCATCTTTATTTGCTTTTAACAGTGCCTGTAACTACATTGTCACCATGTTTTCATTAAGTCTACTACGACACAGAAGGTGTGTACCTGCCCTTTCCCCATGTGCTACAGTAGGCATCAGTTAGTGATCAGTAAGTTAGGACACCACCTTAGGGTGCCGCCCAACTGAGCTTTACATCCATCTGTTGGAGAAGGTCCCAGGGCACAGTCCTAACCTAGAGATTGCCTCCTACTCAGGAGCCCTGGCTGAAAAAAAAATCCCTCTTAAAATGCAAATATCCAAATCCAAAAGGGAATTGCCATAATAAATGTCAGGCAAAGAGGACACTGTTGAGCTAATCCTAGACTGACACACACAATGAGCAGAGATCTGAAATTCACCCGCTCTCCAGATCCACTGCCTTCCTCAGGCCAATTGGAACTCCAGTCTGACTTCACAAATCCTGGCTCAGGAGCCTGAAGTGAAGACTGGTCCAGGACTGAAAGTCAAAGACCAACTGGAAGCAGTGTCAGAACGAAAGCAGCCAGCAGAAGGAGGGCAGACCCACTTGAGGAAGGCAAAGAAAACGGTCTCATCTGACACAACAATTAAGCAATGTGTTGTATTACTGCCCCTAGCTATAAAAGCTTGCATTCCCATTCTCCAGGTGAGAAATCCTCTAATCCATAAACACAGTTTTAAAATGTAAAATTTTTCTCTTATTTGGAAGTAAAATTTCCCCTGGAAAGCACCACAATCTTGGCAGACCCAATTGTAATTCCCACTAATGCACATATCCATGTCAGAAAAGGGAGACTCAAAACCTGCTCATGAAAAGCTTTAGGAAATGAAAACCACAGTGCTGCCTTTTGTTGTCACGATCTCCCAACCTCTCCTTCACACACTCTGCTCCAGGAACAATGTTCTCCCTGCTGCCCTTTGAACAAACTAGACACTCTTCTGCCCCTGGACCTTTGCACTGGTTTTTCCTCTGTACGGCAGATTGTCTCCACCTGCCTACGTGGCCCACTACCTCATTGCCTTCATGCCTTTGCCCAATATCACCTTCTAAAAAATCCTCTCTGACAAACGATCTAAGACTGTAATCCATTTCTCACTGCCTCTTTACCCACCATTCCCCTCATCCTGTTTTGTTTCTTCTCAGCATTTATCATATTACAGTAAACTATGATATTTAATTATTTACTATTGTTCAGGGACAGTTAGTATAAAAGACTTGGTGTTGCTCTTTAGAACGGGCCAACATAGGAGGCAGACCTTCGGCTGGTTCTGGGAACTTGAATTTGTAACATTCACTATTTTACTAACTGACATGCTTGTTTTGGATTCCTGGGCACTGAGTGCAGCTTTTCCAGGCTGTTCTTGAAAACAATCTGATTTATGGTGAACACATGATTTCCTGCACGGAGTCTAGAATCTTGGTAATGGATGTCTGGTTGCACAGGCAGCTCAGGATAAACATTCTGGACTCTGAGTCTCCAGTGGGATTCTCTGGGAAGAAAAGTGCCTCTGAGCATGTGTGGCTGTATTTCATTGCTACAGGTAGAGGCAGTTTCTAGGTGCCATCTCGGACGTCTCATCTACTCTGCCCCTCCTCCTGGGAGAAAGGACTTTGAGGGCTATGCCAGGACATCTCCACACTCTGCCTGTTAGCTTCTGTCCTCTCAGATCCTGGTGTATACCCACAACTGTGAGGACATCTGAGTCCTGTGAATCCTTCCAGTAGGTCACTGAACAAATGAATAATCAAGGGGCCCTCACACAAAAAAATTTATTCATTGCTTACCATGTTTTTTTCCCTGAGTAGAAGAACATAAGCTCCTCAGGGCAGGGATTTAAAAATCTCTTTAGTGAGCATTAAGCCTAACTGCTAAGATAATCACTTCCCTGAGTCAGATACCCAGTTCTGGCTCCTGACTCCAGCTTCTTGCCAATGTAGACCCTCGGAGGCAGCAGGGATGCTTGGTGAATGGGTTCCTGGGACCCACGTGGGAGACATGGATCGCATTAAAACTCCTGGTTCTCATCTGCCCAACCACATCATTCACATTCACAGGCGTGAACCAGAAGATAGGAGTGCACTCTCTTGCACAAGTGTGCTCTCTCTCTCCCCTCTCTCACTCTCTGCCTCCCAAATAAATAATGCTTTTAAGTAAAGATCGCTTTAGCTTATTGATATGACCCCAATGCCCAGAAGAATGTCACCACACAACAGGCATTCAAAAAGCAGTTGAATGAATAAATGAGGAATACAGCAAATATTATCCAATGAAATAGATTTATTGTTAATAAATAAAAATGTATCAGTTTATACTTCCCAAAATCTTTAAGAGGACATTTCATCTATAAAGAGAGAACACTATTCCATGAGGAAAAACTGCTCTGAAATGAAAGGCACACGCTGAATTACAAATATTATGATAAAGCAAAAGGCTGATTTCATACTGCAAAAATATCACAAATGTGAGTCATATCAGCTAAGAAAATTGTCTTCAAGCTCAGAGAAAAACTAGAAAAAAAGTGAATATAGTAAGTTACATTTCAAAACTCAAAATCAAAAACATCCAATAAGGAAAAGTCCAGTTATCCACACTACACATACATAGTAGGTTCAAAATAAATAATTGTTGAATGAATTCAGCAAAATAGAAAAAAAAAATCAGATTGGCATCAATATCCCTGCTTCAACTATCAAAGCAATTGAAATATTTTAGAAGAAAAGATACTGACACAAGAATTCAACAAGCAGCCAGCGCTGTGGCGTAGCAGATAAAGCTGCCTCCCACAGTGCCAGCATCCCACATGGGCACTGGTTCACGTCCCAGCTGCTCCTCTTCCAATCCAGCTCTCTGCTATGGCCTGGGAAAGCAGTGAAAGATAGACCAAGCACTTGGGCCCCTGCACCCACATGGGAGTCCCGGAAGAAGCTCTTGACTCCTGGCTTCAGATCAGCCCAGCTCTGGGCATTGGGACCACTTGGGGAGTGAATCAGCAGATGGAAGACTCTCTTTCTCTATCTCTATCTCTATCTCTATCTCTCCCTCCTCTCTATGTCTGTAACTCTGCCTCTCAAATAAATAAATACATCTTTAGGAAAAAAAAAAAAAAAAGAACTCAACAATCAAGAGATCATATACCAGGGCAACAAAAAGACATTCCCAGATACTCAGTAATACAGAAAGTATAGCAGTTATGAATACTTCCTAAAACATTTGCACAAAAAGAATAATCTTACAGACTAAAATAAATAATTACAAAACAAATTGAAGTAGCAAAACAATCAGCACGAACAGAAAATTTACAGAACAATGAAAGCCTTTCTATCAAGTTAAGGACCAAGGCAGAGATTTAACTATCACAATTTTAATTAATTTAACTCTGTCAAAGTTGTCCTCTAAATTCCGTGGGTTCTGGAACCAGAATATAAAATGAGGTCTATGTATCATATGCCTAAATAATTAGAAGGTGCAAATCAAGCTAAAAAGCAGCTAGTTAAAACCTGTCCGATCTCATAGCTTGACAAATATACCTTTCCAAGTGAGTGTGGTCACTCTGCTAGGGTGCTTCCAATGCAGTGTTGCAATTCTTCCATTGAAAGTGACTAACAGGTGACTCACAGGTGTGTCTATGTTCTAGAAGCTGTGTCTTGATTCCTCCTATCTACCCGCTCTCTATCCTAGAAATCTGTTGATGGGATGGAAGTATTTGAATGAAAATAAATTTAAAATGCATGTAGTTTATAAATTACTATAGATTGATTCCATACATTTATTCTCTTCATTGATTTCAATGAAGTTACTTATTACATTACGCTGCTGAAGAGTTTCACATAATTTGTATTCCATTGACAGTAACAGCAAATTAGACAATCTTCCTCTAGCCATTGTAAATCTTGGAACATTTTTTAACAATTTTATTTGGAAAAACTTCATTGTGCTATGACAGTAAAAATGGAAGTGTCAATAAAAATCTTAAGGGAATATTTGGATTTAGAAATACCCATTAATTCTTCATATTATGTTCAAATATTGTAATGCATCATGTATGAAAATTATCATAGAAAATAGTGTGAAATGTTCATTTTCATTATCACAATTTGTAACATTGCAATTTTCACCACCCTTAAAGCAAAGTCAGATGTAAAAATTCATATTTACTTTCACATGTCATATCTAGATTTACATGTATAGGAAATTTAGAGTATAGTTATTTAATATTGTGAAACATCCCCCAGTTGCCATGTGGAACCGTGACAAACACTGTGCTAATTCATAACTCCCTCCAAAACATGAAGAAGGATCAAGAAAATGGCAGCTCAGTACCCTGAGAAAACATTGTACACAACACTCTATTACATCTTTGTTATAATGACAGGAAATATTTTTCAAGTTAATGTGTCTTGTCTGTGACCAAGGACTTACATTGTTCAAGGTCTCACTTTATTCCAAACCAGTGTCAGCAGTAGCGCAGCCCCCAAAACTTTACAGTAGCACAATTTTTATTGACTTCTGTTTCAGGATCATCAGGCAGGACTCAGGGAGAAAAATTTCTCTGGAGAAATGATTGATGTTAGAAAAGTAGATAATTAATTTTACAGGTCATATTATATCAGCATTGAGTATAGAATCTCAAGAGGTAGCGACACTCATAAACTCTTTAATGCATTTATTTGGGGACTGGCACTGTAGTGCAGTGAGTTAAAGCCCTGGCCTGTGGTACCGGGATCCTATAAGGGTACCAGTTTGAATCCCAGTTGCTCCACTTCCTATCCAGATCTCTGCTATGGCCTGGGAAAGCAGTAGAAGATTGCCCAAGTCCTTGGGCCCCTGCACCCACATGGGAGACCTGGAAGAAGTTCCTGGCTCCTGGCTTCAGATCATCTCAGCTCTGGCCCCTGCAGTCATTTAGGGAGTGAACCAGCAGATGGAAGACCTTCCTCTCTCTGGCTCTATCTCTCTATATAGCTCTTTCAAATAAATAAAATAAACCTTTAAAAAATACATTTATTTGTATGTGTTCCTGAGATAGACCCTTATGAAATACATATCTCAAGCAGAAAGTCTCCTTGCCAGAGCCAACCAATATTATTTATACTTAGCAAAATGTAAAAGTATTAAATTTTGGAAAGAAGAAAGTGAAAATCTTAAATCCTACACAATTGTCTGCCTAGAAAATACAACTGAATCGATGGAAAGGCTATGGGAATTATTTCAATAACATGCCCAGTTATATATTTACACCTTGAAATGACTGTATGATATAACATGCGACAAAGAATCATGAAAAAATCATTCACAAAGGCAATAAGACATTTGTGTAGAAATATTTCTAGATGATGGAACACCCATTTGAATGTAAAACTCCTTGTGAATAGCACTATGCTGCCTGGTCTCTATACGAGAGCAGATATTACCGACCTGCATCTCTGCAAACACAAGACATCTGGCACATATCCAGTCTATGCATCTAGGAATGGAGATCCTTCCCCTCAAAAACAGTATGTAACTATTCACATGGTACCTCCAATCCCAAATAGACAGTCGCCCACATGTGAAAACACATCTACAAGAATCAAGGGGCAATTTATACATCTTCTTGGATTTCTCTAGCACACAAATTAAGAACACTATGGATGTGTAATGAAAAGACACCCTTACGTCACCACATTTAACTGTATCCCTCCTGTCTTATTTGAAAAGGTTTTTTTTATGAAGAACACTGTAAAATCAAAATAATAAACATGAATATTCAGTAAGAGACATAAAAGTACCTGATTGTTGCAGATAAACTTTAGGGTAATATATCAACAAATTTATCTAGAAAAATAATTGTTGTCAGCAGTTTCTTGATTTTGTAGATTTCAGAGTAAGAGACTGACTCATCTGTGGCTTTACCACTCACTTTACCTGCCACATCCTGGTTTTATCAAGAATTATTTTGTATTATTTCATAATATTCCAGCAAAATGATACCAAAATTACTATTCAAAAATGCATATGAATAAAATGAAGAGAGTTACATGAAGAAAGCTCTAAAATGTCACTAACTGGTAATGAAAATGGGCTTGAATGAGAGGAGAAATAAACCATGTGGGTACTCTGGAATAGTGTGCTGGACTATTCTATTTTCAACTTGGGAAAGCTAGAGCTACATTCCCGGACCCCCTTCTCTGTATGATTCTAAGTTTTAATTGGCCAAAAAGAGTGACTTTATGAAATTTTGGAGTTGGAAGTAAATCAACAGCTACTGTTCTGTGATACTGTTAATGTGAATGTACTTCAAAAGGCGCATAAAAAATGGACTTAAAAAGATATGTTTTTGGTGCAAAAAATGAGATCCATGAATATTTCTTTCATAATATACGTTTTCATAAACTTTTGAAAACTCTATTTGTATGAATACCCAAACTTTAAATACAAAAATAAACTTTTCTTCTTGTTCTGTGAAATTATTGAAGATACCCTGTAGCTATTTGCCATGACAGAGAGCAGCTGAGATTTCTATGAGTTCCAGGTTGTCTTCTCCATATTGTTCCCATGTCTAGCACTTTTCCTTGATTGCTGATCCTACTGACCAATAGTGATACCAGCGTATCACCAGACATTAGGATACAAACCCATATGACTGTGGTAGGCAGTCTCCATAGAGAGCCACCTTCAACTTCTCTCTTCTTTGGATGTGTTTTTCTTCTTTCCATCAACAGGTAGAATTTGTTTCTCCTCCCCTTAACAGTAGGCTAAACTTGTGACTTGGTTTGACCACTAGACTGTAGGAGACACCATGCTGTGCAGCCTGAGTTCTCACTTAAAAAAACTATAACTTCTCCTTTTGCACTTGGCTGTGCTAGAAAGAAGTTCAAGTTATCTAGCTGGAGAAAAAGGCCAAAAGGGGAAGAGCTGAAGCATCTATCTTAGCTGAGATTACTATAAAAGCAGTTATTTACTTCTTGTAGTCTGGAAGCTAGATCAGGGTGCAAGTATGGTTAGGTTCTAATGGGGGACTTTTCCATGTTTCAGAGTCTTTTGTTGGATCCCTACATGGTGGAAAGAGAACGAGAAAGCTCTCTTCTGTCTCTTCTTTTTTTTTTTTTTCCTCAAATTTTTGTTTATTTATTTGAAAGTCAGAGTTACAGAGAAGGAGAGGCAAAGGCAGAGACAGAGAAGCCTTCCATCTGCTGGTTCACTTCTCAAAATGGCCACAACAGCCAGGGCTGGGCCAGGACAAAGCCAGGAGCTCAGAGCTTCTTTGGGTCTCCTATGTGGGTGTAGGGGCCCTGTCAAGCACATTAGCAGAGAGCTGGATTGGAAGTGGAACTGCCAGGAACTGCCCACATGGGATGCCAGCACTGCAGGCAGCAGCTTTACCCACTATGCCACAGCGCCAACCCTCTGCTGTCTCTTTTACAAAGGCACTGATCCTACCCAAAAGAGCCCAACCTAACTACATCTCAAAAGTCCTATCTCCTAATACTATCACACTGGGTGTTGGGATTTTATGTGATGAATTCTGGGGGAACAAAATCAGCTATAACAATGTTCTAGCAACAGAGAGCATTAAGGCTCCAAAACTGTGAGAGACATCGTTGGAGTCTCTAGCCCAGCTTTGGCCCAGCTCCTGCTTGGATACAACCACATGAGCAATCTCAGCCTTCACTAGATGGAGCTGAAGAGCTGCAAAACGGAGCCCAATCAACCCACAAAATTATGTGAAATAATCAACTTTTCTTCTTAAACCCACTAAGTTTTGTACTGATTTGTCTCAGTAATTTAAACAGTGAGAAAATCTAGTCTGTAAAAACGGCAGGAATATTCTTCTGTTCCTCCTTTGGGTCTTGATAAATGTAATCTAAAGGTCATCAGTAAGAATATTCAGTGATGATGCCAATAATTTTTGAAAATCAAAATAATGGCACACTTGCCTGACCAAGCATTAAAGTTTTTAAAAGCCTCAGAATAAGAAAAAGAATCGTAACTATACTTATTCAACATTTACAACATCCTAGGCATTGTTCAAAGTATTGTTATTTGTTCTTAATGCATCCAGGTGAAAATCTGAAATCAATTTTTCTGGTTTTCATGTCAATAACTCCAGAGCAGCAACATTAAAGCAGAATAGGGAAGATAATCAATAAAGCTGCAAATTTATTAATTTAGGCCAGACTGTGAGAGTTCATTAATGGATCACATGTATAGGAACACTGGGTTTGTTCATATGTTTCACTGAATGAAGAAACTTTCAGAACAAAAGAAGTTTCAGTCTTCTGAAAGGTCTCCTAAGCAACCTAAGACAGGTATACCTCTCATTTTAGCGGGGGGAGAAGATTAGGAGAAAAAAAATTAACTCCAGGATTTCAGACATTGCAGCATTTTGTTCCACATAGCATCGTGTAACAGGAAAGAGTCATCGGAGAAGGTAAAGTATAACTTCTGTGCATGAAGCTTGCTTCCACAGTTCAGATGAAAATCCTTGGGGCAAAAAGGAGATCTACAGGCACTAATTTAAGCTGAAAAAAAACCCACTTTGAGGCCAATGAGCAACACATTAATAACACAGATGATGGAAAAGATGCCCAGTGCATAATTTGATTTGTTCAGGGCCATATTTTAGTGCCAGAGCTGTTCCCAAGATCCCAACCCATTCTATCCAGGAGTGATTCCTCTCTACTGCTTCCACGCTAAATCCCCTCAAGAATCATCCTCTTCAGTTCCTGCAACTTAAAGAAGGAAGAAAGCAAAGGCAAAGTATTGGTCACATCATCTCTCAACATCTGGCACGGATCCTCTCCATGGAACACATTGGAGAAGCATTATCAGGGGAAGGAAGTGAAATATGTATTACTCAACAGGATCTTCCACTCTGCTCAGCAAAGGCAAGCTGTTTAAAAGCTTAATTCTGTTTAGTATATCAATCTAATATACAAATATTGATTTCTATCTATGCTAATAAGGTATAAAGCAAGATTATCCTATTCTTTTAAATTAAAAGATTTATTTTCTAAATATAACTAGGATTTTTGGCTTTCATAATTAATACAGTACTTAAAAAGGAAGGATTTCTTCTTTTGATTTACCACCAACAGGGCCAGGTATTTAGTTGCAGTTAATGATTAAAATGCTCTGAAGTAGACAGCCTGCACTTTGCTTGAAGTACAATTTCATCTGTGGGAATATGGCTCCCAGTTCATGAAGCCACATTAAAACCATATGTTTCTTTATTTAAAGGCACCTGTTCACCAAAGGCAATGCCAGCATAAAATCAAGATTCAAGAGAGATCAGACCGTATCACTAAGAAAGGGTACTCCAAGGTCATGGGTGTTTTATAACATCCTAAACAAAGAAAATTCCTCTGAGGTCTTCAGAATGGCCAAAACACGTGCCATGTCATACTCTCTTCTCTAAATATGAATGCTGCTTATGTTTTTAGGGATTGTTCTGTTCCCAGTACTGCAGTGTCGCTGAAGTGTGTAGTCTCAAACATTCCCTAGCCCCTCCCAGCATTCTCAGCAGACAGCATCTATCAGTTTCTCATCTTGCAAGATGGGTCTGGGAAAATCTTTTATTATTTAGGAAACTCCCCCAGATGGCAACACCACCACTATTCATAAAGGCAATGAAAAAAACCCTCAGTTTTCAACTCAAGGAGTTTGTCAGGCTACACCTGGAATCCCCCTTCCGTTGTGCCATGACCAGGACACTGTCTCAAGGAAGTGAATTGGGGCAACTACAGCCCGTCCATTGTTTCCTGTCTTTCAGCGGTTACTGTCTTTCCTTCTTTGATGTCTAGAAAACCATTTTTTGATATATTTTGTATTTTTTTTGTTTGTTTATTTCGGGCAAAACAGTAAATCGAGTCTCCTTTTACCTTGGCTAGAAGCAAAACTCAGAAATCAGTTTTGTTAATTTAATATGAATATGATCTGTCTTAAAAACAAAATACAGGTTTCAGTGGCGATAAGGAAGAAAGGAAATGAGGTTCAAGGTGTGTGGGGATAGAAACAAAGAACAGGAAAGAATTGGACACTAACCTGCTCTACCTCAGTATTTTTCTAAGTGTAGCTTGGAAAACAGAGATCAAGAACTTTAGGGTTACGTGTAGACTTATATTGCTGACTCAGCATTGACTACTCAGACAAAACTACATAAATAAGAAGCCCTCATGGAGTCACCTTCTTTGAATTGTCTTCAGGTCAACATTTGCAGAAGGGCATCTCCGTGTAGGCTGTCTCTATTTCAACATGAAGAAAATGTCAGCAGCTCCCACAATAGAATACATTTCTAGGCACTCCTGTGTTGTGCATCTTCACTCCACCATACCTTCACCATACTCACTCTCCTTCAGGTCACAGAGCATGTAGTAGTGACCTAATTGACCAAAATCAATCTCTGAGGGATGATTGTCATTCAACATCCACAACCTTTTGTATCCCATTCCTCTCCTAAAGAATTAAGCAACGGTAAGGGTAAGTTTGAGCATATCTAAAGATTTCAAAAATAGATCTACCAGCACAGTGAGGAGAGGAAGTTCACAACGGGGTTTTTAATCAATCCCAGTAATAGGTGACATACTATTATGTATATGTGCAGTGATGTCTGCTTCATAAACGTCCCAGGACCCTGGCAGACTAGATGGAAAGTCTTTGGTAAACTAATGGACAATGATTTAGTCCAACAAGGAGATGTGAATCTTCTCTAGTGCCTGCCCATTGCTAAAATGAACCAGTCTTCACCTCTTTTATCTGAACAAAAGCTAGATTTCAGTCATCTGAATGTTAATTCATGCAAATCTCACAGATGTTATTTAAATGAACAGGAAACTGTCAGCATGGTTCCATTTAAACAGCATGTTGCTTGAACTTAAGTGCATGACTGAACAGGGCTGAAATGCAGCAGTGTAGATAAGCTGGATGACACGCTGAGTCAGACTGTGCTCAGGGGGGTAGTCTGATGATGCAAGCCATTAAGAGAGGGGGGAAAGACACCAAATAATAAATGTTTTCCCCTTAAAGCATAGCCTTAATCACTGACTCAGATGAGAAAAAAATAGTATATCAATCTAATACACAAATGTTGATTTCTATCTATGCTAATAAGGTATAAAACAAGATTATCCTATTCTTTTAAAGTTAAAGATATATTTTCTAAATATAACTAGGATTGTTCATAACAGTGCTTATGAATCAGGTTGATACTTAGAGTCTGCTAGGAAGTAGCGTATTAGAAAGGGCTGTAACCTGGCATTCTCACAAGAGCAGCAGTACCTAAAACACTACTTCTGTATGAAGTAATATCATATATGGCTTTCTTCATCAGGGGTAAATGCTACTCCCATACCTTCAGTATAACAGAATCCAAGTTGGCATCCAGAAATAAAATGCATGAGTGTTGCCATTGATTTCTCAACAACGTTGCAGTGGGTTCGTTTCTGAGAGGAGCAGCGTGGTGGGGGCAAGAGGCGCGGAGTCAACACACAGACCCCGGGAGTCGGGTGAAAGCAGGCTTGAGGCGAGCAGCCCGCAGACTCGTTTATTACAGTTGGTACAACAGCTTATATAGCCAAGACCAGCCAATCTGGTCAAGGGGCGGTCTATGCCCCAACCAATCACAGCCTGTTGCCAGGCAGGCTCCATTGCCAGGTGGGTTTCAAAGCCATTCCTGAGTAACTGATGCTTGCTTGCCAGTGGCCACCTTGGCATGGCCTTCTCATTCCACTACACATGAGCACCTTAAACTCTTCTTCACATCTTAGATACATTCATCTATAGTCTCTGAAACTCTTTACCTACAGGTTTCAGTTCAGAAATTACTGAGACAAGTAGGACTATGATATGAAGAGCTCAAATAATCTCCCTGATGCTCTTAAATTTATTTTGTTCCTAAAAGTACAGTATTTCGTAGGCATAAGCTATTAGTTGCAGTTGGCTCTCCAGGTAGTTCATAGTCTCCAGATCTCTACTGTGTTATCCTGGGCTAAAAGGATTGCCTCAATTTCTTTCTTAGTATTCTATTCTACTATTTGAATTATCTTGTTTAACAAGGATTGTGAACCTGGCTAACTATTTGAAGCTGCTTGTTCACAGAGAGATAGAACCATGTCCCTTCCATTCTTAGCTGAAATCCAGAGTCTGATTAGTAATAATGTGATGAAGGGGGAGAATTTATTATGACACCTGCTTAGCTATGTGCTGTCTACATTCTTTTTGTTTTATGGTTTATATATTTATTTGAGAGGCAGAGTTACAGACAGAGGGAGAGACAGAAAGAGAGGTCTTCCAATCTCTGGTTCACTCCCCAAATGGCTGCAATGGCAGGACCTGAGCCAATCTGAAGCCAGGAGCCAGGAGCCAGGAGCTTCATTCAGGCTCCCATGTGGATACAAGGGTCCAAGCACTTGAGCCATCTTCCACTGTATTCCCAAGGCATCAGTAGGGATGCTGGATTAGAAATGGAGCAGCCGGGACAGGAACCAGCGCCCATATGGGATGTTGGTGCCACAGGCAGAGGCTTAACCTGTTAACCCACAGCAGTGACCCCAGCACAGCCTACCTTCTGGCTGTTGTCTACTACCTTCCGGTCTTGACTACTGTTGAGCCAAAGTGTTGCTGGAATATTTGATGGTCCATGGATGATTCTCAGCAGTCTACGAACTCCCAACAT
Organism: Lepus europaeus; assembly: GCF_033115175.1. NCBI lineage: Eukaryota > Metazoa > Chordata > Mammalia > Lagomorpha > Leporidae > Lepus > Lepus europaeus. The sequence continues at coordinate 123,094,940 of NC_084827.1, read as the reverse complement.
AAATTTTATGTATGATTAGTTTTTATCATATGCTAATGTATGTTCATCAAAGTCTCCAAGAATTATTACCTCAAAGAAGTCTGAGGTTCATCATCCAAAAAAGAAGTCCTTTTTTCCTGTTCTAGTTTGTCCTATTCATAACTTCTTCCTTCTTCCTACTGATGAGGGCCACTGAAATCCCAAAAAGAACAGTAAAGATGAGCTAAACAGAATTTTTCCAACTCTACAGCAGGTTGTACAGGTCAACCAAATCACTGAGCAATGTCCCCTGTACTCCAATTTCTTCTTCATATTTCCCACTGTGGTTAAGAAAAATCAGTAACTGCTATTACTTAATGATACAATATTATGAAACAGTTTCTTAATGCATGGTTAATTGATTTTTCACCCAATTAAAGCATTTCCTTCAAACTGCACAGGATGTCAGTGGATGGTATCAACTTCCAAGGATATTCTCTACCACAAGTTTTATTGTTTCTTTGCTTTGCTTTTTCTATTTAAAGCTATCATAGTTAAAGGGAGAAAATGCCAAACTTAATCCCAGTTGACATGGAAAGAGGTAAACAAATGCAAACTAATTTCCTTGTTTGAACAGTCATTCTCACCAAGAGTTGGTTATCTTCAGAAACTAAACTCTTCTGTCAGCTCATGTCTCAGTTGTTACTGAAATCTATCAGATAGTATTTGCAACTACAACAAATCACTCTATTTCCTTAATTAATTCATTTTCACCTCAAATAAGAAATTGGTTGATTTAACAACTGGAGTCACTGTGCACTTGCTCCCCATGTAGGACCTCTGCCCTTAATGTGTTGTACTATGAGAATTAACGGTAAAACAAATCTTCAAACAGTACTTTGTACTTTATGTGTCTGTGTGGGTGCAAACTGTTGAAATCTTTACTCAGTATAGAGTTGATCTTCTGTATATAAATCTAATTAAAATGAATCTTAATGAAGAATGGAATGGGAGAGGGAGTGGGAGATGGGATAGTTTGTGGGTGGGAGGGTGATTATGGGGGGAAGAATCGTTATAATCCAAAAGTTGTACTTTTGAAATTTATATTTATTAAATAAAAATTTTCCATTAAAAAAAGAAATTGGTTGATTTTCCCCTGCTGTATTAAAATATAATTGAGAAATAAAAATTGTACATATTTAAGAAACAATATGATGTTTTTATTTTCACATCAAGCTAACATATTCATCAACTCACATAGTTACCACTATTTTGTGCGTGGTGAGAACACTTAAGATAAACTCTCAGTAAATTTTTGCCTTTTAAAATTTTTAATTAACAATAGTTGTACTTATTTTTCAGGCACAGAGTGACAATTTAGTAAATGTATACAATGTGAACTGGTCAAATCAGGGGAATAACATTTCCCTTTCCTTGTCATTGCTCTATAATTTATGGCTTTCAGCTTCTCTCTTCTATTTGCTCAGAAACTATATAATAGGTTATTGTGAACTATACTCACCCCACCATGTTGTATGACCCTGGGAAAGTATTCCTTCTATCTAATCTGATTTGGTATCCATCAACCAATCTCTCACTATCTCCCCTCACCCTCTTCCCAAACTCTAATATTCACTATTCCATGTTCAGATCCACTTTTCTAAGCTTCTACCTAAGAAACAGAAATGTAGTATTTGTCTTTCTGTGTCTGGAATAACTTAATTGTCCTCCACTTCCATCCATTTCATTGCAAATGTCATGATTTCACCCATGTTGTGACCAAAGAGTATTCTATTATGTATGTATGCCATCTTTCTTTATCCATTCATCTTTGGACTGACACCTTAGTTGATTCCACATCTTGGTGACTGTGAGCAGTATTGCCATAAACATGACAGATTCTCTTTGATATAATGATTTAATTTGTTTTGGATAAATATCCAAAACAAATTAATAATAGGATTGGTGTATCATATGGCAGTTCTAGCTTTCGTTTTTTAAGTGTCTATTCTGTTTTCCATAGTGGCAGTACTAATTTAATTTATATTCCCACTAAAAATTATATAATAGTCTGATCTCTTCTCTTAGCAAATTTCTGATCTCTTCTCTTAGCAAATTTCAAGTGTACAACGTATTGTTGTTAACTATAGCCCCATGCTATACATTAGATCTCCAAAACCTACTTATCTTATAAGTGAAAGCCTCTATACTTTGAACAAAGTCTCCCCATTTCCCTCCCCTCCAGCATCTGGTAACCACTATTCCATTCTCTGTTTCTACTTCTAAAGTTCAACTTCTTTAAATTCCATATGTAAGTGAAATCATGGAGTATTTTATTTTTCTGTGTCTGATTTATTTTACTACATATGAAGTCTTCTAGGTTCATCCTTACCTTGTCAGTTGAACTATTTTTTGCCGGAGGAAAAAAAATCCATGAAGGTCGATACATGCGTAGATGTCTCAGAATCTGTATTGTTGTATTTTTTGTTGTTGATGATTTCCGATAGAAGGAATTGCATTCAGCATTTCAGCATGAACACTGAAATAGTAACTTGTGTGTGAAAGGAGGCAGACTATGGTGGAGAAAGTGGTCCATGGAGCTAGCTTTAGGAATGATGTTTTAATAAGACAAAATGAAAGCAAACAAAACACTTGTGGGAAATCAGAGTAGCCCTCTCTTGTTTTCCCCAAAATACAACCGTAAAAGTCTTCACCATACCTAAGCCCAGGAGGCAGTAAAAACACTTTCCATTCTCCATTTCTAGCTATGGAATTATAGTCAGGATTGTAAATGTCTTCAGGGTTAGGCAGACAATGTAAGTAACTGAAGTTGCTGGATATTCATTTGGTAACAGAGCACATTGGGAACAGGGTTATATATCTATATCTAAAATCTTTCATATGCTAAAAAAGAATAAATAAGCATCATGTTGTCCAAATGACACACAGCAACACAGTAAAACCAGCCACCGTTCATCAGTGTGGTCCCTGTGACCTTCTTCTGCCATCCCCAGATCCAAGTTGTAGATGCAGTTCTCACAGGCCAGCGAAGGGCTCAGCAGACAGTGACTTGATGAGGATCTTAGAAACTGGAGCTAGGGGCTCCTGGGAATGATAATTTTAAAAGGCCATAATCTTGGCAAGTGCCCTGTCACGTCTCTCTTCTCTTTGGAAAGCCTCAAGAATTGACCAAGCTACTTCTACTTTCAATGCCACATTTTGCTTCTATCTAGGGCTTTTCTTTGAATAAATGGCAAAATAAGTAATCCAACAATTATTTCCTTATTCTAGTTTTATTGCAAGCATGGAGCATTTTTGTGATTTTTCTTATTTTTATTAATTAATCATAAAAAGTAATTTACAAGATGGCTTACACATACCTAGGCTTTTTTTTTTTCCAAATTCCCATTCTACTGTTTCACCTCTAGATGCAAAGATAATGATTACATAGGTGATAATGAAAGCTTTTACAGTGAAATCTGCTTCGTATTCAGAAGAATCACCAAGCATTTCAGAAGCTCCTGTTAGTCATAGTCTCTAGGTAGGAAGCTGAGTGGGAAAAGGGGATAGCTACAGAGAAGTGAAGGGAAATACTCCAAGACTACCCCTAGGATGAGAGAAGACAAGGGCAGGAAAGGAAGCAGTTGCCTCGGCAGCTTAAAGGTTTACTCATCCCCCACTTCTCTTTCATCTCTCTCCTGTCTCTCCATAGAACCTACATTTAAAAGCTGCAAGATAATGAACAAAGGAGATAACAATTTTAAGCAAAGGAAAGGTAAGACACAGGAGAGAGAATATCCTAGACCAGAGTACACAAAAGTAAGGAAGAAATATAAGGCGAGTTTCTCTGAGTAGCCACTCTGATGAATGAGGTCCATTAGCCTGGGCCAAAGTTCAGTTAACCAATGTCAGTCAAGCAAGTATTTTGTGGTCTTTCACCCATATTCCTAGTGAAGACTTTATAAGCACCAGAGCTCTGATATTGACTAAGCATTTCCAAAGTAATGTTCATGATCAGCCACTACTTTAGCAATGGTTTCCTCCTACTTCTTTCCAATTTCATAGCATGCATAATAATTCTAAACTCCAAAAATAACATTTTAAATATTCATTTGGCTTTAAATACAAGGTTGTGCATGCGCATGTGTGTGTCCTTGTGTATGTGTGTGTATACTCTGACTGGGAATTTTTCTGTACAATTTTAAAAACCAATTCTTAAACAATTAAAATAACTGAAAGACAAAAATTCTATTAACCAATGAAAAAAAATCAATCCAAGAAAGCAAAGAGAAAAGGAGAGCTGGAGTGATCTGTAGCATTCATTTATGTAGAACTAACCAGATCGTATTAACTGGAAGCAATGACCTTTCCTATGTCAACAAGAAAAAGGAAGTCAACATCTTAAATTGAGAATTTTGCTTGGAAACTTCTCTTAGCAATTTTTAACTTGATTAGTAAAAATAGTTTCTGCCAGCCAAAATTATGCAACATTCTCCAAGATTAACATATTCTTAGCAACTACATCCTCTTGGAAAAAACAAAATTATAGGTTGTTTTTTAGAAGTGTTTAAGAATATTTTAAGTGGGCCTACCTACTAAATATTCATTTTAACACATTAGAAAAATTGAGAATGAAGATCCAGAAGTCTCTCCATCATCAAAATATAAAATATATAAAATGTTTCTTAATAATTCAGTACTTAATTAATTATATAAATGAGCCTGAGAATTTCTAAAATTTACTAAAATCAGTTCATGATCTATAAATCGGTCTGTTGTTCTGCTATAAATCCAAGGTATTGAAGACACAATCAAAAGGCATTAATCAGATTGAAGTAATAAAATTGCATCAAGTTGCTATCTAAATACTCTAAAGAGCAAAAAATAAGAATAGGTCATTCACAGAAGAAGAAATCAAGTGGATATTAGGCACAAGGGGAAAGGTAGCATAATTCACAGTTCTTAAGAGCAAGGAACTCTAGACTGTCTACATTCAAATCCAGGCAGTCACTTTCTAGCTATGTGATCTTGGACAAATCACTGACAACTCCATGCTTTAGTTTTATCTATAGAATGAAGACAATGAGATAGCCTATTGCCTAGGAATGCTATCAGCATACAGGAGACAATCCACAAAAGGAATTTAGCAAATAATTGTCATAGTATATGCATTCAACCACTTATAGATGATTATTAATATTTTAAGAAAGTGGAGTCAATCTCATTAATTAGGAAACTGAAAAACAGAATGGGATTTTATTTTACCATATTGCAGTATCAAATTTGAATAGATTAATAGTGCCCAGTATTGTTAGGAAGTGAAGAACCTGGTATGCATATACACCATACATGAGAATTTATAATTGGTTCTACCCCTCTGGAAGAGAATTCAGAAACAAGAGGGTTGTAGAAAAGAAGAGAGGATATGGCCGGTGCCGTGGCTCAACAGGCTAATTCTCCGCCTTGCGGCGCCAGCACACCGGGTTCTAGTCCTGGTCGGGGCACTGGATTCTGTCCCGGTTGCCCCTCTTCCAGGCCAGCTCTCTGCTATGGTCCGGGAATGCAGTGGAGGATGGCTCAAGTCCTTGGGCCCTGCACCCGCATGGGAGACCAGGAGAAGCACCTGGCTCCTGCCTTTGGATCAGCACCGTGCGCCGGCCGCAGCGCGACGGCCATTGGAGGGTGGGCCAACGGCAAAGGAAGACCTTTCTCTCTGTCTCTCTCTCTCTCTCACTGTCCACTCTGCCTGTCAAAGAAAAGAAGAGAGGCAAACTGCATATGCAGCCTTCCCGAACTCTTCCTGGGGGATATTCTGGCATCATTACTTGTTATATTCTACTCCTTGCAAGTCATTTACTAGAAAGGTTTTATTTAGGTATATTTAACAAATACAAGAGCAAGGGAAATATTACACAAAGACACCTACTCTTTATATTAAAGCTATTTTCCAGTCCAGTGACGGACAATAGCTTTCTTTCAGTAAGTTCTTACAGACCTTTATGAATCTATATTCAATAAAATAAGCATGTGGCTTCTATTGGTTCTTGACTGTAAATAAATCTTTAATATATAATATTGAATGTATAACTTCTTTTTTCTCTCTTCTTTTTCTATTGGAAAATTTTCTCAAGACTTCATTCCTCTGACTTGAATCAGACTAACTTCACACATAAAAGTGAGGAAGTTCCCTTGGTTACAGCATTTTTTAAAGTACAAAACATAAAATAATAAAATGTTAAGCAGTAGTCAGATACTCTTGGAGCTATAATCCAGCCAACAAGCTCAAGTTGTGTCATTTTGAGACCTCAGGAGAGTTTCTCAACCTCGTTGAGACTCAGTTCTGTCATCTGTAAATCACAAGAATACTCTAACTTACTGAAACCACAGAATGGGAAAATATGTATCCCCCACATGTTGCTGCTTTGTTATTTTTGGAAAGAACTTCCTCCTCCCACAGTTTATCAATAGAGACACTGGCTTACAGAGCTCTCTATTGATCTCACTCCAAATCTAAGAGGACAAGACCCTCCATGGGTCAATGTTGAAGTGGGATCCTCCACCATGCAAAGTTATCTTCAGCACTTCGGGATGATACAGAGGGAAGACAGGGTTGAGAGAGGAGAAGGTGTATGACTTTTAAAAGGGAACAGAGTTCCCCTGCTGCATTTGACCTTTACAAAGAGAAACAAAGAGAATAGATATCAAGTTAGAGGCATCAGATTTTGTTTTGTTTTTTTGCATCCCCTGGAAAAAAAATTCAAGAGAAACCAAACAGGGATGATGGACTGAAGTGAGCCTGGCAGTGGGAAATGGAAGAGTGCTCAGCATGAAGTCTACCCTAGACCTGTATCTGATGCACAAAGAATCCCTGAGCACTCAGATCTGCATAACAAGAACGCAGCATTCAGAGGCTGCAGCGGTTGAGGAGCCCCTGTGCCCTATTCTTGATGCTAATGCACTGTCCCAAGTGACTTCAAGAACATTTGCTGTTTTGAGATTAAACATTTTGCTCTAACCTATTCAATAATACTGTTCAAGCTTTGAAATCAGGCAAAATCTGGAATTGGTTTGTCCTTCCTTCTCGCCTTTTGTTGCTGTTGATTTCTTCTGAGAGGATTCGTTCCTGAGAGGAGGAGCATGGTGGGGGCAAGAGACGCAGAGTCACCACACAGACCCAGGGAGTCAGGTGAAAGCGGGCCAGAGGCGAGCAGCCCACAGACTCATTTATTTCAGTTGGTACAGCAGCTTAAATAGCCAAGACAGTCAATCCGGTGAAGGGGTGGTTTATGCCCTAACCAATCACAGCCAGTTGCCAGGCAGGCTCCGAAGCCATCCAATCACAGCCTGTTGCCAGGCAGGCTCCGTTTGCCATGTGGTTTCCAAAACCATCCAATCATAGCCTGTTGCCAGGCAGGCTCCATTGCCAGGTGGGTTTCAAAGCCATTCCTGAGTAACTGACGCTCACTTGCCAGCGGCCATCTTGGCATGGCCTTCTCATTCCACCACAGCCTTTCTTTTTCCTTCCAACACACGTACAACACCATGTTTCCATATACATTTCCTGTGGTGATCTTTAACTCCATCCATCTTCCTGTAGGCTGGGATTCTGGGAACAAGACTCAGAATCTAGGTCTTTAATTCTCCATCCCCCAAGATATTGGACAACCTGTTCTAAGAGCCTTTGGGGCTTCAGAAACAGAGTTTTGCATGTTACTTGATACCTCTTATGATCAATGTCACCTCTATTTTTATTCTGAAGGCAATTAGAGTCCCTAAAATAACACTGCCTCATAGAATTATTACTACAGTTGAGGTGTTAAAAGTATCTCCAGAGATTGCTGAATTTCTAAAGAATCATTTCACAACCAGAAAGCCCTATGAGAAACTCAGAGTGAATGTTCTTAGAATCCCTGTATTTCTAATGATGGAATAACCTTGGGAAACAGTATGGGTAGTACATGGTGCATTCATTTGGACCATTAAAAGTGATAAATGCTCACCATCGCTTGTTTTCATGCATGATGCAATCTGAAAATGTGTCCCAAAGTAATAAATGGTGTCATTTAAAAATTAATTAGCTAATATAACATTTGACTTTTATATGTCTTAAAATCAAGAAATTAGTGATGCCCAAGGTTGATGTCAACAGGGAAGAGTTAGCTGTAGGCAAATTTATGAATAAGCAAAAGTTTTCTTTGGATTCCCAAGCATTGCAGACTGTACTGTGGATCTTTGGGAAGATCCTCAGCACTCAAGCCTCTATTCCTGTCTTCTAGTGGGCTTCGGACTCCTGCAAATGTCTGCCTCTGACCGGCCCAATGTAATCTAATTCAAGATCTAACTTGTCATATATTCTACTCTTACTAGATTCTTTGGAGCTTTAGAATTGTTTATTACTAAAAAATTAAAGTGTGTTATGCATTATTACCCAGTGATTCTATTATTAAACACTAACACATTTAAAACAAATTCATAAAATTCATGATAGTTTTCTATAAGACCCTTTCTCAAGTCAATGACCAAGCAATCTTCTGCAGTACGCCTATTTCTTTGCCTAAAGCAAAGATTCTATCAAATATCAAGGCACGGTGCCATGTTAAGAGTACACAGTGATGGGGCCGGCACTGTGGCACAGTGAGTTAATCCTCCGCCTGAGGCGCCGGCATCCCATATGGGCTCCAGTTCTAGTCCCAGCTGCCCATCTTCCAATCGAGCTCTCTGCTATGGCCTGGGAAAGCAGTGGAGGATGGCCCAAGTCCTTGGGCCCCTGCACCCGCATGGGAGACCTGGAAGAAGCTCCTGGCTCCTGGCTTCGGATTGATGCAGCTCCCGCCATTGTAGCCTTCTGGGGAGTGAACCAGTTGATGGAAGACCTTTCTCTCTGTCTCTCCCTCTCACTGTCTGTAACTCTACCTCTCAAATAAATAGATAAAATCTTAAAAAAAAAAAAAGTACATAGTGAGGCCACCAGGAAATAATGCCCTACACTTATCCTTTTTCCCAGTAGAAGCACAAGGAATGGTGTAATGGGTAGAATTAAAAGAATATGGAGGGGCCAGTGCTGTGGCATAATGGGTAAAGCCACCACCTGCAATGCCAGCATCTCATGAGTGTTGGTTCGAGTCCTGGTTGATCCACTTTCGATCCAGCTCACTACTGTGGCCTGGGAAAGCAGTAGAAGATGGCCCAAGTCCTTAGGTCCCTGCATCCACATGGGAGACCTGGAAGAAGCTCCTGGCTCCTGGCTTTGGAATGCCCCAAACCCGACTGTTGCAGCCATTTGGGGAATGAACCAGGATGGAACATATCTCCCTCTGTCTCTATCTCTCTCTGTGTAACTCTACATTTCAAAATAAATAAATAAGTCCTTTAGAAAAAAAAGAATATGGGGAACTGATGTTATGTTCTATACTTTTCCCTCTCTTTTGGCACACTGTTGGAGATCTAGTCCATTTGTGCAACTAGAACACAATACCACTGACTTCATAATTTATAATGAACAAAAATTTATTTCTCTGAGTTCTGGAGGCTGGGAAGTCCCAGATGAAGACAACAGCACCAGGTGCCCATTGAGAGCCTTCTTGCTGCAGCCTTATGTGACAGAAAATGGAAGGATAAGAAAGGGTGGAGGAGACTGAAGGCAACAAGAGGATAAACGATGTGTCCTTAGATGATGTAAAAGTACCGGGGGGGGGGGGGCAGTGTTGGGAGGCAGCAGGTTAAGCTATGCTTGCAACGCCAGCACCCCATATTAGGTTGCCAGTTCAAGTCCCAGCTGTTCGGATTCTGATCCAGCTTCCTGCTCTTGTAAGTGGGAAGGCAGTGGAGGATAGCCCAAGTGCTTGGCCTTGCCCCCAATGTGGGAGATCTGGATGGAGTTCTTGGCCCTTAGCTTTGGCCTGACACAGCCCTGACTGCTGCTGTTATGTGGGGAGTGAACCAGCACCTGGAAGATATGTCTCTCCTCCCTCTCTCTCTTTCAAATAAATAAATAAATCTTTTATAAAAAGGGCAAGAAAATGTTCTCTTCAACCTCAATCGTTTTTATAAAGGTGCTAATTCCATTCATGAAGGCGTCAAGGTCCACACTGTTTAATATTGTTGCATAGTGGATTACATTTCAACATGACTTTTTCAAGAGACACTATCATTTAACCTGTAGCGTGCTCTTTTCATTCAGGAAAGTACCAAGGTCCAAGGAGCTCTATGTCAAGAACTAGAGTCAGAGAGTAAAACATATGCAAGGCATCTTCAAAAAGTTGCTAGAAAACATGTGTTATCTTTTTATTCCATTTTCTCACAAGTTTTTTGAGATACCCTCATACGTATTTTGTATTTTATGACAATTATGAGCAATGCATAAATGTCCACTGTCACCACTTCTACACAACACTGTAATGGAGATTGAGCAAGAGTATTCAGTTAAGAAAAATAAATAATAGAAATCTGGGCTAGAGGGCTGGCACCACGGCTCACTAGGCTAATCCTCCGCCTTGCGGCGCCGGCACACCGGGTTCTAGTCTCAGTTGGGGCGCCGGATTCTATCCTGGTTGCCCCTCTTCCAGGAGCTCTGCTATGGCCCGGGAAGACAGTGGAGGATGGCCCAAGTGCTTAGGCCCTGCACCCCATGGGAGACCAGGAGAAGCACCTGGCTCCTGCGGTCGGATCGGCGCAGTGCGCCAGCCGCAGCACGCCAGCCGCGGCAACCATTGGAGGGTGAACCAATGGCAAAAGGAAGACCTTTCTCTATGTCTCTCTGTCTGTCCACTCTGCCTGTCCAAAAAAAAAAAGAAATCTGGGCTAGAAAAAAAACTTGTAAATCTCTATTGACAGATGACATGATGCCATGTATCAATAGTCCTAAGGAATCCACTAAAAAATTATTTGAATTCATAAACTAGTTTGTAAATGTTTCAGGATATCAGGTCAACATACAAAAATCAATACTGGTCGGCACCGCGGCTCAATAGGCGGCGCCGGCACACCGGGTTCTAGTCTCGGTGGGGGTGCTGGTTCTGTCCCGGTTGCCCCTCTTCCAGGCCAGCTCTCTGCTGTGGCCTAGGAGTGCAGTGGAGGATGGCCCAAGTACTTGGGCCCTGCTCCCCATGGGAGACCAGGAGAAGCACCTGGCTCCTGCCATCGGATCAGCGCTGTGCGCCAGCCGCAGCGGCCATTGGAGGGCGAACCAACGGCAAAAGGAAGACCTTCCTCTCTGTCTCTCTCTCTCACTGTCCACTTTGCCTGTCAAAAAAAATAATAATAATAGTATTTCTGTACGCTATAAATGAACAATACAAAAATGAAAATAATAAAACAATTACATTTACAAATAACATCAAAAATAATAAAATATTTAGGAATAAATTTTCAAAAGAAGTCAAAACATCACTATAAAAAATTATAAAACATGACAGAAAGGAATTAAAGGAGATCTAAATAAATGCAAAAAGACTGGCCATGGATTTGAAGATTCAGTATTGTTATGATGGTAATACTCCCGAAATTGATTTATAGATTTTCAGCATAGTCCCTGCAAGAATCCCAACTGACCTCCATGTAGAAACTGACAAACTGATTCTGAAATTCATATTAAATTTTATTAAATCCAACATAGACCAAAAAAATACTGAAAAAGAGGAGAAGCACCTGGCACCTGGATCAGCACCATGCGCCGGCCGCAGCGCAGCGGCCATTGGAGGGTGGGCCAACGGCAAGGGAGGACCTTTCTCTTGTCTCTCTCTCTCACTGTCCACTCTGCCTCTCAAAAATTAAAAAAAAAAAATTAAAGAAAAAGGATAGATATAGTGTAAGACCCCTTAAGCAGGTGTCCCACAAATTGACCGGACCCCAGAAACACGGACTCCACTCCAACCGATGCAATAGCAAGAGGAAGTTTATTGCATTTGCAAATGGACCATCTCAGTAGCACCCTCTAGTGCAGTGCGAAGAGAACGGCCCCGAACATCAGCTTTACAGGGTATTTAAAGCTCAAAACCACAGCATTAGCATACTGAATCGTGTTACAATTTCATTGGGTATGTTAATGGTTACTAGGGAAGGATTTTGGGTTGGGGGGGTAGTACAGGCTGTTCGTGCTTTGCGGTTCTTCCTCTTTTCTTATCAGCTTAAGCAGGCAAGGGCGGGTACGGCAGTAAAACCTTGGTATGTCAAAACAGGATAAGGGGTTGGGAACATTCCGTTCTTTCTTATTCTAAAATATCGAATGCAAGCTTAGCCAACTCATACAGAAGCAAGAAAAATGCGGTTAGCCTAAGTTCCTCCATTTTGTCCCTCAGTCAGCCCTTTCAATAGATAAATGGAACAGAATTGAGAATCCATAAATAAAATCATCTCTCTACAGTCAACTAATTTTCATCAAGGGTGCCAACATCATTTAATGTGTACTCTTTTCAACAGATGATGGTGAGTTTACTGGGCAGTCATTTACAAAAGAATGATGCTAAATTCTTTCTTTATGTTATATACAAAAATAACTCAAAATGGATCAAAGAGCTAAATATAACCGCTAACACCATAAAATAATTAGAAGAACTCAAACAGTAACTCCTGTGAGCTTCAACGTAGCAAATTATTCTTGAATAACACATCAACAGCATGAGCAACAAAAGGAAAAATAAAGTGGACTCATAATTAGAAACTTTCATGTTTTAAAATACACACTTGAGAAAATGAAAGAATAACCCACAGAATGGGAAAAAATATTTACAAACCATATATCTGATGATGGACTTAACATACCAAATATACAAAGAACATTTACAACTGAATAAAAATAGAAAACAATTTTAAAATGGGCAAAAGAGCTAAACAGAATTTCTCCAAGGAAGATGTCTAAATGACCAATAAGTACTTGAAAGGCTACTCAACAACATTAATCATCAGAGAAATGCAAATCAAAACCAAAATGAGATATCATCTTACACCCACTAGGAGGTTCAAAACAAAACCCAGACAGAGCAAGTGGTGCAAATATGTGGTAAAATCAGAACCCTGAGCAGCAAATCATATATAACTGTGGATGACAAAAGACTTTAAGTCGCCATGTTTAAAATTATAAACTCAGGCCGGCGCCGTGGCTCACTAGGCTAATCCTCTGCCTTGCGGCGCCGGCACACCGGGTTCTAGTCTCGGTTGGGGCGCCGGATTCTATCCTGGTTGCCCCTCTTCCAGGCCAGCTCTCTGCTGTGGCCAGGGAGTGCAGTGGAGGATGGCCCAAGTGCTTAGGCCCTGCACCCCATGGGAGACCAGGAGAAGCACCTGGCTCCTGCCATCGGATCAGCGCAGTGCGCCAGCTGCAGCGCACCTACCGCGGCGGCCATTGGAGAGTGAACCAACGGCAAAAAGGAAGACCTTTCTCTCTGTCTCTCTTTCTCACTGTCCACTCTGCCTCTCAAAAAAAAAAAAAAAAAATTATAAACTCATCAACCAACAAGAGGCACTTGCTTACTTCACAGTATTTTTGAAAGCACCTGTAGGATTTTATAAGTATTTAACCCTTTAGGCCTCTGGGGCTTTCTCATTAAGATAACTATCATGTCTAGTAACACAAGATCATTAGACTTTTTAATTCTCAAACATTTGTATTAATAGCATTTTCCATTATAGAAACTTAAAGTTTGGTACCACATCACATCTTGACAGTACTTCTAATATAATCCAAATAGCCTGATTAGTTGGTGTCTCTATAAGATGAGAGACATAGGTCCTTCGATTTTTTCAGTTGGGCCCAAACTGGAAAAACCAAAGTCCAGGATTTACTGGAAATTTTAGAGTCCAGATTGTTTGGAACTTTGATTTTTTGAATGCCTGTCAAGAATGCCAAGAAGGCTCAAAATCCAAAATATCTGGTTGAAATAAGATTCCTTAAAATCATGACATAACATAGACCAAATTTGATCATTGTTACAAGGTGATTATTCAAATCTTTGAAAATAAGCAAATATTTAAATAACCCACAGCTCTTAATAAAAATTCAGCTGTTTTTGAACAATTAGAATTTTTTTTTAATTTATTTTTGACAGGCAGAGTGGACAGTGAGAGAGAGAGAGACAGAGAGAAAGGTCTTCCTCTTGCCGTTGGTTCACCCTCCAATGGCTGCCACGGTAGGCGCACTGCGGCCGGCACACCAAGCTGATCCAAAGCCAGGAGCCAGGTGCTTCTCCTGGTCTCCCATGGGGTGCAGGGCCCAAGCACTTGGGCCATCCTCCACTGCACTCCCTGGCCACAGCAGAGAGCTGGCCTGGAAGAGGGGCAACCGGGACAGGATCGGTGCCCCGACCGGGACTAGAACCCGGTGTGCCGGCGCCGCAAGGCGGAGGATTAGCCTAGTGAGCTGCGGTGCCGGCCACAATTAGAATTTAACAGATATCAAGAGAACATAATAGATTAACACATTGCTTTAACTAAAACATTGTTGGTTCTGTGTTTAGCTGTCCTCCTATAGGTTCCTATGGACTTTTTCCAGCCACTTCTATTGTATTCAGTACTTTGGGATGGCTCTGTAAACAGATGAAGCCAATAATGTATTAACAGTACCAACTAAGAGAAAGTATGGTTAACTGAGGTTACTAAAAACAAAAAGCAATTCAAATCAATTGGCAATCTACAAAAAGAGTTAAAGATTTTAAAAGCTATTATTAAAATTGCTATATTGGTCTATTATGCTATGTTATATGTGTGTACATATTGTATGTCCACATGGGGAAATTTTATTAAGAGTTTTATTTTAAATGGCTTATAGATAAGATTGTCCATAAATTTAAGCTGCTAAAATCAATCAAAGATACATTTTAATTTGTGTGAGCTGAATCTGTGTATCATATGTTTTAAACGTGTTAGTAGAAAGAAACTAAAAACATTTTAAATTGTTGTTCTTAAGTTTACTGGTTAAACAAACTACACCATGTTAGATATTTAAGAGGTGTTTTCAAATACATGATTCTTAAAATTTATAGAAGGCATTGGACCTTCTGGTAAATGTTTTCTTAAGTTGTTATCTAATGGTTGAAATGGTTTGCTAAGTATTCATGTAATATTGCTATTGTCAGCAAGCGATCTAGGACTTGCTCCCTCATTTCTCTATTCTAAGCCCAACTTGTTCTTTCATTTCTCTATTCTCTTCAAGGTAGGAAACTAATTCTATTATGAAGGAATCTGTAGGACGCACAATTTAATCTTTAGACTTTATAAAAGAGATGGCTAACATTTTTCTGTAATAGCATAGCCAAAATAAGAACTTAAATAATAATCTCATAGCTAGATTCACTTCGCCATCAGCGAAGTAAACAGTAAGTAGAAAAAACCTCCCTTTCAGACCAAAGGGAAAGAAAGTTTTAAAGTTAGAATATAATTTTCCTCATGGGCATTGTCTACCTTAGAAAAACTACTACAGAACATGCCTGTGACTATAGACTTGTAGTTCAGGCCACCGAAGATTAGAGATGGGACATGGGCACTCCCTTGACTTGCATCCTCTGGTCTGCTTTAACACAAACCAGGAGGAAAAGAAAGCTAGGCATCAGAAGCAATGGGTGGCAGGCCTATTAATGGCTGATCTGTACAGTGATCTGCCCTCAAGGAGACCCAACAGGCCAGTCCACTGCAGTGGCTTTCAATGTGGTAAGCCTGGGCTTCAGCAGAAGTCAGCTTGTGAAGAGCCCTGGCAGCTCTGCCAAGAGTTGGATCACTGGAAATGGACCTGCCCTGGAGTCGAAGGATGCCCAGGTCAGAGCCACAGATCTTATTGGCTCTAAGCTGAAAAGCCCTTCACTCAGCCCAACTTCCAAAGTGACCACTGCAGCTGAGGGGATGGTCAAGCAGGGTCAGCAACATTGCAGGCAGAACTGTAAATTTCTTGTTAGAGATGCCACCTGCCTTTACCTGGCCAGCTCTCCTCCCAGGCCAGCTAAGTAATGAAAGTCAACAGAGTGCCTTCCCCTAGGAGGTTCTCACCTCCCTTAAGATATACTCCATGTGAAGAGATAGATAGGTCTGGGCCTCTTAACTCACAAGGCCTAAAGCCCACCAGATTATTACCAGGCCCCTTCTATCAGGTTCTATTTACCTCTAAATCAGAAAACTTAATTGTAGCTTAGACAGCACCTTTCTTAGCTCCTCTAATAAAGACTCTGTCCTTTGTTCTAGACCCTGTCTAGCGCACTTGGGCCTCATTCCTTTGTAATCATAACCTCTACTCTACCACCAATGGCTCTACTCCCAACCTGTGTGTACTGATGGTCCTCTTCCCCACTTAATGCTGTATAATTGTTCAAACCTGGTAAATGCCACTCTTAGGATCATTGGTTACTATCCTCACTCTGTCTTTTATGACCTTGTCTAAATATGATCAGAGTCGGCACACTTGGAAGGCTTCCATAGCCTTGGCAACTCATGACGACAGCCTAGGGTGGTTACTGGCGCCATAAACTAGAGTGTCAATTTGTTGGGTCAACAACGGGAGCCACTGTGCAGTTGCTCCTCATGTGGGATCTCTGTCCTTAATGTGCTGTACATTTTGATTTAATGCTATAACTAGTACTTAAAGAGTATGTTTCACTTTGTGTTGCTATGTGGGTGCAAACTGTTGAAATCTTTATACTAAATTGATCTTTTGTATATAAAGAGAATTGAAAATGAAAAAAAAAATCAGAACCCTGATACACTGCTAGTAAGAATGTAAAACTTTGTAGTCACTTGAGGAAAGAGTCTAGACAGGCTGGCTTCGTGGCACAGTAGAGTAAGCCTTTGCCTGCAACACCAGCACTCCGTATGGGCACCAGTTCATGTCCCAGCTGCTCCTCTCCTGATCCAGCTCTCTGGGAAAGTGGTGGAAGATAGCCCACTTGCTTGGGTCCCTGTACTCTCATGGGAGACCCAGAAGACGCTTCTCGCTCCTGGTTTCAGATTGGCCCAGCTCCAGCTGTTGCGGCCATTTGAGTGCCTGGGTTCAAATATCTGGTTCTGGCTCCTAACTCCAGACTCCTGGTAATGGATCTTGGGAGGTAGCAGTGATGGCTCAAGGAATTGGTTTCCTGCCACCCACAAGGCAGACCTGGACTGAGCTCCCAGCTCCCAGCTTCAGCCCTCAGTGGGTCTTTAGGGAGTAAAATAGTGGATGAGAGCTCTGTCAAAAAAAAAAAAAATGGAGATAGGTATTTAAGAGGTTTCCCACATATATTTATTGCAGCACTTTTCACAATAATCAAAAGGAAGAAACAACCCAAATGTCCATCAACTGATGAATGGAAAACCACAAAATGTGATATACTCATTCAATGAACCATAATAAAGAATTACTGATACATGCTACAATATGAATGAATCATGAACACATTATGCTAAGTGAAACAAAGGGACAAAAGACCACATGCTATATTATTCCATTGAAATGAAATATCTAGAAAAATTCAAGACAGAAAGTAGATTAGTAGTTGTTTAGGACTGGAGAAGTGGTAGGGCTGGGAGGGATAATAGTTAAGCACATGGGATTTCTTTCTAATGTGTTGAAAACGTTCTGAACTTGACTGTTATGATGGTCATATATAACTCTGAATTCACTAAAACCATTACATTGTATAATTTAAGTGAGTAAGTTGTATGGTATGTGGTACATGAATGTTATCTCAGTAAAGCTGCTTTTAAAGATCATTGTTCTATTTTAAAAGCAGAAGTTAAAAAAAAAAAAGAAAGAAAAAAAGCAGAAGTTATTGGCTTAAAACACAAAACAAAACTAATGCCTATAAAAGGAATACTGTTTATTTTATTAATTATTACATTTCATGCTAATAATCATTTCACTGCCTTGGGGAGAGAGCCATAGGTTAGTTAAGTTGTCTTATTTGAAAATAATTCCCCAGGAAGCACAATGATTCTTTAGAAATTAGAGCTAGACACAAATTAAATAATTCCAAAAACAAAGGTATAAAAAACATTTACATCCTGTTCATTACACAGATAATGCATTTAATGTGGCATGTGGGAACACTTAAGTATGTTTGATACGATATGCTGTAGAATTTCCAAAATTAACTGCAGTACTAGGAATAACAACGTCTTAAAATGAATCTACTTCCACCATGCCTTTCCACACAGACGTATTCCCAGACCTTTTATTTCCTAGGGGAAAAAAAGAAAGGAAGGAAGGAAGGCAAGCCTTGCTAATTTCAACATAATTTTTCTTAACTCACATTTTGGTTTCTGGAGATTCTTGGCTCAGCTTCTGCTTCCAGGTTTTCATCATTAATCCGTTATTTGGCATCTTTCACACCAGGAGGTTTGTGCTTTGATATAAAGAATAGGGGAAAATGTGAACAGATTAACCACTAAGAAATTAGCTCAACTTTTATGGAGATGTCTTTATTAAGAGAAAATGTCTTCATATCAGCAAATCTAAAGGGCCAAGTCACTACAGTGAAATCAGTATAGCAAAAAATAATAATTATTATTATTATTATTATTCTGGGCCCAGCGTCGTGGTAAAGTGGAATAAGTCACCTCACATCAGAGTGCCAGTTGGAGTCCCTACTGTTCTGCTTCTGAAACAGCTCCCTGCTAAGGAGCCTGGGAAAGCAGAGGAAGACGGATCAAAGTGCTTAGGTCTCTGCCACCTATCTGGGAGATCAGTATGGAGTTCCCAGCTCCCAGTATCAGCCTGGCCCAGCCTCAAAAAATGTTGTAGCTGTTTGGGGGAGTGAACCAGTGGATAGAATTTGCCTCTCTGTCTGTGTCCCTCCCTCTCTTTCTGTCACTCTGGCTTTCAAATAAATAAACAAATCTTTAAAAAATGTATTGTTCCCAGAGGTAATTTATAGATATCTTAATATTTTTAATTAGGCCAATCATAAAGGTAGAAAGTTAAGGGAGACATTGGAGACAGAAAGTCTTGAGTTTGGATACTTCCTTATTCATTTACAAGTTATGTCATCTTAACAAAGACTGAGTCTTTGAATCTCAATTCTCTTGTCAGAATAAAAGAGAGGGATAATAAACTCTATGAGGATACTGCAAGAAGTTCATAGAAAGTGAAATTAAAAGGTAAACTTACTGGAGTGACCACTGTGGTGCAGCAGGTTAAGCCACTGCTTGGAGCATCTGCATCCCATACCAGAGCACCTGGTTCAAGTCCGAGCTTCTCTGCTATTGCACATCCTGGGAGAGAGTAGGCTGTGGCTCAAAAACGTGAGTCCCTGCCACCCTCAAGACCCATGTGGAGTTCCAGCCTCCTGGTTTTGGCTTGGCCCAGCCCTGGCCATTGGGAACATTGGGATGGTAAACCAATTGGATGAATGGATGATTCTCTCTCTCTCTCTCTCTCTCTCTCTCTCTCACTCTTTCTCCCTTTCATTCTGACATACAAATAAATAAAAATAAACGAGTAAATATTTTGAAGATAAGCTTATTTTGCTCCAAATTTTTTTGAAATCCACGGTTTTTCTTTTTTATATGGTTTTTTTTTCATAGTAGCCATTTTCTGTGAGCTTTTTGAATATTCCTCATACATACTCATGAATCACAACATAATAAGGAAAAACATAAATAGGCCTAACTATAGTAGATCTTCAAAAATGTTTCCATGTTTATATATTCTGAAATCTCAATGCAAAACAGCAATGTCAGTCATGTCACCATTAGATCATTAAAGAAATGTTGCTTGAGGGGCCAGCGCAGTGGCACACTAAGTTAATCCTCTGCCTGCGGCACCGGCATCCCATATGGGCGCTGAGTTCTAGTCCTGGTTGCTCCTCTTCCAGTCCAGCTCTCTGCTTTGGAGAGGCTCCACATGGGGAGCCAGGAGGAAGAACCTTGGCTCCTGGCTTCGGATCAGCGTAGCTGCGGCCATAGCAGCCATTTGGGAAGTGAACCAACAGAAGGAAGACCTTTCTCTCTCTCTCACTGTCTAATTCTATCTGTCAAAAAAAAAAAAAAAAAGAAATGTTGCTTGATACCAGTAACTGAACAGATTTGTTCTGCAAGTGCCAGAGATAAATCACAAAAGGTTAGCAGACTACACTCTCTGCTCACTCTCTAACACTTTATAATGCATAGTGATAGTGATAGTTCTAATATAGTTCTCTGTGTAAATTTAGAACAGACTTGAGAGCAAGAAATTAATTGAAGTACATCTGATAATAAAAAGGCAACAGCATCTCAATTTTACTAATAGTAGAATAATGTTTCTTATAATTCCTCTCTGATATGGCATTGGACCTACAAACTTACATTATGCCACAGAGAAATTATGAAGAATTAAATATCTAGAAAGAATTAAAGATCTGATTGAAATTCACTGCTTGACTATATGTAACCAATTCCTGCTGAATTAATGAACAAGTAAATTGATATTATATGCCTCCTAATATGATGCATTGAGAGAAAGGCACATCACTTTTATGGCATTCCCAACAAAAATGCACAAATAATCTAAATCTAATCATGGCAAAGCATTTTTTAAAATTGAAGAGCATTTTTCATAGTAATTGGTACTGGTCAGTACTCTTCAAAAAATGGCACTGTTGTTAAAGAAAAGAAAAAGAAAAAAATTACGAAACTGGTTCTTTTCTTTTTTTATTTATTTATTTATTTTATTATTTTTATTTATTTATTTATTTTATTTATTTATTTATTTATTTGAAAGGCAGAGTAACAGAAAAAGAGAGATATGTTCCATCTGCTGGTCATTCCCCAAATGTCCGCAACATCCAAGGCTAAGCCAGGCCAAAGACAGGAGCCAGGAGCTTCTTTCTGGGTCTCCCATGAGGTACAAGGGCCCAGGCACTTGAGTTAACTTCCGTTACTTTCCCAGGTGCATTAGCAGGGAACTAGATCAGAAGTGGAGCAGCCGGGACACAAACAGGCGCCCATATGGAATCCTAGCACCACAGGCGATGGCTTTGCCCACTATGCCACAGCACTGGCTCCCTGGAACTGTTTCGAATGAAAAGAGACTTAAGAGATACAACAACTGAGAGCACCCTGGGATTCAGGATGTCCTCTTAACAGCAAAGCATGTAACTGAGAAAATTGTCCAAATCTACAAAAGATCTGTATATATTAAGTGTTAGTGGTTTGTCAATTATAATTTCATGATTTTGTTAACTGTATTATGGTTTTGTAAGACACTATCTTCTGAGAGGACATATTCTAAAATACTTCAGTATAAATAGGTGTCATTTTTTAGAGCTTCCTCTCAAATAATTTGCGTGTGTGTTTTGTGGGAACGGAGAAAATACTGGTTAGCATTAAAAAAAATTTATTGTACTAGTCATAATTTTCGATAAGCATGAACATATATTTATTTAAAGCTAAAACAAAATATAATTTAGGTATTCATTAAAAAGTAGCAATAATGAGGACAAATTTCTATTCAAATATCCACTCAGGGAAAGTGTTTGGCTTAGTGGTTAACATGCTGCGTGGACACCTTCATCCCACAGCAGAAAGCATGGGTTTGAGTCCTGCTCAGCTCCAGATTCCAGCTTCCTGGTAATGCACACCCCGGTAAACAGCAGGTGATGCTCAATGTCCACAGCTCATGAAGTCTTAAGTCCTGGATGAAGCAGATGCATCCCAGGAAAGAGGGCATTTTGATCTACAAGTAGGAGGACAGACTTACACATGGAGGCTTATGGCTTCTAGCTCAGAAATACTAAGCCAAGTTCCTGCCGATTTATCCCAGATCAGCCACTCCACTTCCAATCCAACTTCATGCTCATGCATTCTGGCAGAAGGTGATGACTCAAGTACTTGAGCAGCTGCCACCCATGTGGGAGACAGAGTTCTGGGCTTCTGGCTTCAGCTGGCCCAGACCCAACTGCTGGGAGTATCTGGAGAGTGAATCAGTGGATGGAAGCTCACTCGCCCTCTCAAATAAATAAATAAACTCATCAAAAAAATGAGATTTATTCTCCAGATAATTATATTTATTTGAGGATAGAATGGCACTGAAACATACTACAAGTGCCACAGCAAACTACATATGTATTCGAGGAGGTTGAGGCAAGGGGACATTTTCAAAGGTGAAAAGGAAAATCATTTAAGATGCTTGGATACAAAATTCATTGGTTTTACAGACCCAAGGAAAGAACTGGTATCAGTTCTTTAGTGATGGGGCTGGTGCTGTGGTGCAGCAGGTTAAAACCCTGGCCTAAAGCACTGGAATCCCATATGGACTCCGGTACTAGTCCCAGCTGCTCATCTTCCAATCCAGCTCTTTGCTGTGGCCTGGGAAAGCAGTAGAAGGTGGCCCATGTGCTTGGGCCCCTATACCCACATAGGAGACCCGGAAGAAGCTCCTGGCTCCTGGCTTCAGATCGGTGCAGCTCTGGGCGTTGTGGCCATCTGGGGAGTGAACCAGCAGATGGAAGACCTCTCTCTATGTCTCTACCTCTCTCTGTAACTCTGTCTTTCAAATAAATAAAATAAGTCTTTAAAAAAAAAAAAAGTCAGTCATACTCTAAAAAAAATTTCTTTAGCGGTGGTGCCATTGCTGGGCAAGTGTTCTATCTAAAGTATTTTGTCTGAATTTTTGCAGTTTTAAAGAATGTTGAAGGGATCAGCACTGTGGTGCAGGGGAGTAAACTGTGGCCTAGGATGCTATCATCACGTATCAGAGCACTGTCCTGAGTCCCAGCTGCTCCACTTCCCATCCAACTCCCTTCTAATGCACCTGGGAAAACAGCAGCAGATGATCCAAGTGCTTGGGTCCCTGCCACCTGCGTGGGAGACCTGAATAAAATTCCTGGATCTTGGCTGCTGCCTGGCCCAGTCCTAGACATTGCAAACATTTGCGTAGTAAACCAGCAGATGAAAGCCTTTCTCCCCCTCCCCCTCCCCCTCCCCCCTCCCGCTCCCCCTCCCCCTCTCCACCCTCTCCTCTCCTCCACCCTCTCCCCCACCCTCTCCCCCTCCCCACCCTCTCCCCTCCCCACCCTCTCCCCCTCTCCCTCCCCTCCCCCTCTCCCTCTCCCTTTCAAATAAATAAAATAAATCTTAAAAAGAAGTTAAACTTTGTGACAGAACTCTGCTCATACTTGCTAGATGTGCAAAACACGGATATATTGAACAAGAAGAAATAAATCTCCTTGGGCTTGGACAATGTCCTTGAGAAAGGATTTCTCTTAGGCCTGCATGAGGCCATCCCCTCCCTTCCCAGCCCTAATTTTGTCTGGGTGTATATCTTTAAGTTCCACACCAGCATCAGAAAACAAAAGGCAGCAAAGTCTTAGAGTGGCTTCTAGTTTCAGAAGATCCCAAATCTTCCCCGAGGCAAGGGTGGTCTCTGCAAGTTTGGGAGGAGGGAAATGCTCAGGATGAGAGAAGCAAGCTCTATAGATTATCATCTCAGACTCTTGTTGCAGACAGAGATAGAAGTTTGTTTAGTGGTTTTCCTGATGTAGTGTTCTAAATAAGTAATTTGGCCCTGTTTAGCAAGGCCTGGAAAGGAATGGGGCCACCCTTTCTAAGTGGTTGTAGCTCATGCTGCTGTCACCTGGCCCTATCCCTCAGCCTCCCCAGAGGTCAACAAATCCTTGGTGGGCAATTTCCCCAATTACCTGCCAGCACAAGTACGTGCATCTCCCTGACCGTGGTCCTTCTTCACCTGCATGGGTGACTTGGGCCAGCCAGAAGTCCTGAGAGGGTAACTCCTGCAGGACAAACCCTCACTCAGTGAAGGACCACATTGTCTTGTTAGGTGGCGACTCCCAGATATAGTCTGTATATTATAATTGTCTCAGAAAATGAAGCCACTGAGCATTTGAAATGTAGCTAGTCTAAATAAATATGCCTTGTAAGTATAAAGCACGCACTGAACGTCAAAGGCTGTATAATAAAATAGTAAACTATCTCATGAATATTTTTACTGATTACATGTTGAAACTCTATTTGGACTTACTATTAAATAAAATGTATCAAAATCAACCTCTTTTAAATATTTATTTATTTATTTATTTGAAAGGCAGAGTGATAGAAAGAGGGAGAAATGGAAAGATCTTCCATCCCCAGGTTCACTCTGTAAAACTACAACGGCTGGGACTGGGTAGGCCAAAGCCAGGAGCCTAGAACTCCATGCAGGTCTTCCACGTTAGTGCAGGGGCCCAAGGGCTTGGCTGCTTTCCCAGGTGCTTTAGCAGGGAATTGGATTGGAAGCAGAGCAGCCAGGACTCAACCAGTGCTCTGAATAGGAATGGCAGCATCACAGTAGGCAGCTTAACCCACCATGCCACAGAAGTTTGGCCCCAGTTTTTTTAATTACCAAAAAATTTAAAATTAAAGATGTGCTTGCATTGCATCTTGGTTAAAGGATCCCCAGCTGTAATTGCCCACAGTCATAGCTTGATCATTAACACATTCTTTATTGCGTTTCCTCCCTTCTCTGTCTCATTTCTCCACTGCCTCATGGCGCTGGGATCACATAAATTATATGTAGTCAGACTCGTCTCATGGTTCTAATTTGGAGGAATCCAAGCTAATACAGCGATGATTACAAAAGAGAAGTGGAGGAGTGAAAAATGACACTTTTCGGCCGGCACTGTGGCTCACGAGGCTAATCCTCTGCCTGCGGTGCCAGCACCCCGGGTTCTAGTCCCGGTTGGGGCACTGGATTCTGTCCCTGTTGCTCCTCTTCCAGTCCAAATCTCTACTGTGGCCCGGGAGGGCAGTGGAGGATGGCCCAAGTGCTTGGGTTCCTGCACCCGCATGGGAGACCAGGAGGAAGCACCTGGCTCCTGGCTTCAGATCAGCGCAGCGCCGGCCATAGCAGCCATTAGAGGAGTGAACCAACGGAAGGAAGACCTTTCTCTCTGTCTCTCTCTCACTGTCTAACTCTGGCCAAAAAAAAAAAAAAAAGACACTTTTCTTGCTACTAGGAGAGTAAAGAACCAGTTGGAAACTTCCCCCTGGTGTACAGAATCTATCTGAAACTATGAAATCATCTTTGAATCTAAAATGCAAACTAAATAGGGAAATCCCATGACTCCTTTCAGATTATTTTAATTTTGATTTCTTTTTCATGTAACCTAAGATTTTCTCAAAATCATTTTAAGATAAATACATGAGTGATACATTTCCTCAATTATGAATGTCTATAAGTGACTTTTTAATCATTATTTAATAATACAACTTGAAATGATACAAACTGACATTTTTCTTGGAAAATCTTACAACCCAAATTCACTGTCTTTTCACATTTTGTTCTACAAAGAAGAAACAGCTTTGGTATTGTATTTTGTAGGCAAACTGGTTTTTGGATTCTGTATTTATAGAATTTTTCTCTTTTTTATTGCACTACCACAGAAAGATATTTGGTCTTTGTTCCCAACTGCTGGCACAGAGCTCCTAAAACCCTTGGAATATCTGGGATGACAAGCATCTTCAGAGAGGGAAGAGAGTTGGAGATTTAGTTAATCACAAGTAGTCAATGACATAATCAATTGTGCCTTTATAATGAAATTTCTAAGAAAATTCCTAAAGGAGATATGTAGAGCTTCTGGGTCGGTGAAACACATCGAAGTGCAAGAAGGGTGGTGCACTCAGAGAAGGTCTGGGAGATCTCCACCCCATCCCCATACCACTTCCATGTGTTCCAGAGTTGTAGCCTTTGTGATAAACCGGTAATTGTACAGCATTTTCCCGAGTTCCGTTGTCATGGGCTTATGTATCTTAATTTATATTACAAGTTCTCACCCCCACAGAGATAAGAACTCAAAGCCGAGGCATAAGTAAGGTGCACAATGAGTGAAGGATTTAGTGTAAAGTGAGAGTAAACATACATTCTTGCCTGAGTGTGGGCAGCCCACATGAACAGATACTTGCCATGGGTGGGCCAGAGAGTTGACTACAAGGG
Organism: Lepus europaeus; assembly: GCF_033115175.1. Classification (NCBI taxonomy): domain Eukaryota; kingdom Metazoa; phylum Chordata; class Mammalia; order Lagomorpha; family Leporidae; genus Lepus; species Lepus europaeus. The sequence goes on along the minus strand of NC_084827.1, from coordinate 123,069,121 downwards.
AGGAACATGGGAGGCGGTCAGAGAAGGACTGACTACAATGGTAGAGAGCCAAAAAAAACAAAACAAAACAAAAAAAAAAAACAAACAGAAAAAGGGGGCAGCTACTGCGCCTGAATCACCGTGAGTTGTCCTCGTAAATGATCAGACCTGGGGAAGCCAGAATGGTCATGGGCTCTGGGAGGAACTGAATGAGCCAGAACTCAGACCCCTGCATGAGGACTTCTTGATGTTACAGTCACTCTGCCAGCCTGGGTCAGTGAAGCTGTAGTGTGAAGGCAAAGGAAGCTCTCTGATTTAAGCCACTGTATGTTTCAGATCTTTCTGTTACAATGGTTTCACCTATGCCCTGCCTAAATGCAAAGAGGGACCATACTATAAAGAAACATGTAAAGATATGCAGAATTAAAATTTGAAATTCATCACAAACTAAAACACCCTGTCTCTCTCTCTCTCTTTTTTTTTTTTTTTTTTTTTTGACAGGCAGAGTGGATAGTGAGAGAGAGAGACAGAGAGAAAGGTCTTCCTTTTTGCCGTTGGTTCACCCTCCAATGGCCGCTGCGGCCAGCGCATCTCGCTGATCCGAAGCCAGGAGACAGGTGCTTCTCCTGGTCTCTCATGCGGGTGCAGGGCCCAAGCACTTGGGCCATCCTCCACTGCCTTCCCGGGCCATAGCAGAGAGCTGGCCTGGAAGAGGGGCAACCGGGATAGAATCCGGCACCCCAGCTAGGCCTAGAACCCAGTGTGCCGGCGCCGCAAGGCGGATGATTAGCCTGTTAAGCCACGGCGCCGGCCACCTGTCTCTTTCTTATACTTCACATGGTATTTTGTCTCTTTCTTGTGTATCTATTTTTCCTTCTGCTAGAGATTGGCTTTTAATTTTGTTTATGTAACCTGTAAAAGCTGACCATTCCACAATTTCCCAAGTTTCCATGTTCCCCTGTGATCAGCTAGTTTCCCCTCCAGCCCAAACACAAGATACCAGGAGACAAAGTGTGACTGTTTCAGTTTGTATCAGGTGTCTACCTCCATCTCAAAGTAGGGTGCCAACTACAGAATCATGCAGTTTAAACACAGTTGTTGGAGAGCATGAAAAACATAGTTATTACAGAAACCAGGTCACTGCAACCTCAATCACTTCAAAAAGTGTGAAACATGCCTTCCTACACTTTCCCTCTTTGATCATTTGCTGCAAGAGGTATCATACCCAAGCCACAGGCTTCCTCATCAATCACTGTTACCATGGTGTAGGCTTACAAGCACTGAGGTATGGAAATTGTTGTGATTGTTCCCCTAACAACTTTCAACTTCTGGCCACATAGCAAGCATCCGCCCTAAGTATCTTTACATTATTATATGTTAATGTAGTTTTGGGGTAGACTTTCCAGTTCCTGAGGCCCATTTAAATTACAATTTCATATAAACAGTAAATGTTTAACATAAACATATTCTAAATAATGTAAAGTATACAGTTGTTTGAAATTTTTTCATTGCGTATCCAAAATTAAAATAAGCGAGTTAGTTTCCTATTCTTTTTTTTAAAAAGATTTATTTATTTGAAAGAGTTACAGAGAGAGGTAGAGACAGAGAGGTCTTCCATTCACTGGTTCACTCCCTAGATGGCCGCAACGACCAGAGCTGAGCCGATCCAGTCAGGAGCCAGGAGCCCAAGGACTTGGGCCATCTTCCACTGCTTTCCCAGGTTACAGCAGAGAGCTGGATCAGAAGGGGAGCAGCCAGGAATTGAACCATAAGGGATGCCCATATGGGATGCTGGCACCTCAGGCCAGGCCTTTAACCCACTGCACCACAGCGTGGGCCCCATTCCCTATTCTTTTATGTGTTAAATCTTGCAACACCAATCAATAGAAGCAGTCCTTTTTTCTCAGCTTCAGAATCTATTCCTTAACCTTTCTCTTCAGGGATACTGTTCTTCTCGTGTTCTGGGATACTGGGATTTAGCAGACTTAGATGCTCCTCACTCTCAATGAAAGTTAGAGAAGAAAGGCTGCCTCTTCCTTATGCACCAAGATAAACTCATTTTTAATTTCATCTTCCTTGAACTGTTTGAAGTACATTCATATATTGTCTATCTACACTTCAGTAAAGTTTTTCAAATACCACAGCTGTGCTTTGGGAAAATAAGGGTTAGGAATCAGACCAATCTTTAGGGCATAACTAAAGTGGGAAAGAAAATAGCAACAAGTGTTTATAAAATGGCTGTAGTTGATGAGCAGAAAAGCCTGGAGCAGTATATTTTTGTGGGGAAAAAAAAGTGAGCAGAAACCAGCTCAAAACAGTATGCTAGTGGAGTGGGTATTGCAAGGCAGAAGGTCAAGAGGTCATTTAGGGCACCTGCATCTCATATGGGAGGGCCTGGTTTGGATCATGACTACTCCTCTTCCAATCTAGCTTCCTGCTAATGCACCTGGGGAGGCAACAGATGATGGCTCAAGTGCTTGAGTCCCCACCACCCAGGTGGAAGATTTGGATGGTGCTTCTGGCTCCTGATTTCAGCTGGGCACAGCACTGGCTGTTGTGGGCATTTGCAGAGTGAACCACAGGATGGAAGATCTATGTCTGTCTGGCTGGCTGACTGGCTCTGTAACCCTAGCTTTCAAACTAGTATTGTTTAAAAAATAATGATATGGGGGCCAGTGCTGTGCTATAGTAAGTTAAGCCTCTACCTGTGGTGCTGGCATCACATATGGGTGCCGGTTTGAGTCCCAGCTGCTCCACTTCTGATCCAGCTTCTTGATAACTGCCTGTGAAAGCAGCGAAAAATGGCCCAAGTGCTTGGGCCCCTGCACCTGCATGAAAGACCTGGAAGAAGCTCCTGGCTCCTGGCTTTGGACTGGCACAGCTTCAGCCATTGCAGCCAACTAGGGAGTGAACCATCGGATGGAAGACCTCTCTCTCTCTCTCTCTCTCTTTCTCTGACTCTCCTTCTTCTCTCGGTGTAACTCTGACTTTCAAGTAAATAAATAAATCTTTATATTAAAAAAAATAACATGTTCCAAACTTTTTTTTATATTATCTCATTTGGTTCTGATAGTAGCCTTACTATTCCTGCTTAATGGGTAGGAAAATTCAGCTACAGAGATGTGAAATGGTTTGATTAATATCACTATGTAAGTGGCAGAGCCAAGTTATAAATTCTGACAGCTGTGTTTCAGGGTCAGTGTCCTTAACCACTGTCACAGACTATCTCTTGAGACAGGTTTCTGGGACAAGTATGGTAGTCTTCCTTTATCTGCTCTTTCACCTTCTGTCAACCACACCACAAAATTGTGGAGTGGGAAATCCCAGAAATAAACAATTCATACATTTCAAATTGGCTGCCATCTTGAGGACAATGATAAAATCGAACACTATCCCCACCATTGCACCCAGGACATGAACCATCTCTTTGCCTAGCACATCCATGCTGTGTAGACTACCCTCCTTCTGATCACTTAGCTACTGCCACAGTGTCAGACTGTCCCAGTACCACAATGCTGGGTTTGAATTATAACTTATTTCACTAGATGACGGCCAAGCACAAAAGTTATGAGGCTAGCAATTTGGATATGCCAAGGAAAAGCCATACATTGCTTCTTTTAAGTGACAAGCTAAAAGTTTTTCACAGATATGTATGTGTGGGGACAAACAATACATTGAGGGGGGACAGTATCATCCGCGATTTCAGGCACATGGGTTCATCCCCCTCCTGTTGGGAGGTCTTAGAATGTATTCCCCACGGATACAGGGTGGGGAGTGGCGCTACTGCACCCACTTCATATGAATTTCCAGAAGTCAGTAGGGAAACCTGATTTAAACAAACAAACATATTTCAACCAAGGTCACTCAAATCATGAAAGCTCTCAACTAGTCAGAAAACTTGAAAGTTCAGATCAATTTTCTAAACCTCATATTCTTCCTGGTGCCACTCATTCTGACCTGTACTTGGGATAATTCCTATTTGCATATCAAAAACATAAAGTGAGAAATATACTTTATTTGTTTGTAACCTGAAATTTTCCAATTTTCCATTGATTTTTAGTTCGGCATTTTCCCAGCACAGATTTGATTATATGACAGAATATTTGCAGTATTTTAATATAATATTGACTAATTTGCTGACTACAGATACATGACTTTAAACATACTACCAAATGATATTAAATTTTAACTCAAACTAAACCTAACCAAGCAGCAAAACCCACATTATTGCTTTTCCAGGGCACTTTTCATTTTGACTTAATCCAAGGATTACTGAACACATGCTGCAGGAGTGAATGAGATTCCAGAGAGCTTCTCTCTGTGAGAGTCTGGCCACTTTCCTTCACAGGATTGCTTATTTTCACCAAGTTGATTATTCAACAGTTAAAAAACAGAGACTTTGGCCAGCGCCGCGGCTCACTAGGCTAATCCTCTGCCTTGCGGCGCTGGCACACCAGGTTCTAGTCCCGGTAGGGGCACCGATCCTGTCCCGGTTGCCCCTCTTCCAGGCCAGCTCTCTGCTGTGGCCAGGGAGTGCAGTGGAGGATGGTCCAAGTGCTTGGGCCCTGCACCCCCATGGGAGACCAGGATAAGCCCCTGGCTCCTGCCATCGGATCAGTGCAGTGCGCTGGCCGCAGCGCGCTACCGCGGCGGCCATTGGAGGGTGAACCAACGGCAAAAGGAAGACCTTTCTCTTTGTCTCTCTCTCTCACTGTCCACTCTGCCTGTCAAAAAAAAAAAAGAGACTTTTTAAATGTATTATTCCTGATTTAGCAGGAGAAAGCTCAGCATTCATTCAACAGCCCCTTCCTGGGACTTCTTTCCCTATGTTTTTCTCCAAGGTTTTGATCTCCACCCCAAACTTTCTGTTTCCACAAGGGTCTAGACTTTGGGAAGCAAAACCAAGAAGACGGGAGCTGCAGGCCCTCAGCTTATTCTGCCACAACTTTCTCATGAAAAATGAGCAGAGGAAACCAGTTGCTTGTATGGGGGGGAAAAGCCATCCCTAGAAGGAAAAAAATCGTAAATATTTTAAAACTATTTTGCTCAGTATGTTATCTACAGTATCTTAATTCATCCTTCAACAACTCTAATGTTTATTATATTAATGTCATAAATATTATTTTTAGAATTATTTATTTTTATTTGTTTGAAAGGGAGAAACAAACACATACACACACACGAGAGAGAGAGATCTTCCACCCACTGGTTCATTTCCTAAATGCTGAAAACAGCCAGAGCTAGGCCAAGTCAAATCCAGAAACTGGGAACTCAGTTTGGGTTTCCCACATGAGTCGCAGGAAACTAACAGCTTGAGCCACTACCTACTGCCTCCCAGGGAATGTATTAGCAAGAAACTAGAAACAGAAGTGGGGTTAGGACTCAAACATAGGTACCGTGATATGGAATGTGTGTGTCCTAAGCACTATCTTAATGGCTGTACCAAATGCCCACCCCCGCCCCCAGTGCTATTTTTTTATCCTCCTGGTAGAGTTCAGGCAATAGAAGTCTGGTAGGTTGGGTTACCCAACATCATGAGATGATCCCCCGACAGTCATGTTCTTGACTCATTCCGGTTCTCAGCCTACCACTCCCTCAAGCATTGGCTGACCCTCATGAATGGAGTTTGGCAAAAATGATTGGCTGTCACTTTTAAGATGAGGCTGTGAACTTTTGCATCCTTTCTTGCTTGTTCACTCTAATGGAAGCCAGTTATTTCCATGCTAATGACCAAAAGCTGAGGTCTCTGCTGAACAGCCAAGGGGGACCTGAGGCCTGCCAATGAGCACAGGAGTGAGCTTGGAAGCTGCTTTGTCTCCCTGGTCTGCCAAAACAAAAATACCATCTATTGAGTGGCTTATAAACAACATATATTTATTTTTCTCAACCCCAGAGGTTGCTTTGGGGTCTGGGGTGGCCCATTCCTCATAGATGGCGCCTCCTAGCTGTGTCCTCTCTTGGTGCAGGGGCAAACAATCTGCCCCAGGGCCTGTTTCATAAGTGTACTCACCCAATTCCAGAGAGTTCTGCCCTCAAGACCTAATCGCCTCCCCAAAGGCTCCACTTTGTGATGCCATCTCTTTGGAGGTTAGGATTTCAACACATGGATTTTGAGGAGACAGAAGAATTCAGATCATAGCAGAAACAATCATCTTCCAGTAAAGTCTTGAGGTGATCAAATCCTCACATGACACTTCCATTTGTGATCTTGTGAGAGACCAAGGACTGGAGAGGCCAGCTAAGCTGTACCTGGATTCCTGATGCACAGAAACTGTGGGAAAATAAATGCTGCTTCCGTGTGTTATGTAGCAGTAACTAACGCACCTGGTAAACGTGACTGGAGTAATATGGCCATGGACATCATGTTTTAACCACTGTACTCTACTGCTCTCTATGACTCCAGATCAGTTCTCTGAGCTTCTCCCACAGAGGCCAGACGTAGTCTGCTCCATGCTGCTTCCTGAGAGTCCAGGTAGTGGTCAGCTTCTAGCACACAGCAAACACTATGATAAACTCTTTCTTGTGGACTAAAGAAAGATTCCTGCTGTCTTCTTGCTTGCACCACGAATTCATTATTGTGGAATTACACTTCGGAAATAGCAATTCTTAATACCATTCCATTTATTTTCACTTCCTTCTCTTTTTTCACTGCTTTTTTGTATCTGATGCTTTTCTCTACCCTTTACTTCATTTTCTTCTTCCTCTCTCTTTTCTTTATTCTGTAAACTGTTTGCTCCTGCCTTTGCTTGCACTTACAGGCGAAGGCACCAGTTACTTGCTGGAAACATTAACATTTGTCTGAAAGGAACAGCTTTTTGGAAACAGCACCAGAAAGAAAAACACAGGTTGGGGGTGAGTTTGGGGAGTGCTGTGAGAGAACTGTTTTCAGTGTTTTTTTTTCCCCCCTCATCCACTTCCTTATATCAAAACATTCCCTGTGGCAGTAAAAAGTTGTTGGCTACACCAATTAAAGTGTTTTTCTAGAAACTGTCAGAAATAGCACCAAGAGTACTTTTAAGTTATTACTTGTAGATTACATAAGCAGTAGAGACTCATTAAAACACTCAATATATGATTTGAATTGAGTCACACAACAGTGAGTCAAAACAGCTTTTCAATGTCACTACATGATCATCTAAGATATAGGCACCAGCAAAAAAAAAAAAAAAAAAATCTTAAAGAAATGAATTAAAGAATACCTTTTGTTCCTTCTAGAAATCTATACCCCTAACTTTAAAAATTTTGGCTATCGGCTGGCGCCGTGGCTTAACAGGCTAATCACCCGCCTTGCGGCGCCAGCACCCCAGGTTCTAGTCCCGGTTGGGGCGCCGGACTCTATCCCGGTTGCCCCTCTTCCAGGCCAGCTCTCTGCTATGGCCCGGGAAGGCAGTGGAGGATGGCCCAAGTCCTTGGGCCCTGCACCCGCATGGGAGACCAGGAGAAGCACCTGGCTCCTGGCTTCGGATCCGCGAGATGCAGCGGCCATTGGAGGGTGAACCAACGGCAAAAAGGAAGACCTTCCTCTCTGTCTCTCTCTCTCACTATCCACTCTGCCTGTCAAAAAAAAAAAAAAAAAAAAAATTGGCTATCATTACTTTGCATTTGGATTAACTGTGATTTTAAGCATAGCTAAATAAGGCCTGTCACTTTACAGATTGGATATTGGAAACAGAGGTAATTCTGTATTTACTTTAAACTTATCTTTTCTCCTTCAAGAGCCCCATGTACTATGGGCTGTGTGGAGCACGGAGATGCTAAGCAATTTTGCTAAACCAAAATGCATGAATTTATGTACCACCTTTCCAAATTTCTCTTGGCAATTTAGAGGGCACTCAAGATGGGACAGTTCTTCCTAGAGCTCGGAAGACACTTGCGATCCCCCACCCCTCCATATTCTAACTTCTTCCTCTGCAAAATGCCAGTAGCAGCCTCTGGGCATTGGAACAGCCTGAACTACCCTTACACATTTCTAAATGCCTTGTGTAGCAGTACTTCCCTCCCCCAAACAAAAATACTTAGTACTGCTCAGGTTTTTTTGTTTTTGTTTTTGTTTTTTTGTTTTGTTTTAAGATTTATTTATTTATTTGAAAGTCAGAGTTAGAGAGAGAGAGAGAGAGAGAGAGTTCTTCCATCCACTGGTTCACTCCCCAAATGGTTGCAATGGCCAGAGCTGGGCTTATCTGAAGCCAGGAGCCAGGAGCTTCTTCCAGTTTTCCCACAAAGGTGCAGTGGCCCAAGGACTTGGGCCATCTTCTACTGCTTTCCCAGGCCATGGTAGAGAGCTGGATCGGAAGTGGAGCAGCCAGGTCTTGAATGAGTGCCCATATGGGATACAGTCTTTCAGGCTAGGGCGTTAACCTGCTGTGCCTCAGTGCCGGCCCCCTGCTCAGGTATTTAGATAAACTTTCTAGCATGTCTGTTCCAGCCATCCCCTCACCTCCTCCCCAATGTACCATCTGTGTTTTTTAGGAAATGGGATTACTGAAGATCTTTAGATCAGTGCAATGTTCCCGGGTCCTCTGATCTCCAAGGCATTGGTCATTACTCTAAGCTGGTTAGACTTCACAACTAATGTCAGCAGCTAATGTCACCCAGGAGCTGACCTCCACACACAAAAGCCTTTGCTGACACATGCTTAAATGAGAATTTTTCTCGAATGTGACACTTCATATATGACCTTACCACACAACTGATTGGATCAATTATATCCGGAAGAAAATATTCTTATTGGTCTTATGCAAAACTTATTGTGCTATGAAAGTAAGGAGACTTGGTAAAAATAGTTGCTTCTCAATTTTAGCTCTCAGTAAGAATCAGATCCCAAAAGCAGAGTCTACTAAACTGAGGATTTGGAACAGGTGCACAAAAAAAAAAAAAAAAAAGGGATATCTCATGTATCTGCAAATAATTTTTAAAAGAACATTAAAATAATATCAAAATATTAATAAATAACCACTTTAAAATTCCCTTATTAGTTTCTTAAAGTCCCTTTTAATTAATTCTTATTCCATTAGACCTAGATCAGGAAGATGGATTTGCCTAATAGAGATCTTAAAAAAGTTTATGGCAAATGAAAAAAAAATTATGCATGGATTTCAAAGATTTCTGCACCAAAATTGACTTCTCTTTTAATTCCCTTTTCCAGGAATCTTTCCAAGTTCTCTTGGACGTCTGCTTCTGAGCAGAAAAGAGTTCTGGAAATCCTGGATTGGGCCACTGTTACAGCTTGAAAATTTTCTAAGCAACTTCATTTGAAAGATGTTCCCAAGAGTCTATTCTTACTTCAGAGTCCTTGGAACGGTTTTCCAGGGGCTATGAGTGTCTTATTTTGGAGACACAAAGATTAATCTGTTGCCTAAACTAGGATTTTCAGATCATCTTTAGAGAAAAGCAAAAACCTATTTGAAAAATGAATCTGAGTAGCTGTGATCCATTTACAGAAATATCAATAATACCAGAACAAAGGAGAGTAAAATTCTTTTTTAGCTATGTCATAAGAGATTGACTGATGCTTCCCATGAAGTAACAGTCTATTATTATGGACAATGACGTTGTGGTAAATCTCCAGCCTCTTTCATTAAGTTCTGTGATCTCTGAAATTAACTTAACCTAAGATAGGCAGAACATCACTTCTGATTCAACAATTCTTCCTATGCAATTCTTACAGTATTGTTGAGCTAATTATGTGGTACATACTGAGTAATACTAATTATTTCTAGCATCTCTCTATTACTGGTACCCATTGTGGTAGACACAGAACTGGACCCTTAAGATATTCGGATATAGGATGCCAGCTTTCTCTCAGGTCAGCCTCAGAGCCCTGGTCCTGATTTTCTTGAGGTGGCCCCAGCCACAACCAAGCAAGACTATGGTTTAAGTTTCATCTAATGCAAGACTCTTCTAATAGGGGAGCCTTGCTCTGGACCTCTCTGTTGAGTTTTTGGATATTTTGTCAGATTCACCTGGTGGTTAGGGGTTGACTTTCCTGCTCAATCATGTTCCCTGCCTTTTGCTTTCATAGGTGTTAATCTCTAGTAAACCACCTATATTCTTCTCTATCTCTGTCTGCTTCTTAAGAGACTCAACCAACATAATGGTAGTAGGAATGATACAGAAAAGCATCAGGTAACGTGAGATTTTGCAGATGGAGCCCTGAAGGGCGAAGATCCTACCTCAGGTGGTATAAGGAGCACAATTATGCCTGGCACAATATAGTTGACTAATTACTAAATATTTTCATAAGTAGAAAATAATTCTAGATGAGGGAGAGTTTAGTGACTTTCAGCAGTCTCTTGGCATATAGCCTTATGCTCTTGGGAAGGATCCAAAGGCACAGTATGTTTGCTCTGAGGGTGACATGACACATCTGGAGAAAGTGATAGCCCATGCTGAGGAAAACTGAAATACTTAAGTTTTTATAGATGACCACAGTTATAGGGAATAAACTCAGGAAAGTGGATATGTGGGAGTGGGCAGGAGACCAGAAAAGCTACCAGAAAATTATTTTCCAGAGAGATTCCAGTGGACACATCACTTCCCAAGACCATCAGGAAAGTGTTGGTGAGCACAGCACTACCATCAGCAACATGTCCAGTGCTGGCTCTTCACAAGTCAGGGCTGACTTTGGGAGAGGCTGTCACAGAACTGAATCCTTAGCAACAATGAGAATGCAGGGGCCCTGCAGCAAGAGAAGGTGAGGCAATACTTCATCCCCAAAGCTTGGGGTTCACAGTCATCCTACTGGCCAGACTTAACAGAGCAGCAACCAAGAGGACATTCGAAGATGGTGAATAGAATATGGTGTCTCTTAAGAAAGAAATACCTGTGCATCCAATGAAGTGGTTCCTTAATTACACATAATTAGAATGAAGAATGGATGAGGGGCTGGCGCTGTGTCACAGTGAGTTAACGCCCTGGCCTGAAGCACCGGCATCCCATATGGGTGCCAGTTCAATACCTAGCTGTTCCACTTCTGATCCAGCTCTCTGCTATGGTCTGGGAAAGCAGTAGAAGATGGCCAAAGTCCTTGGGCCCCTGCACCCCCGTGGGAGACCTGGAAGAAGCTCCTGGCTCCTGGCTTCGGATTGACGCAGCTCCAGCCATTGCGGCCAATTGGGGAATGAACCATCAGATGGAAGACCTCTTTCTCGCTCTGTCTCTGCCTCTCCTCTCTCTGTGTAATTCTGACTTTCAAATAAATAAATAAAAATCTTAAAAAAAAAAAAAGAGTGGATGAGCTGAAGGTAGTCAACTCAACAAAAAACTCTGAATCTCTTTCCTGTCCAGTTTTCAAGCCATTAATTGGGTTTTGGAAAGAAACATCCTGCAATATCAAGTCAGGTATACACAGTCATGATTCCTCTGATCCTTCCCCAAAGAGAGTCACTTCCAATTATCTGAATTATGGCACACAAGGAAAGGGGAACTGGTAAACGCACAGCAGCAGTGAACAATGACACCTGAAGATAGGAAGCAACATTATGGCTCTCCTGCTGGAAGGAGGTGAGTTGTAGTTTTGGAGTCATGGCTAGCCGTCTTTTTCACAGTGGCTTCACTGGGCTCACAGGCAAAACTAGTAGCCAGTTACTCAGTCCCAAGTGTAAAATTGGGAATGACATACTTCAAAGGTGGTACGTTTCCATATATTTCCTGTGACCTGTAAAGTAAAAGCTACCATAGTGGGTATATTAGTTAGCTTCTTGTTACTACAATTAACATACCTGAGAAGGGCTACTTGGAAGGAAGAAAATTGATTTTGGCTTATAGTGCTGGCAGCTCACAGTCCAAGATCAGGCAGTCCTATTGGTTTATGCATTTGGTGAGGCTGGAGGCTGGTGTGGGACACACATATGGTGAACCGGGAAGCAGAGAACAGTTGAGTTGAAGGTGGCTTATATAATCAACTCTCTCACAAGAACCACCTTCTGATGGCAAGCCCCCAATGATCTAAATACCTCCTAGTGAGCCCACCTTCCAGACACCATAATTGGATTAAGCCTCAACCCTTAATCCTTTAACCATTAACATTGACCTGTTAATGGTTGACATAAGACTTTGAGGATTAAGTCCTCAACCTACATACCTTTGGGGAACACACAAACTATCATCCAAACTGTAGCAGTGGATAAGGCTAAGCAAAAGTCTTTGAACTGTCTCTCTTGGCCAAGAGAGCAATCAAAATCAGTGTTATATGTTAATAGTAGAGTTTAATGATACCCAGAATAGAAATTTTTTTTTTTTTTTTTTTTTTTTTTTTTTTTTTTTTTTTAGGCAGAGTGGATAGTGAGAGAGAGAGACAGAGAGAAAGGTCTTCCTTTTTGCCATTGGTTCACCCTCCAATGGCCGCTGCGGCCAGCGCATCTCGCTGATCCAAAGCCAGGAGCCAGGTGCTTCTCCTGGTCTCCCATGCGGGTGCAGGGCCCAAGCACTTGGGCCATCCTCCACTGCCTTCCCGGGCCACAGCAGAGAGCTGGCCTGGAAGAGGGGCAACCGGGATAGAATCCAGCGCCCCAACCGGGACTAGAACCCGGTGTGCCGGCGCCGCAAGGCAGAGGATTAGCCTGTTAAGCCACGGCACCGGCCAGAAAAAAATTTTTTAAAATGATATCCAGAAAAATGTCAAGGTTGTATGATAATGCCAACATAGCTCCAATTAATTTTGACGGTCTGATCTAAAGAAATCAACTGAATTAGGATAATTATAATAGAATATAGCAACTTCAACCAAGTATTAGCCTGATGGCAGTTGTAAATCAAGCATTGTATCATTGATAAAACAGAATAATATAGGTGGGTACTGCTTTTACTCCTTACAAATCAGGAAATGGACACAGAATGTGAAGTAACTTACTCGAAGTCAGTGATTCATGAATAAATCCATCGTTTAAGCATAAGTAGCCCAGCTCCATTTTGTTTTTTAATGCCTTTAATCTCTGCAACTAGAAAAGAGTTAGAAGCACAAGTAACCTAAAATTGTAATGAAGTATTTGCACAAACCAGTCCTGGTTTAAAAAAGCAAGAGAGCTCCCCAAACAGTTAACAATTACTTGGACTTCTGGGTTTTGTGATTGCAAAAACGAAACGGAAATTGTTTGATTGAAGCCCTACCTCTGAACTCAGTATAAGACAGTTTCTAACTCAGCTGTGGAATCTCTTTATCTCGACCGTGTCTTGTCACCCGGTATCTTAGCCCAAAGAGAGACATCATCGTCTTCACAGAATTAGCTTCTCTCAGTCTATTAATGGGCTAATATTCTCTTGGAACTTAGTAGGCACTTAACTATTTAGTAACATTTTGCTTAATATGCTCTTGGTCAAACCAAAATGTCTGAGAGGATTTCTGTTTTTTAATATTTTCACGGAAACGTGATCACAGAGGACTACTTTTCTGCCAACCGCAGAGAAACAGTTTTGGATTATAATTAATCTTATCAAACCCTAATTACTCTCAGGTATTCTGTGAGCAGCCTGGAGGCACTCGCAGATGCTTATATCCAAGAACTACAATTCCCATCGTCCACTGGGGCCTTCTCGCGCTAAAACTACAATTGCGGTTAGTCATTTCCGCCTGACGAGGGGGAGGATGTTTTTCGTTGCCGTGTTGGTAAGGAGACAGTATGATTCGATGCGCTGCTTTCAATCTGGCGTTGTGATGTGGTGTTTAAGATAATAGGCAAAGCGCATCAAACCCAAGTGAGCGTCCGGTTTTTATGTACTTCACACTCCGCCTCCCTCCTCTTGCCGGTGCCCAGGAAGGGGAAGTGATGTGCATCCGGTGTAATGGCGCCGCGGTGGAGCTCTAGGTAATTATCGAACTCGGTCGAGTCGTCGCGGGGAGGCAACAGGAGTGGGGGGTGGCGGGTTGCTGGACCGGGGGGGGGGGGGACAGTGAGGAGGTCTGTGGGCGGGTGGGGTATGCCTCCGGGTCCGGCTGTGAGCGGCCCTGGGAGCGCGTTGCTGTCCTCCCGCCACGCGTGGGCCCGCGAGGTTGGGCTAAGCGAGCGGATTGGGCCGAGTCGCCCCGTCGGGTGGGGAATGGGCGGCCGTGAACTGGCTCTCCGCCTGCGCGGACGGACCTCAGGCTCGTGAGGTTCCTGCGCCGTGCCTTGGCCGTGTCTCAGTTGCTGGGTGACCGCATCAGAGCTGGTTCTTCCTTCTGCCTTGTGCAGTGTTTTGGGCGCGGATCACTTCGAACCCAGGCCCCTACCTAGTGCCCGGGTCCCCGGGACTCGGGGAATAGGATTAATGAACTGTAGTTCATTTAAGAGATAGGTAACTGGCTTTTAAGCCTCTCGGCGGAGTAGTATCCCTGTGACTATCTTTGTAAAATTCCATTAGTGGTTTCTTTTTCATGTATTTGCCCTGCCGTTTACTGATACTTACGGATGTTTAGTCCTGGGAACCTCTCCTTTTCCATTGTCTTCATCTATCATCTTTCGTCCCTCCGTTAGTTGAACCACCTCCAATAAGATTGACAACTCCTTAACTTGGTCCTCCGATTCGTCCCTCTCTGCTGAGCTCTGGAGTCCTACAATACACTTAAATGTAATGGTGATATGATAGTTAATTTTGCTTAGACTAACTGAAATAGCGTCTTTACCTGTATTTACTTAATCCTCCGTGCTTTGAGGGGAGTGAGAATGAGAAATTTGGGAAAAGGCTCTTCTGGATGTAAGAGTTGGGTGATTTAAATGTGATGCGTTTCCTTTGTGTTATGAGATATCTACAGACTAGAAATAGCAGATAAACGAACAAGCTTGGTCTTAAAAAAGATCAGTTAGCCTCCCTCTTCCTTATCTGCATTTAGGTTTATTTAGGAACACAGGAGTTAACATCAGTTATCCTGTGGAAGGGCAGATTTAGAATTAGCGTTAAAAGTGCGGTTTTGGAAGCGTTGCTACAGGCAGTTGTCTATAGGAGGAGGAGATGACTTGTGTTGGTGCTGGGTGATGGACTGGCAAGCCAGAGATTGCAGTCTTGCTTCAGTGATTATTAGATTTATCACTTGGGGCAAGTGTACTAATATCTCTAGTCTCAGACTCCTTGTTTAAAGGTAATAGTAGTTGTAACAATAACTGCCTGGCTCACTGGTTGAGTCTGAAGGCATTGGATGTCAGGCAGTGTGCTCCCTGGCTGGCCTCCAGTGTTTTAACATTGTTACTATATGATAGAGTTAATGAGTTTTCTCTGTTCTGCAGTGCTTGTTCTTTGCTTCTGAATGTTGCCACTTTTAAGTGCTCGTGTCACTTTTGTGGAATCTTTCCTAACTCATTGGAGTTCTGAGATTGTTTTACTGGTACTTGAGAGGCCAAGAATCGTTTTCTATTACCCTGGCTTAGTGGTTCCTAAAATGTGGTTTTCTAAGTCGGCAGCACCGGTATCTCCTTGGGACTTGTTAGTCATGTAATAATTGTTGAATCAAAAACTGGGGCATGGGACCCATCTGTATGTTTTTTACCAGACCGTAAAAGCTAATCCCTTAGAGATAGGCTGTGGTTCCCCAAATCAGGTTGCCTGCCCTCTTTGTTCCAAATTATTTGATCCATGGCCAGCCAGTTTCTCATTATTATTATTATTATCATCATTATTATTTCACCACATCCTTCCCTGCTTTGGGTAGTTTGGCTTACTCACTTTTGCAATTCTGATGCTTCATAGACTACTTAACTACTTTTCTAAAGCACCTTTGTCAGTTTTCTCATTTGCTGAATTGTTAGAGATGATCTCATAATTTTGCATTGCCAAATGACCTACAGTGGTTTGTATCTGACATCACTTCAAAAAAAGGAGACAGTGACACTTTATGTGTCTGTAATACCCTTTATGTGCCTATACTATGCCTTAACTTGAACGGTAGTTGCTATTTATTGCCATCTTGTATGTAGACTGAATTTTGTTCTACCTGATTTATCCCTTAGTCATGACTATCCTAGAGCTATTCTAAGTAAGAAAAAAGGGGCTGTTGGTAATGTATATATAATTCCACCTATGTTTTGGAGGGCTTCCTTGTTGAATTTCCCTTTCTGTTAAAGTCTGACAGTCCTGCCATTGGAGGGTAATGGGACAATAAGGCCTGCTAGTTTCCTACTACAAGCATTTCCCAAGGAACATTGAAAAGAGACATTTTGAGGCTTTCAACAAAGTACAAACTCTCAAAGCATTTTCTTTAAAAATAGAACTTCAGGAGAGGAAGCAGTACATTAAAGTAAACCTTTGCTACTGTAGCCAGGCTAGCAAGACTTCCCAGTGAGCAGACACCAGAAAGGGACTGTGGGCTGCTTAGGCCTGGGGACACATCAAGGGCTCCTGTAATTGAAGAATGGCTGGCTAAAGAGAGAGCGGGACTGTGGGCAGCTCATGTTTAACCTACCTTTGAGCCTAACTCATAGATGGATCATACTAGACAGCACTTCCACTGAAAACATCTGTGGTCCTTCCCTGAATTAGTCTGTCTGGACAGCTTTATTGCAACCATGGTGACAGGAGTGGCCGTGCTGGAATGGAGTGCTGTAGAGGCCACCACCTCCAAAGATTCTTTACACCAGAATGTGGTTGACTAAATGGCTCTCAGAATGATCAGAAAGGCCCCTCTTGGAGCTGTGCTGTCTGTTAAGAATGTATCCAGCCCATATATTCAGTGACCTGAAAAGGAGCAGATTTTGGGGGAGGGGGACAGACAACAGTGGTATGATTGTATGGTGCAGACATATAGCACACTCCATAATTAGGCATGTTTTTGAACTGTACCTTTAGGGTCAGTTTTTCTCTTGTAATTTCTGGGAAGGAGCTCAATAATAGGGAAGTTTATACAAACTGCTTTCCGGGTTAACATAGAGTAAAAACAAATATGCAAAGGCACGTGACAGTGCTGTCTTGCTGCAGTTGGCAACAAACAGCTTGGTGGTCCCAAAAGAAATAGGAATTATAGGTGGAACAAGGCATTTCTTGATAAGGAAGTTGTCAAGTAGTGCGATGGAGAAGTCTGTGTAGGAAAAGCTAGGAATAATTATCCAAAGTCCAAACTCTACCCCTTTTGATTTTAGAGTTGTAATTTGTTAAGTGGTAATGCTGTCCTAGGTTCTGAATGTAAAGCAGTGACCAAGACCCCTAGGAATCCAATATATTCATGTGAGGTCTTTCATGCTTTAGCTTTATGGGTCTCTCATGTTCCCTTTCATTTCTTCTCAGTTTTCCTTGTGCATGCTGTGCACTTCTCGTACAAGCCAGAATTCTCTGTTGTCTTGTCTTTGAATATTTGCACATGCTGAGCTCTTTTCCACCTTTCCATACGGTAATTCCTACTGGTCCTTTAACACTGAGTGTCAGTACCAACTTCTTTCTGTACGTCGCAGATCCACTTAGTTGTACTTCATCTTTTCCTGTAGTACTGTGTTTATGATATAGCATTCAACAGCTTCATGGAAAATGTAATTACAAGATAAGTTTAGAGGTGAGCGCTTGGCCTGATGGTTAAGACATTGGTTAGGATGCCCAAGTTTCGAATCCGGAGTGCCTGGGTTCAGTGCCTGGCTCTGGCTCCTGATTTCAGCTTCTTTCTAATGTGGACACTAGGAGACAGCAGTAATGACAGAAGTTAGTTGGGTTCCTTCCATCTATGTAGGAGACCTTGACTGAACTGGCTCCAGCCTCCAAACCATTACAGGCATTTGGAGATGAACAAATGGATGAGACCAATAATGTTTTGCTGCAAAATATTTTTTGAAATCCATGCATAGTTTTTTTCCCCATAATATGCTTATTTTCTGTGAGTTCTTTGGAGACCTTTCATAGCTACAGCACTTAAGACTTTTCTTCCCTACCTGAGAATATGAACTTTGACCTGCCAGTTCTGTTTACCTTGTGTGTTGTTTAATATACATCATCCCCCTGTACACTGGCCCATCTTTAGTGAAAAGAGCATGGCCATACTTCTCTTTCTGTTAGCATCATACTTCCTCATTTTTTCTGTAAGTACTTTTCTGAGCCATTTAATGAAAATATGAACTGTGGCCCCAACCTTATCATTTTTTGGTCTTCTTTTCCTATAACAGACTTTTTCAGTTGTTATAACCTCTGAAAGAGAGCCTCTTCTGCACAAATACAACTTGAGCAAATGAAAAAGTGTTAAGTGGGTGACTGGAAGCCCTAGAGCTATTTCTTTATTTTACTATCAAGCATTTAGTAGAGTGGTGAGGACGTGAGTATAGGTTTGAAATATGAGGTTTTGTTTCATCTTTGGTATCATGAAAATGTGATACATTTGCTTAAGGAATGAGATGTGGGGGTTACTGAAGTTCAGTCCTGTTGCTCTGCAGCTGTTTCTCTCTCGGGGAAAAAAAAAAAAAGATAGGTGAAAGACACTGGGCTGCCTTCTAAAATGAAACTAAGGTTGTCTCATTATGGGATCTTCCCTAAATGAAATTTTCCCCTAACCGCCTGTGAGTGTATATAGTGTCAGAGAGATCAGAAGAAAAACAGGTACAGATTTATTTTGTCTGTTAACTGAGGAGGTAGCATCAGTAGGATTTGGTGACTGAGAGAAGAGAAGGAAATTGCCATCTGGGAAGCTCTAGAGGTAACATTTTAGAGGAAGAGCTGCTTTGAAATAGGAAGAGGAAGAGTTCCAGTTTGGCCTTCCTTAAACTTGGTCTGTGGAATATTTACTGAGAGGTTTCCTGTAGCCAGCTGAGCATAGGATTTGGAACTTGTCTGTGGAGAAGATTCGGCTAGAAAATTTTGTTTTCCCATGTTAGGTGAAGGTTTACAAGTGGAGGTGGTCTTTCAGAGAGAAGATGGTGAAAGAAAAGGACTATTCATTTAACAAATATGTGTTGAGAATGTAGTATTGAACAAAACAGACAAATATCCATGAGCAAGACTAA
Organism: Lepus europaeus; assembly: GCF_033115175.1. Classification (NCBI taxonomy): domain Eukaryota; kingdom Metazoa; phylum Chordata; class Mammalia; order Lagomorpha; family Leporidae; genus Lepus; species Lepus europaeus. The sequence goes on along the minus strand of NC_084827.1, from coordinate 123,050,261 downwards.
ACTTTGAGGGATGGTAGTCTTTCTGTTTTAAAGTTTATTTTTTTATTTTCTTTTTTTTTTAAGATTTATTTTTTATTTTTTGACAGGCAGAGTTAGACAGTAGAGGGAAGACAGAGAGAAAGGTCTTCCTTCTGTTGGTTCACCCTCCAGATGGCCACTACAGCCAGTGCGCTGCGCCGATCTGAAGCCAGGAGCCAGGTGCCCCCTCCTGGTCTCCCACGCGGGTGCAGGGCCCAAGCACTTGGGCCATCCTCCACTACACTCCTGGGCCATAGCAGAGAGCTGGACTGGAAGAGGAGCGACCGGGACTAGAACCTCGGGTGCTGGCGCTGCAGGCGGAGGATTAGCCAAGTGAGCTGTGGCTCCGGCCTTTTTTTTTTTTTTTTTTCCTTCCCATCAATTTGAAAGGCAGAGTGACAGAGAAATTTTCCATCTCCTCGTTTACTCCACAAATGCCAAAAATAGCCAGGTCTGGGAGAGCTAGAAGCAGGAACCAGAAGCTCCATCCAGATTTCCCATGTGGGTAGCAGCAGCCCAAGCTGCCTCCCAGGATGCATTAGCAGGAAGTTGGATCTGAAGCAGAGGTGCTGCTACTCAACCTGGCACTGTGACATGGGATGCAAGTGTCTTTTTTTAAAGATTTATATATTTACTTAAAATTCAGAGTTACAGAGAGGTAGAGGCAAAGAGAGAGAGAGGTCTGTTTCACTCCCCTAGATGGCTGTAACGGAAGCCAGGAGCTTCCTGCAGGTCCCCCATGGGGGTGGGGTGTAGCGGCCCAAGGACTTTGGCCACCTTCTACTACTTTTCCCTGGCCATAGCAGAGAGCTGTATCAGAAGTGAAGTAACCGGGACTTGAACCAGTGCTTATAGGAGATGCTGGCACTGTAGCTGGTGGTTTTACGTGCTGTGCCACAGCGCTGGCCCCAAGGGATGCAGGTGTCTTAAACAATGGCTTACCCTGCTGCACTATAGCACCTGCCCCAAGGAATAGTAAATCTTTTTTTTTTTTTTTAGGTTTATTTTAATTATTTGAAATGCAGAGGTACAGAGAGAGAGAGACAGACATCTTCCTTCCACTGGTTCACTCCCCACATGGCCATAATGGCCAGGGCTGAGACAGGTCAAAGCCTGGAGGCTCTTCCAGGTCTCCCACCTGAGTACAGGGGCCCAAGCACTTGGGCCATCTTCTGATGCATTCCCAGGTGCCTTAGCAGGGAGCTGGATTAGAAGTGGTGCGGCCAGGACTCGAATCGGAGCCCAGATGGGTTGCTAGTGTTGTAGGCAGTGGCTTTACCTGCTGTGCCAAAATATCTGCTCCAAAGGATAGGAAATCTTAGGGGTGGGTAGAAGAGGAAAACCAGATGAAGGTGGTGTCTCTGTAGGTTGAGAAATGAGAACTTCGGGAAGGGCATTAGCAGTAACCAAGTGCCATAGCAGTGACAAAGGGAGTTGCCCTTGGATTTAGCAGCCAGAAGATTGTTGTATAACCTTGATACATGCTGTGGAGGAATGGGAAAGGAAAGCCACATTACACTGGGTAGAGCGGTTAGTGGGGCATCAAGAATTGGAGACAGGAAGTGTGGATCAGAAACATCTCAGCTTTGTAGGGAAAGAGAACAAAAGGGGGTTGTAATAAAGGGAATTTATCACATAAATGCCACTATTTAGTTTCAGTTGAATCAGTGACAAAGAACCCCAGATGTAGAGATTTTCTTTAAAGCCATCTCAAAAGGAAATCAATACTATAAGTCAGAGAAGGCTGATTGAAATTTTGAAACAAAAATAGACAAATTTTGCTCTCATAGATTCCACATTCTGACACAAAAGTAGTACATCCAGAATCTTCCTGTGTACCAGTAAATTTTTAAAATTCTAAAGAATATTTCTATGTGATTTTATGTCATTGCTTACTTAAATGTGGACTACATGGACTAGCTTCATGATGCAGAGAAAGAATGGAGATATTGGCTGGCACCGTGGCTCACTAGGCTAATCCTCTGCCTGTGGCTCTGGCACCCCGAGTTCTTGTCCTGGTCGGAGTGCCGGATTCTGTCCTGGTTGCTCCTCTTCCAGTCCAGCTCTCTGCTGTGGCCTAGGAGTGCAGTGGAGGATGGCCCAGGGGCTTGGGCCCTGCACCTGCATGGGAGACCAGGAGAAGCACCTGGCTCCTGCCTTCGGATCAGCACAATGTGCTGGTCGCAGCGGCCATTGGAGGGTGAACCAACGGCAAAAAGGAAGACCTTTCTATCTCTCTCCCTCACTGTCCACTCTGCCTGTCAGAAAAAAAAAAAAAAAAAAAAGAGTGGAGTCTATCCTCACAGCTAATGAGTAATTTTCAGTGTAAGACATTGGTGGCATCAAGTTCATTGAAATGTCATTTTTTTTCTTATCTGAATCTTACTGTTGTAAGATGTCCCCAAGTGGGGATTTTCTCCCCTGCACGGTGTCGCAGACAAGTCAAATGCTTTTGTTTTTATTATTTATTTATTTATTTTTTGCCAGGTAGAGTTAGAGAGAGAAACAGAGAGGAAGCTCTTCCTTCTGTTGGTTCACCCCCCAAATGGGTGCTACGGCCTGCGCGCTGTGCTGATCAGGAGCCAGGTGCTTCCTCTTGGTCTCCCATGCGAGTGCAGGGCCCAAGCACCTGGGCCATCCTCCACTGCCTTCCTGGACCACAGCAGAGAGCTGGACTGGAAGAGGAGCAACCGGGACAGAATCCGGCATCCCAACTGGGACTAGAACCTGGTGTGCCGGCGCTGCAGGCGGAGGATTAGCCTAGTGAGCCACGGCGCCGGCCTCTGTTTTTTAATTTTTATTTTAAAGATTTTTGTTTATTTTGAAAGGCAGAGTTACAGAGAGAGAGAGAGATCTTCCACCCACTGGTTCACTCCCCAAATGGCTGCAATAGCTGGTGCTGGGCCAGCCAAAGCCAGCAGCTTCAGGTGGATCTCCCGCATGGCTGGCAGGGGCGTAAGCACTCAGGCTATCTGTCTCTGCTTTTCCAGACATGTTAGCAGGGAGCTGGATTGAAAGTGGTGCAGTGGGACTTGAAATGGCGCCCATATGGGGTGCTGACAAGGCAGGCAGCAGCTTAACCTGCTGCACAATTCTGGCCCCAAATGCTTTTATATTGTGTTTATTCTTTGTTAATAAAATCAAATAGTATACAGAACTGAGATAAATGCAGAATTTGCAATTTCATAGCTTCTAGTTAACAGTCTGAAGTACTTTTTACAAATGTTATTAAAGATTTTGCTTTCTGATGCTTGCTGAAACAGAGGAGATTCTTCATTGTTTTGAATTTGGTGTTCCCATGAGTGCTACGTCTCCTTTTGTGAAATATGCCCCTTGCTCAGGAAAGCAGGTGTGATTTTGCTTAGTTGCTTGCTTGTGACAAGGGGAAAAATTTAATAATTCATCATAAAATCTACATAGTGATGCTAAGAAGAGCAAGGAGAGCTATAAACTCTAGATAAATTGCTCTCACTGCAGGAATTTCCAATTAGTCTAAGTATCAAGCATGCACATGTTGAACTCTCAGAATTTCCCTACAGGCATATTCTGTATAAATTTGGACAATGATGGTACTTCATGCATTTTCGGTTAGAACTGCAGCAGCAGTCAACTTGATGATATTACCAGTTTCACACTTAAATTCCAAGATACGGAAATGTAACAGATTGCACTTGAAATTACTTGTTGATGAAGGTTGAAGGGTAGAATGGGAAAGGAAGAAATTGATAAAGAAAACTCATTAAATAAGTAAGGCAACTAGAAATAAAACATTTAGAAAATTGCTTTTTTCTTTTTAAAAGACATAGGGAGTGGGATGGTAACTGGGTTTAAGACCCTTTAGGGGGCAGGCACTGTGGCGTAGTGGATAAAACCACCACCTGCAGTGCTGACAACCCATATAGGCACTGGTTCGAGTCCCCAGCTGCTCTACTTCCAATCCAGCTCTCTGCTATGGCCTGGGAAAGCAGTGGAAGGTGGCCCAAGTCCTGGGGCCTCTGTACCTTTGTCAGAGACCCAGAAGAAGCTCCTGGCTTTGGACTGCTGCAGTTCCAGCTATTGTGGCTATCTGGGGAGTGAACTAGTTGATGGAAGACACCTCTCTCTCTCTCTCTCTCTTTCTCTCTTCCTCTCTTCCTCTCTTGCTCTCTCTCTGAGTACCTTTCAAATAATTTCAAATAAATAAATCTTTAAAAAAAAAAGACCCCAAAGGAATAACAAAGGAAAATGTTCTATCTTGCATAACACAGGCATGCAATTGATTTCCTCATGTTTTATGTGATCACAGTGAATTCTAGGTATGCTAATTAAAGGAATTAAAATTAAGCATTTGTGGGCCTGGTGCTGTGGCATAGCAGGTAAAGCTGCCACCGGCAGTGCCAGCATCCCATATGGGTTCTGGTTCGAGTCCTAGCTGCTCCTCTTCCAATCCAGCTTCCTGCTATGGCCTGCAAAAGCAGTAGAAGATGGCCCAAGTCCTTGGGCGTCTGTACCCACATGGGAAATCCTGAAGAAGCTCAGATTGGCACATCTCTGGCCTTTGCAGTCATCTGGAGAGTGAACCAGCAGGTGGAAGACCTCTCTCTCTGCCTCTCCTCTCTGTGTGACTCTGACTTTCAAATAAATAATTCTTTTTTAAAAAAATAAGCATTTGTGAAAAGTAATGCTTCATTACAGTATCACAGCCTTTCCCATCTTCAACTTTTTAAGGATCGGCTCAGTTTTGGATGGAAAGTTTTCTAGATCATAGAGACTGTACCATTTTATGTTCACTAATGTGGCATCAATTTATTAATGCTGGCGTTATTGTAGGGATGTGGTGTCAGATTGTTTTGACGTCAGATAAAGCTGGCTTTGAATTTTAGCTCTGTCATTTAGTAGTATAATTTACTTGGACAAATTGCTTCAACTTTTTGTATGTACCTCAGTTCCCACATTGAAAGATAAGGCCAAAAAACAAAAATCACTAAAACAGATAATATTGAGTATTGAATAAGACTATATAAATGTATATAATTTGTGTCCATAATTTATTATGCTTAAAGAGTAAAGGGGGCTGGCGCTGTGGCACAGTGGGTTAAAGCCCTGGCCCAAAGTGCCAGCATCCCATATGGGTGCCGATTCTAGTCTTGGCTGATCTTCTTCCAATCCAGCTCTCTGCTATGGCCTGGGAAAGCAGTAGAAGATAGCCCATTCCTTGGGCCCCTGCACCCACATGAGAGACCTGGAGGAAGCTCTTGGCTCCTGGCTTTGGATCAGCACAGCTCCGGCTGTTGTGGCCATCTGGGGAGTGAACCAGTGGATGGAAGACCTCTCTCTCTCTGTCTCTACCTCTCTCTGTAACTCTTTCAAATAAATAAAATAAATATTTTTAAAAAAAGAATACTGATATCGATACTCTTTTCTATTCATCAGCAAGCATATTAGCCATGAATGTGTAGGAATTAATATGTTTGGAATGTAAATGTCTTATTTCAGTTGATATATTACCAACTTTTTCACTATATGTAGGTTGTGAAGTTTCTAAGTGACTCATAGTTTAAGAAAAATTGTGAAGCAAGGTTTCTTATTCAGAGTTGGGAAACTGAGGAGACTTGGATATTGGAATTACCTTCCTTTCACCCTCATCTTTTCTGGCTTAGTAAAGCAAGATAGGCATGAATATGTGAGGGTTCATCAAAAAATTTACAAGAAATGGAATTAAAAGTTAAATTTATTTTGCTGCAGAAAAAATTCTGCAATCCAAATCTTTAGAAACTTCATAAAAATATGTATTATGAAAAAACTGTGGGCTTCCATTATTTTCAAATTTATTTATTTGAAAGAGCTACAGAGAGAGATATTGATCTTCCATCCTCTGGCTCACTCCCCAGATGACCACAACAGCCAGGAATGGGCCAGGCTAAAGCCAGACTGAAGCATCTTCCATATGGATGCAAGGGCCCAAGCACTTGGGCCATCCTCCACTGCTTTCCCAGGCACATTTGCAGAGAGCTGGATCAGAAGTGGAACAGCCAGTACTCGAACAGGCACCCATATGGGATGCCAGCATTGCAGGCAGCAGCTTTACCCGCTGTGCCACAGAACTAGCCCCATCATTTTTTTTTTTTTTTTTAAGATTTATTTTATTTATTTGACAGAGTTATGGAGAGAGGTAGAGACAGACAGAGAAAGGTCTTGCATCTGCTAGTTCACTCCCCAGATGGCCACAACGGCTGGAGCTGCGCTGATCCGCTGATCCGAAGCCAGGAGCCAGAAGCTTCTGCCAGGTCTCCCACGTGGATGCAGTGCCCGAGGACTTGGGCTATCTTCTGCTGCTTTCCCAGGCCATAGCAGAGAGCTTTATCAGAAGTGGAGCAGCCAGAACTAGAACCGGTGCCCATATGGGATGCCAGTGCTTCAGGCCAGGGCTTTAACCCGCTGTACCACAGAGCCAACCCCTATGTTGTTTTTCATACTGTGCTCAATATTTTCTCTGTATCTTTGATTTTCAGTCATTTGACTATAGGTTGAGCATTCCTTGTCTGAAATGTTTGGGATCAGAAGTTTTTCAGGTTGTAGATGTTTTTGGATTTTGGAATATTTGCTTAGAGTTTATTAGATTGTTTTAACTTGAAATCCACAGTGCTTCAAAATCTGAAACTTTTCTGTATGTCATACATGCTTTCAGATTAAGGATACTTCATTTGTGTTCATCTGTGTCTATGACTAGTGTAACTGTGGCTTTAAAAAAATATTTATCCTACTTGATACACTCAAGCAATTTACAGATTCTCAAATCTGTAAATTTGGAGCAATGTTGGCTTTTTTTTCCATTGAAATTTTTTTTGTCTCAATGTTAATTTTCTTCTTGGACTTCAGTTGCATGTATATTGGTCCCTTTGATATTGCCCCACATGACCTTCATTAAAATTTTTGTTTCTGTGTTTTTTTTTTTCCAAAGAAAATTAATTAATGAGTATAAATTTCATAAGTACAACTTTAGGAATATAAAATGATTCTTCCTACCATACCTGCCCTCCCACCCACCACTTCTTACCTCTCCCATTCCTGTTCTCCACTAAGATTTGTTTTCAATTAACTTTGTACACATACCAACTCTATGAAGTAAAGATTTCAACAGTTTTAACCCCCCTCCCCACACAACATATAAAGTACTGTTTGAGAACAAGTTTTGCAGTTAATTTTCATAGTACAACTCATTAAGGACAGAGGTCCTACATGGGGAGTAAGTGCACAGTGACTTCTGTTGTTAAGTTAACAATTAACACTCTTATGTATGTCAGTGATCACCCAAGGCTCCTGATGTGAGCTGCCAAGGCTATGGAAGCCTTTTGAATCCACAATCTCCATCAGTATTTAGACAAGGCCATAAGCAAAGTGGAAGTTCTCTCCTCCCTTCAAAGAAAAGTACATCCTTCTTTGATGGCCCCTTCTTTCCACTAAGGTCTCTCTCATAGAGATCCTTCATGTAGGACATTTTTTTTGCCACAGTGTCTTGGCTTTCCATGCCTGAAATGTTCTCATGGGCTTTTCAGCCAGACCAGAATGCCTTAAGGGCTGACTCTGAGGTCAGAGTGTTATTTAGAGTGATTGTAATTCTGAGTCTGCTGTGTGGACTGCTTCTTGTGCTGGAACATTCTCCCCTTTTTAATTCTATCTATTATTAGTACCAAAAAACACTTGATCTTATTTATATGATCCCTTTAACACTTAATCCTATCTATATGATGATCACTTTAATGTTTAATATAGTTGCTTTAACACTTAAGATGGCATTTTTATCACATAGCTTAATGGGATTTGGGGTCCCATAGCAAGTTTTTAAACTATACACTTAGAATTAAGTCCATAGGAATGTATGCAGAACTATACGCTTTACAGTTACAAACTTCCTCCTACCTGTCTTATTCCCACTCTTATTTTTTACTGAGATTTATTTTCTATTGACTTTATACACATATGATTAACATTATGTTAAAGAGTTCAACAAATAGTATGAAGGAGAGAAAAAAGATTGTTCCTTGACAGTCAAGGACTACCAAGTCATTGCTTCTTAAAGTTTCAATTTCACTCCTACAGATTTCCATTTAGGTGCTCTATTGTTGTCATAGATCAAAGAGAACATATGGTATTTGTCCCTTTGGGACTGGTTTATTTCACTAAATATGATGTTTTCCAGAATCATCCATTTTGTTGCAAATGATCGGATTTCCTCCCTTCCTCCCTCCCTCCTTTCTTTTTTTCTTTGTCTTTTTTTTTTTTTTTTTAATGCTATGTGGTATTCCCCAGAGTACATATCCCATAGTTTCTTTATCCAGTCTTTGGTTGATGGGCATTTAGGTTATTTCATGTCTTTTTTTTTTTTTTTCCAACATTCCATTTCCTGAACCCTTTACTTTGTGCCTTGAGGGCTTTTGAGAGAAACATAGATAGATAAATAATAAATGCATACATACATACATACATACAGCTCAAACTCTGGCAGATTCATCAGCACCACCAACACAATAGAGGGAGAAAGAACAAAATTAAAATGGGAAAGGTATGGAAAGGCAAGACAATGAGGGAAAGGTGGTGGGAGAAGTCTCAGCCTTAGAGCAAGTCCAGTTCAAAAGAGTGGTTGCTGGCAATGGGAGCCCTCCAGAAGTTGAAGGTGCTGTACTCAAGGAGAGCGTCACCTTCAAGGTTCTTCTCCTGCTCTGCTCCAGGTGCTTGCCTGGTCACTTTGCCAGTGCTGCTGTCCTTCTTCTTATAGGTGTGTGTATCTGACAGACCCCAGCCTTCCAGTTCCGACAGATCCAGTTCTGGGATAGGCATCCTCCAGAAAAGAAGGAGCTGTATTGGCTACTCACAGGGTCCATCATAGCTTCCTATTATTAAGGAATTACTAGCATGCTGCAGAGATGGAGGGAGTGCCTCGGGGGCTCGGGGTCCGCTCCGGGCTGGAGAGGAGGACTGCTGTTGGTAAGTGATGGCTTTGTCTTCTCACTCCCTCTCTGGCTTCGGTGAGTGAGGCTGTCCGCCCCAGGTTAATTCATGTTTTAGCTATTGTGAATTAAGTTGCAATAAACATGGAGGTTCAGATAGCTCTTTTATTTGCTGATTTCATTTCCCTTAGGTAAATTCCCAGAAGTGGGATGGCTGGGTCATATGGTAGGTCTATATTCAGATTTCTGAGGTATCTCCAAACTGTCTTCCATAGTGCTTTTACCAACAGTGGATTAGAGTACCTTTTTCCCCCACATCCTAACCAGCATTTGTTGATTTTTGTATGAAACCCATTCTAACTGGGGTAAAGGGAAACGGCATTGTGGTTTTGATTGACATTTCCCTGATGGCTAGTGATCCTGAACATATTTTTGTGTGTCTGCTGACCATTTGAATTTCCTCTTTTGAACAATGTCCTGTTTAAGTCCTGTGCCCATTTCTTAACTGGGTTGTTTGTACTGTTGTGGAGTTTCTTGATCTCTTTGTAGATTCTGGTTATTAATCCTTTTTCAGTTGCATTGTTTGCTAATAATTTCTCCCATTCTGTCGGTTGCCTCTTCACTTTCCTGAGTGTTTCATTTGCAGTACAGAAGCTTCTCAATTTGATGTAACCCTGTGTGCTAATTTTGGTTTTGACTGCCTGTACCTCTGGGATCTTTTCTAAGAACTCTTTTCCTGTGCCAATATCTTTCAGGGTTTCCCCAGTGTTCTCTAATAATTTGATGATATTGGGTCATAGATTTAGGTCTTTAATCCATTTTGAGAGGATTTTTGTGTAAAATGTAAGGTAGGGGTCCTACTTCATATTCCTGCATGTTCAAATCCAGTTTTCCCAGCACCATTTGTTGAAGAGATTGTCCTTGCTCCAGGGATTGATTTTAGCTCCTTGGTCAAATATAACTTGGTTGTAGATGATTGGCTTGATTTCTGGTGTTTCTGTTCTGTTCCATTAGTTTATCCATCTGTTTTTGTAGTAGTCTCAGGCTGGTTTGATTATAACTGCTTTGTAGTATGTCTTGAAGTCTGGCTTTATGATGCCTCCAGCTTTGTTTTTCTTGTATAAGGTTGCTTTAGCTATTCTAGATCTCCTGTGTTTCCATATGAATTTCAGAAAAATTTTTTCTAAAGTTGAGAATGTTTTTGGTATTTTGATTGGTATCACATTGAATGTGTAGATTACTTTAGGAAGAATGGACATTTGATGATAATGTATCTTCCAATCCATGAACGTGAAAGATTTTTCCATCTTTTTTGTATCTTCTTCTATTTCTTTCCTTAATATTTTGTAATTCTCATTGTAGAGATCTTTGACATCCTTGGTTAAATTTATTCTCTGATGTGTTGTTGGATTTTCTTTTTTTTTTAAGATTTATTTATTTGAAAGAGTTACACAGAGAGAGAAGGAGAGGCAGAGAGAGAAAAAGAGCTTCAGTCCGCTGGTTCACTCCCCAGTTATCCACAATTGCCAGAGCTGTGCTGATCAGGTTCCAGGAGCTTCCTCCAGGTCTTCCCACATGGGTGCAGGGGCCCAAGGACTTGGACCATCTTCTATAGCTTTCCTGGGCCATAGCAGAGAGCTGGATAGAAAGTGGAGCAGCTGGGACTTGAACCGGCACCCATATGGGATGCTGGCACTGCAGGTGGCAGCTTTACCCACTACCCAACAGTGCCAGCCCCATGTTGTTGAATTTTATCCGCTAGAATTTTGTTGGAGATTTTTGGGTCTGTGTCCATTGAGGAAATTGGTCTGTAGCGCTCTTTCTCTGTTGCGTCTTTTCCGTGTTTAGGAAATAAGGTGATGCTGGCTTCATAGAATTTTGGAGGATTTCCTCCCTTTCAATTGTTTTGAATAACTTGAGAAGAAGTAGAGTCAGTTCTTTAAATGTCTGGTAGAATTCATCAGTGAAGCCATCCAGTCCTGGAGTTTTCTTTATTGGAGGGTCTTTATTGCTGGTTCAGTTTCCATTGGTAATGGGTCTGTTTAGGTTTTCTGTATCTTCATGGCTCAATTTAGGTAGGTTGTGTGTATCCAGGAATCTGTCCATTTCTTCTAGGTTTCCCAGTTTGTATATAGTTCTTTGTAGTGATTTCTGATTATTCTTTTTATTTCTGTGGTGTCTGTTGTTACATTCTTTTTCATCTCTAATTTCTAATCTGGGTCTTCACTCTGAGTTTTTTTGGTTAGTTGGGCCAATGGTGTTTCAATTTTATTTTTTTTTAAAAATCAGCTCTTTGTTTTGCTAATATTTTGTATTATTTTCTTAGTTTTAATTTTGATGTTTTCTTCTCTAATTATTTCTTTTCTCCTACTAGTTTTGGGTTTGGTTTGCTATTGTTTTTCTAGATCCTTGAGATAGATAGCTCCTTTAATGGTGTCTTTCCAATTTCTAGATGTGGGCACCTATTGCTATAAACATTCCTCTTAACACTGCTTTTGCTGTATCCCGTAAGTTTTGACATGTTGTATTGTCTTCATTTGTTTCCAGAAATTTTTTGGTTTCTCTTTTGATTTCTTCTTTGACCTACTGTTCATTCAGGAGCATGTTGTTCAGTCTCCAAGTGTTTGCATATATTCTAGAGATTCATGAGTTGCTGATTTCCAGCTTCATTCCATTGTGATCTGAGAAGATGCATGGTATGATTTTGATTTTTTTGAATTTGCTGAGACTTGCTTTATGGGCTAGCCTGTGGTCAATCCTCGAGAAGGTTCCATGCACTGGTGAGAAGAATGTATATTCTGCAACTGTAGGATAAAAAGTTCTGTAGATACCTGTTAGGTCCATTTGGTCTATAGTGTCAATTAACTCTGCCGTTTCCTTGCTGATTTTCTGTCTTGTTGATCTGTCCATTGCTGAAAGTGAGGTATTGAAATCTCCCCATTACTATTATAGTTGAGTCTATGTCTCCCTTTAAATCCCATAACATTTCTTTTAAATAGCCAGGTGCCCTGTAATTAGGTACATATATATTTATAATAGTTACATCTTCCTATTGGATTATCTCTTAGTCATTACATAGTGTCCTTTGTCTCTTTTAACATTTTTGTGTGTGTGTGTGTGTGTGTTTAAGTCTATTTTGTCTGATATTAGGATGGCTACACCAGCTATTTTTTGGTTTCTGTTGGCATGGATTATATTTTCCCACCCTTTCACTTTCAGTCTGCCTGCATCTTTGTTGGTGAGATGTGTTTCTTGTAGGCGGCAAATAGATGGGTTTTGTTTTTTAATCCATTCAGCCAGCCTGTGCCTTTTAACTGGAGAGTTGAGGCCATTTACATTCAAGGTGACTATTGATAAGTAACGACTTTGCCCTGCCATTTTTCTATAATTATTCCTATTTTTTACTTAGGATTTCTTTTTCACTTTTGCTGGGAGATTTCCTTCCTTTCTTCTTTCATTGTGATGACCATGTTTCTGTATGCAGCACATCCTTAAGCATGTTCTGCAGGGCTGGTCAGGCTACCAATTCTTTCAATTTCTATTTCTCATGGAAGATCTTTATTTCATCTTTGTTGATAAATGAGAGCTTTGCAGGGTATAGTACTCTGAGTTGAGAGTTCTTTTTTCTTAAAAATGGAATATATCTCTTCATTCTCTCCCAGCCTGTTGGTTTTCTGGTAAGAAGTCTGCTGTGAGTCTTATTGGAGATCCTCTAAAAATAATATAGCGTTTCTCTCATGCACATTTTAGAATCTTTATTTTTTTACTGTGGTGAGTTTGATTACAATCTGTCATAGTGAAGATCTTTTCTGGTCATGTCTATTAGGAGTTCTGTGTGCTTCCTTCCTATAATTGGATGTCCCTTTCTTTCTCCAAATTGGGAAAATTTTCTCATTATTTCACTAAAAAGGCCTTCTAATCCTTTCTCCCTCTCCATGCCTTCAGGAGCTCCTAGACCTGTGTGTTGGGTCATTTGATAGTATCCAGTAGATTCCCAACAGTGTTTTTTAGTTTTATAATTTCTTCTTGTGTTTGGTCTGACTGTATAATTTCCTGTGCTTTGTCTTCTAAGTTGGATATTTTTTTTTCTGCTTCACTGATTCTGTTAAGGCTTTCCACTGCATTTTTATTTGTTCTATTGAATTTTTCATTTCCAGGATTTCATTTTGATTTCTCTTTAAGATCTCAATTTCATGGGAAAAATTTTCTTTCATGTCATGTATGGATTCCATTGGTTTGTGCATTTGCTTCTGATTACTTTTAAGCAATTCTGTTATTGATTTTTTGAATTCCATTTTTGGCATTTCTTCAATGTCATCATCTTCACAATCTAGCATTGAATTGTTGTATTTTTGAGGGGCATCATGTTGTCTTCCTTATTCTTGTTTCTTGAATTGGTGCATTTGTTATTCGGCATTTGTGGAGATACTTGTTGGTTTCTTGTTTATTTGCTATAGCAGCTTTTATCTTTGGACTAAGTTTGTGTGGATTAGGGGAGTGTCTGCTTTCAAGGAATACCTAGAAGCATGTGGTGGGCATGGCTAAGGAGTTCTGATCAGTGTTCCAGGGTGAAGGGCGTGTCAGGTAACACACTCAGGTTTGGTGTGGTAAATCTTTTTTCTTTTTTATCAGAGGGGAGGTTTGTTCTTGTCTGTCGGCGTAGACTCAGCTGAGCTCCTCTCTTCAACAGAGACCAGTGCCTGGGGACTAGCCCCAGTGTAAGTTCAGATTCCCTAGCAGTGTCCCTCACCAGGTAATTAGGGAGCCCTGATCGTGTGAAGCCTCTCACAGTGACTGCCCAATGTTGCAGCTACACTCTGAGTCCCCCTACACAGCCTCAGTGTTTTCACAGTCTGGGCACACAAGCCTCCCACAGTCGTGAGCACCCAGCCTCTGTCTGTTCTCCCCACTAGACTCAGGAGCCTCTGCTTGGCTAGTTGCTGGGCACAGACACAAGCTGGCGCAGTGTCTGTCCAAAATGGTGTCTGCTCTCTTTTACCTTGTTAGAGGAGGCCATTGCAGTGTGATTAGGGAGAGGGAAACTGTGCCCTCCCTTTTGTTTTTTTCTCCTCTAGTTTGGCAGGTACACTATCCCCAACAGGGCTCTAAGCCAGGTTCCCTCTAGGCTCTTCCTGCAAGTGTTTTGCCAGTGGCTTGGGCTGCTGCAGTCTGGTCACACCTCACTCTCCAAGGCTGGTGCGGACGCTGTCAGCTGCTGGGGTCCTGAGTTGTGAGTGTCCTCGCCTTCCACATAGGTCCACTGTGTTCCTCCAATTTGTGTAAAGTTTCCTCTGCTGTTTTCTCCCTAACTCTTCCCTGAGACTGCTTTCTTTTTACTTTTTTAAAACTATCTTCTAGACTAGAGCAACAAGCTCCCTCCCTACTCTGCTCTCTTAATCTTATTTTTCTGTTTCTTTGTTCTTTAGATTGAATAATTTCTGTTGATTCATCTTGAGTTTCGGTGACTTTTATCTTCATCCTGTGGTTTATATGCTGCATAAGGTTTTTTTTTTTTTTTTTTTTTTTTTTTTTTTTTTTTTTTTTTTACAGGCAGTGTTAGACTGTGAGAGAGACTCGGAGAGAAAGGTCTTTCTTTTTCCGTTGGTTCACCCCTCAAGTGGCCGCTACAGCTGGTGCATTGTGGCCGGTGCGCTGTGCCAGTCTGAAGCCAGGAGCCAGGTGCTTCCTTGGTCTCCCATGCGGGTGCAGGGCCCAAGGACCTGGGCCATCCTCCACTGCACTCCCAGGCCACAGCAGAAAGCTGGATTGGAAGAGGAGCAACCGGTACAGAATCCGGCACCCCGACTGGGACCAGAACCTGGTGTGCCAGCACCGCAGGCAGAGGATTAGCCTAGTGAGCTGCGGCGCCAGCCCCATGAGTTTTTAATTTTGTATATTTTTGAGTTTTAGAATTTGTTTGGTTCTGCTTTCTAATTTATCTTTACTGAAATTTCCTAGGCATTTTTTCCATTGCATGTTTGAATGTGCTTTAAAAATCATGCTTTGAAAACTTAATATGCCTAATCCAGTATCTGGGTCATGTTAGTGTTGGTTTCCTCTAGTTGTTTTTTCTCTTAAATTTGGCCATATATATATATATATATATATACATACATATATATATATAGTTACTTTTATAAAGATTTTGAATTCTGTTAAATTACTCTGAGGAGTGGCAACTTTTTAAAGAATTGACTTTGGATTCTTGTGTCCATTGTAGGAATCTGTTTTTTACATGTGTTGATTCGCAAGTAGTTACAGGTTTTTGAGGTTTACCGCCAGCCTGTGGGGGTTCCCCTTCTCTGCTTGCCTCCCCCTGATGCAGTCCTCTAGTTCTTCCCAGGACAAAGACTGCAGCTTTCCCCTCATTTCTCACCACATTTGCATGATACAGATGCAGCTTGTCCCCAGGCCAAAGTGGTAATAAACAGATAACTCCTTCTTGCTCCTCTTCCCAGGTGTCTCCTCCCCTCTGAAATCAGCCTGTTTTTGTGCAGTCTCCAGGGTCCTCAGGTTTTGGTTGTTGTCTGTGAAACGATTGGTCCAGTAGAAATTGCTGAGCCATTTCAAAAGTGGAAGTCCTTGTTCCCTTTTTAAAAATTTGCACCAAGGGTCAGGCATGTGGCCTAACAGAATGTTAGGATGCCTGCCCAAGTCCCACATCAGAGTAACTGGATTTGATTCTTGTCTCTAGCTCCCAATTGCAACGTCCTGCTAACACAGACCCTGGGAGGCAGCAGTGATGACTTAAGTAACTGGATTCCAGTCACTCATGTGGGAGACCTGGATTGAGTTCCTGGTTGCCTGCTCTGGCTTTGGCCTGGCCCAGCTGCCTGCTGTTGGGGGCACTTGGGGGAGTGAATCAGCAGATGAGAGATCTCTCTCTCTCAAATAAAAAATTAAAAAGTGGTTTTTTTTTTTTTTTTAAATGCAGAAATACCTAATGGGCTTTTCAGTGTCCTTGGGAATCAAAACTCCATTATTAATTAAATTATTATAAGAGAATAGTGTAATTATTTTATGTCTGATGCTTTCTAGGCTCCAACCTCCTCTTTCTCCAATGTAATTTTTTTTTATAATCTGACTTTTGATAACAAAGCTTTATTAAGGTTGCAATTTCTGCATTGTATCAGGATAGACTGAGGAGAGGAAGACATGCTCCTTTTCTGCCTGCTACTACAGAGTCTGACTTTATGAAGCATTTTATATAACTTATTCAGAGATTTTCTCCATTGTTTATCTAATGTAAAATGTTCAGTAGTATAAGTTACTCTGAAACTTGAGTTCAAACAGCTGAACTTAATTCATACAGTAATGTCATAGTAGAGGGCCTAATAAGATTCTAGGTAGACTTTACTGTTTTATGGCTAAGATAATTTAAGACAAGAATAGCTCTTGAAAAAAATAAAATCAAAAGATGTTTTCGGACATCTTGCCAGTCAGAAACAGGGCTGAGCTTTGCACACAACTCTAATAGTAACTCCTTGAGGAAAGAGTAATCTTTAATACTCTTCCTGGCATTCAATTTTTTAAATTAATTTTAAAAATTTATTTATTTATTTGAAAGGCAGTTACAGAGAGGCAGAGGTAGAGAGAGAAAGGTTTCCATCTGCTGGTTTGCTCCCCAAATGGCCACAACGGCTGGAGCTAGGCCAATCCAAAGCCAGGAGCCTGGAGCTTCTTCCAGGTCTCCCATGCGGGTGCAGGGGCCCAAGGATTTGGGCCATCTTCTGCTTTTCCATGCCATAGCACAGAACTGGATTAGAAGTGGAACAGCTAGGCCGGCGCCATGGCTTAACAGGCTAATCCTCCATCTTGTGGTGCCGGCACACTGGGTTCTAGTCCCGGTTGGGGCGCCGGATTCTATCCCGGTTGCCCCTCTTCCAGGCCAGCTCTCTGCGATGGCCCGGGAAGGCAATGGAGGATGGCCCAAGTCCTTGGGCCCTGCACCCGCATGGGAGACCAGGAGAAGCACCTGACTCCTGGCTTCGGATCAGCGAGATTTGCTGGCCGCGGCGGCCATTGGAGGGTGAACCAATGGCAAAAGGAAGACCTTTCTCTCTGTCTCTCTCTCTCACTATCCACTCTGCCTGTCAAAAAAAAAAAAAAAAATTAAATTAAAAAAAAAAAAGAAGTGGAAAGAAGTGGAACAGCTGGCATTTGAATCAGTGCCCATATGGGATGCTGGCACTGCAGATGGCAGCTTTATCTGCTACACCACAGTGCTGACCCTATGGCATTCAAATTTTTAAAAAATTTCCTAGTTGTATTAATTTATTTTGGTATTAAATGCAGTGCCCCGACCCCTTTCTTTTAGCAGTAAGTATGCCAGCAAAGTTTAATGAAGAAAATATGCCTGACAGGTCAAGAGGGCATCTCTGAAAAGAACTGGGTGCCAGTACTTTCTGTATATAGTCTATTTGAATATATGTGATTGATTTTCTATTTTTGGAAAGGCAGAGTTACAGAGACAGAGGGAATGACACAGAGAGATCTTCTATCCACTGGTTGACTACCCAAGTGGCTGCAATAGCCAGGGTTGGGCCGGGTTGAGGCCAGGATCAGGAGCTTCTTCCTAGTCTCCCACATGACAAGCACCTGAGCCATCTTCTGCTACTTTCTTAGACACACTAAGGAGCTGGTTCAGAAGTGGAGCAGCCCAGACTTGGAACTGTGGCCCATATGGGATGCTGGTATTATAGGCAGCAGCTTAACCTGCTGTGCCATAATACTGCCATAGCTCTATATCTTTTAATCATTTTATTTTTTGATTTCATTGTCTTAGACCCTTTAGAAATATAATTCTGTTAAAATGCTTGAATTTCAGTTCTTTGTGAACATAACTATCAGTTTAACATTTTGTGGAAACTACTAAATTTCATTTACCAGATAAACCATAATTTATATTGATGGCTGGTTTTATTCTGATCCAAATACTTAGTTTTCATATGTATATGTATCTGAAGCCTTGTATCTTTAATAGATGACACTGAGACCTAATTGTTTTAGCTTATTAATTTATATTTCCTTGTGAAGTATATTTCTGAGTGATCATTATTGCAGAAATATTGGATATTTCATTCTTAGTTTATATAGAAACATTAAATACTTTTCATTGTTTATAGAGTTTCTCTTTTATAGTTGTTTCCTTTTCTCTTTTTTTTTTATATCATAATACTGTTTTATAATGTTAGGCATAAGCTGCCTTCAATGAATGTCTGTTTTTAAATTAACTTTTGTTCCTCTGAGTCGTTAGCATAAAATCCCCTCTGTTTGCTCTTTTGTACATGGAGTCTTTTCTACTAAAACATGAACTGTTAAGGATTATTTTGAATTTTTATTTAATTGTTTATCTTATCTGTGCTTATTAAGAAAAATAAGGGGTTCAAATTCCCACTATGTGGAAAAAAAGGTATTGTTATTTCACACACATTTTATCAGTGTCAATCAGATTTTCTTTGATGTATTTTATAGGTGATGTTTGCAGATAGAAAAAGTAAACTGTCAAGGAATTCAGCCCATTGGTCACTTGTTGTTTGGACCGACTTGAAGAATCTTTGATTTATTGGACCAGCAGGCTACAAAATGAAAAGTAGTGTGGCACAGATAAAAGTAAGTAAAAGTTACAATAGAAGACACAAATTTATAGCTGATACCTATCCTTTAAACAAAAATGTGCTTATATAATTAGAATTTTAGATCTAGGCAGTAGAATGGTATCATATTCATGTAACTTGCACAATTTCTCATGTAGACACTTGGCCAGATGGAAGTAAGAGTATGCAAAAAGGTGGTTGAAAGACCAGTGTTTGTATGTGGATATCTGTGTGTGTATGTGTTTATGTGTATACACACACATATATGCATCAGTGCCTGCATAAGTCATGTCAGTGACATAAACAAAAGAAAAATTAATACAAATACTACAGGAAATCCCACTGTTATTCTCATCTAAGAGCGTGCCTTCCTGAAAGAGCTTGAAGTAGAAGACAAGTATTTCCTTCCTTCCGTTGGTGTAGGTTTCTGCGTGTCTATCCACTGTGTGAGTTTCTGGTTGCATATTTCCTGTGCATGAATGTTCAGCTCTTTATTCTGTGCTCTGCTTTAAGCAGTATACATTCATTTATTCAACAGTCTTCAGTTGAATTCCTACTGTATTACAGTGACTATTCTAAGCCCTCGTCTGGAATAGTGAACAATACAAAAATCCTTGCTCTCATGCAGTTTACATTTTAGAGGAGGGGCAGTAGAAAATCATAAACTTGATATGTAGGTGTTAAGTGCTAGACTTGTGCTAAGGAGAAAAGAAATAATATAGAGTAAAGATGATTAGTAGCACCCAGGGGTTGCAGTTTTTAATGGGATGGTAAGTGTATGATCCATAGAAAAGATAGCCATGTGAGCAAAGACTTGAAGAAGAAAATTTAATCATGCATATGTTGGGAGAAGAACATTCCAGGAAGAGGGAATAGCATGTGCAAAGGCACACCTGTTAGTGTGACTTTAATAGGTTATAAGAAGGGAGGAATTGTAGGAGTTACAGTCAGAGCAGTTAACAGGGAACAGTCACTCCATCTGCTTTTAAAACTGTTCTGCCTCTGAATGGACTTGGCAGGAGAGCAAATCATTTAGTTTCTTTTTGTTTTCAACTGTATGAATGTGCAAGCTAGTATCACTTCCTGGGCTTTGGATTCAGCAAAGAGGAAAATATGTTTTTTATTTGATTATAGATATAGGCACTCCTCTCTTCACTTCTCTACTAGCTCTGCATACCTACACTTTCTTCTTTGACAAACACCTTGACAGCAGGCTGTGGGTATAAGTTGTAGTGTATAGTAAGTGATTATTAAACTGTAGTAAGTAGCTAGGACTTACAGACTAAGGCAGCCTCAGCTGTCATCTTTTCCTGTCTTTGTCATGGGGGGTTGACACTCTTCAGCTTCCCTGCTAGCCAGACTTTCAGCCTTTGCTTGCATTTCTGTTGGCAGGGGGCTCACTGTCTTCTAAGCTAGCTCTCTCATCGTAAGTTGTTCTGAAATCTGCCTCTTTGAGGGTTGTACTCACTGGTCCTTTGTTACTTAAACAGTTAACTTATTGAAGGTCCAGTAGGTGGTCGCCTCCATGTTAGGTGCCGGGCACTCACATTAAAAGGAGACCTTGTGCAGAATTGGCACTTGGCTGAGCTGTGCTATACAAGAGTACTCAGATCTTTGGACTGGTTACCTTTTACAGCGAGGGAGAAATGTTTCCTTTTTCTCAGAACTCTTTTCCTGCCCGTCTTGGACTTTGCTTCTTCATATTTCACTCTCATGGTTCTGATGTGTCCTCCGTACATCCACCTAGCCTGGGAGTCAGCATGCCATCCACACACAGGGGCTTGGCACTCCCTCCCTGCCAGTTCTGTTTAGTCTGCCTCCGTCTCTCCTTTCTGTTGCCACAACAGGTCAACTGGCCAGGATGTGGCCTATTCTTCACATGAAGCTTGGATCTTCCTTTGCTATTCTGAGAACTCATCTGTTAGGTTTGCAAGGCTTCAGCTTAGGAGCCCCAGTTTTTTTCCTTGAGCCTTGCTGTGGCTTCCTTAGTTGGATTACTGAGCTCTCTATGTCTTCCAGGTGCTTTTCTGTTCCTTCTTAAAGACTGGTTCCCTAAGCCTAGTAGATGCTCAAAGCCACTGGATCCAAACTGCCTGCTCCACTTACTTCCTTACACTGCTCTTTATGTAAAGACGATTTGTTTTGCTTATTGGATAATTTAGAGAATTTTAATGTCTTTAACTATTGCTCTGACTTACAGTCTAAACTCTGTGATAAGGTAAATAGGGAAATTCAGGTTCTTAATATTTGGATCATACTCCAGAATGATTTTTTCTTGGTGAAATCCTGTTCATTCACCAACGCCAAATTAAAATTCCCCATAACCCATTATAATCTCTCAGTCTCTGCCACAGTGTTGTTCCCTACTCAGCATTTCCTATTAACGCTTGCTGTGTGTCCAATTCTTTGTTACTTGATCATATTATAAGCTGCTTCTGACTCACTACTTCAGTGTTTTTGGTTCCCCTCTCTTACAGCAGATGTTGCAGAGATGTGTTAAAAATCATTAACATGGAATTGAAGCCTTCTCTAATGTAATCAAAATAATGGCTTTGCCTTAAAAAAAAAAAAAAAGTAGATGGTACAGTTTTATTGTTCTCTGTCACCTTTTTTTTCCAGGCAAGTGTTTGTCAATCTGTCTGTCTGTCTGTTCTTTTTTTTTTTTTTTTTTTTTTTAAAGATTTATTTGCTTGAAAGGCAGAGTTACAGAGAGGCAGAGAAAGAAAGGTCTTCCATCCACTGGCCCACTCCCCAGTTGGCTGCAATGGTCAGATCTGCGCCGATCTGAAGCCAGGAGCCTCCTCTGGGTCCCCAGCATGGGTGCAAGGGCCCAAGGACTTGAACTATCCTCCATTCCCTTCCCAGGCCATAGCAGAGAGCTGGATTGGAAGTGGAGCAGCTGAGACTCAAACTGATGTCCACATGGGATGCTGGCACTGCAGGTGGAGTTTTTACCTGCTACGCCACAATGCTGGCCCCAAGCGTTTTTCTTCTACATACTGTAGACATGCATACATGAACACACATGACAAACTTTTGGTGTTTTTCACCACTACATAAACTAAAATAATTTTACTCAAATTCTTCTGACCAGATGATTACCTGGCTCTGTTGACTTCTGTCATAGCACATATTCCTGACCCAGCAGGTTTAACAAGTATTGTTAGCATTTCCTGGCTGAAAGAGCAACTGTACCAGAGATCCAGTATAGTATAAAGAACCAATTTTACAAGAATCTGAATATATAAGGATTCTTGGGTCATGAACCTAATAATCTGACAATAGGTGTAGTCTTTTTAAGATTGATGAAATCTTGGATCTAGGATGCTACATCTACTGCTAAACCACCTGGTTTTTAGAAAAAAGTATAAATCAAAGACTAAAAACCATTCACTACGTGTATTACATCAACCTGAGTTACCCAAGCTTATGATTCTGTCACTTTGGAAAGAGTGTGTGGACTTTTGAAATTATCTTTACTGCTTTCTTAAATGATTGTTTTAGGGGCTGGCATTATGGCACAGCGGGTAAAGCTGTCACCTGTGATGCTGGCATCCCATATAGGCGCAAGTTGGAGTTCCAACTGCTCCACTTCCAATCCAGCTCCCTACCCGTGGCCTAGGAAAGCAGTGAAAGATGGCCCAAGTCCTTGGTCGCCTGCACCAACCTGGGAGACGCAGAAGAATCTCTTGGCTCCTGGCTGTTGAGGCTATCTGGGGCGTCAACCAGCAGATAGAAGATCCCTCTCTAATTCTTGGAAATAAATTTTTTTTTTGACAGGCAGAGTGGACAGTAGAGGGAGACAGAGAGAAAGGTCTTCCTTTTTGCCGTTGGTTCACCCTCCAATGGCCGCCGCGGTAGGCACGCTGCGGCTGGCGCACCGCGCTGTTCTGATGGCAGGAGCCAGGTGCTTCTCCTGGTCTCCCATGGGGTGCAGGGCCCAAGGACTTGGGCCATCCTCCACTGCACTCCCTGGCCACAGCAGAGAGCTGACCTGGAAGAGGGGCAACTGGGACAGGGTCGGTGCCGCAACCAGGACTAGAACCCGGTGTGCTGGCGCTGCAAGGCAGAGGATTAGCGGAAATAAATTTTTAAAAAATAATTATTTTAACACAATGAGTGTTAACTTTGATCATATATTTTGTGTCTACCAGTAAAATGGACTATTTAAAGGATCTTACATTTTGGAACATTAAGAACTTTGTAAGCATAATAATGATTTTTAATTGGAAATTTTTCCTATGCCTTAACACTTTTGTCAAATCTTTCTTGCTTTTCCAGTTTTAACATGTTGGACTATTGTGCCTTCTGTTTAGCCTGGCTGGTCATATGCACTTGAGAAAGTCCACAGTCAGGCATGTCTGACTAAACAAGTTCTTGAATTACAAGCACAGGGAACATACAAAGTGTGGGATATAGGTGTCATTTTGGATGGGGAAGAAGGAAAATTGCATTATATCCAAAATTTTATTGTAGAGTCTGTTAATGTAGTGTGCAATTTATCTCAAACATAAATGGCTCCAAAAATACACATAGTCGTACTTGGATTTGTCCTATTTGAAAGCAAATTTATTCTTAACTAGTCATTCTCAAACTGTGAATTTAGAGAAGTAGAAGCTTTTTTTTTAATTTTCAAAAATGTTTATTTATTTACTTGATTCATTTGAAAGGTAAAGTGACAGAGATCACCCCTCTAATAATTCTTTCCCCAAATGCCCATAACAGCCAGGGCTGGGTCTGGCCAAAACCAGGAGCCAAGAACTCAGTCCAAGTCCCCCACGTGGGTGGAAATGTGACCCAACTGCTTAAGCCATCAACCGCTGCCTCCCAGGGTGCACATTAATAAACAACTGGAATTGGAAGTAGAACCGGGATCTGAACCAAGGGCTTCAATATAACATGCAAGTGTCCCAAGCAGCAGTTTAACTGCTGAACTTAATATGTTGAGGTTTTTTTTTTTTTTTTTTTTTTTAATTTTTAGTTTTACTTAGTTTCTTTCCTTCTTTTTTTTAACCCAGAAACCTTTTGTTGAAGGTATACAAACTTCATGTATTTCATAAATACAACTTTTCTTCTTACTTTTTTCTCTGTTGCTCTTTTCTCTCTCAGGAATATCTAATCTGATGTGTTTGATTGTAAAAATTTTTATAAGCATCTCTCTTCTCTAAGGTCATAAGATCCTTGAGGGTACTCCCTACCCTTCAGAATGTCTGCACAGGAAGGACTATGTCTTTAATAAGTCCTCAGTCAGTACTGTAATTTAAGTAACTGTTGACCTCAGTGAATCTCGCATTCTGTATTTAGCTTAGGATCTTGTGAAGTTTTATGGAAACACATGTCATATACACTGAGCAGTTCCACTTCAAGTGTTGTTAAACAGCTTTTAAAACTTTGTTATACAGATTAGAAACAAGATTTCAAGATGGCTTCCTTTACTATAAAATAACAGCCAAACTATGGCTACCTTAAATTATGAATCTTGTTATGTACTTATTCACACACAAAGATTTAACCTAGTTGGTGTATGCTATTCAAAAATTCAGTAGTTAATGATAATATTTTACAATTTTTTGTGATAATGAATGTTAGACTCAAATGGCTGTGAATTACAAAATCATAAAATCAGGAAGTTAGAGCCTATTTACATGTCCAGAATAATTTTCTATTTTTAAATGTGTCTTCTCATTAAGAAGGAAACATATAAGATTGCAGTACAGATTACTCATTGCTTTATTTTTTCTTAGGATGCTATATTAAAGTAATGAACTCTTATGGATAATTTAAATTATTTTAATTCTTAAAATTTCTGAAGTACTTTGATTTTCTGAAACATATACATATATTTCATTTCTACATAGTTCTGAATAGAAATGATTTTTGAAATGTTCCCTTTTTTCCCTGACAGTACTCATCTGGTCATGACAGAAGGGACAACTATAATTCATATCAGAGGTCCTCCTCTCCAGAAGACAGGTAAATGATTTTATATGTTATGAATACAGTTTAATTTTTTATAAGTTTGTGCAATAACTTACCTGTTGGGTTCCCGTTTTTAGGATGGACAACTTCTTTTTAATGTTTTTTTTTTGACAGGCAGAGTGGATAGTGAGAGAGAGAGACAGAGAGAAAGGTCTTCCTTTTTGCCGTTGGTTCACCCTCCAATGGCCGCTGTGGCAGGCAAATCTTGCTGATCCGAAGCCAGGAGCCAGGTGTCTCTCCTGGTCTCCCATGCGGGTGCAGGGCCCAAAGACTTGGGCCATCCTCCACTGCCTTCCTGGGCCATAGCAGAGAGCTGGCCTGGAAGAGGGGCAACTGGGATAGAATCCGGCGCCCCAACCAGGACTAGAACCCGGTGTGCTGGCGCCACAAGATGGAGGATTAGCCTGTTAAGCCACGGCGCCGGCCCTTTTTAATGGTTTTACAACCAGTGTTACTGGAATGAGCCATAGGAGGAATCTTCCTTGAGTAATTATTTTAGGAGTTCATTAGTAAATAACTCCAGATTTTGTATAATTATTTAGGTGAAAAATAATTTTAGTATCTCAAATACTAATATATCTTAAATCATCTTACCATAATAATGTTAAGATAAATGATTTTTAAAATTGTACAATTATTGTGCATCGTGCACTCATATTAGGACTAATGTTATTTCTCTTAATAAACTATGACCTTTAGCCATAATTTATGAGATGGGTGTTTGGTGCAGTGGTAACCACCTTACTTGGGAAGCCTACATTCCATGTTGGTTTATCTGGGTTTGGGTCTTGACTCTGCATCCAATTCTAGCTTCCCACTGGTATTGCCCTGGGAAATTTACCCTGGCTCAAGTACTTGGATCCCTGCCATTCATATGGGAAACTAGAGTTCTGGCCTCCTGGCTTCAGCCTAGCCTAGCTCTAGCTCTTGTTGGGTATCTGGGAAATAATCTGGTGAATGGAGGATCTCTCTCTATCTCCCTACCTTTCAGATTAAAAGAAAAAAATTATAAAGCAAGGAGTATCCTTTAAATTTCCTTCTGTTGTCTAACCTCAGCCTTACTCCCTGTGTACTTCGTATTTCACTGTGCTTAATAGCTCTAAAAACTTTTGCTTTGTGGACATCAAGTTAATTGTCCTGGTTTGTGACTTCTTACCTTTCACCAGTTAACTACTTCCATATTAAAAATGAACAGTAACCAAAAAAACCTTCTCCCTACACTCATAGACACTCCTATGTGCATAACTTAATTGTGGATGTGTGTAAAAAATACAGATTATGTTGCCATGTGTATTTATTATACATATGTTTATTTGGCTTCTCTTAAAGTTCTGTGATTTTATTGACTTTTGAAATTCAAATAGCAGGTCTGATGCTATTCATTTCTTTTTTTAAAGATTTATTTTATTTATTTGAAAGAGTTACAAAGAGAGGGAGAGACAGAGAGAAAGATAGGTTTTCCATCTGTTGTTTCACTCCCCAAATGGCCACATGGCTGGAGCTGAGCTAGTCTGAAGCCAGGAGCTTCTTCTGGATCTTACATGTGGGTGTAGGGGCACAAGAGCGTGAGCCACCCCCTACTGCCTCCCCAGGTGCATTAGCAGGGAGCTGGGTTGGAAGTGGAGCAACCAGGACTTGAACTGGTATCCATATGGGATGCTGGTACTACAGGCCGGGGCTTTAACCTGCTGAGCTACAGTTCCAGCCCCTATTCATCTTTATATGCTATCCAATAATGCAGTTGCAAGAGTAATAGCTGATGAATAGTCAGTGGAGTTATATTGGTCCTTATGGAGACCACACACTGACATACTGAAATGATAATATCAGTGTTGTGATGAATGAACCAACTAAACAAAAGGATTGGTTGCAGGATAGCCTTTTCCCCGCCAATTATATGTGGTATCCATATATATATATCTCCCAGTAAGGACAACATGAATCAAGATGAAGGGGTCTGATTAAGTCAGTTCCAAGAGTAGTTTCGCTGTGCTTGAAGTCAGTTTATGTAATTCTGATGGAATGACTGGGTGTTAGCAAAATGAACAGTTTGTTAAAAACAGTTTGACAGGATGTTGCTCAGTTATAGAGTTGCTTTAGCATCACTAGTATTAAACTTTCCAGAGGGGTTTGTAACAGTTATTTTGAACTTACAACTTTGATTTTCTTATTTTCTGTTAGATATGCAGAACACGAAAGATCCCCCCGGGATAGAGACTACTTTGACTATAACAGGTCAGACCATGAGCGTTCAAGAAGAGGACGTTCTTATGATGATAGCACGGAGTCACGGTTAGTACTGAAAATTTTAACTGTAGAAAAATGGTATTCTTTATGCTTAATAATAAAATTGATAGTAGCAGCTAGTGTTAATTGAATGTTATTAAGCTCCAGGCTTTTTTTTTTTTTTTTTTTAAGATTTTCTATTTTTTGAAAGACTAGAGAGAGAGGGAGAGTCAGAGAGAGATCCTCAATCCTCTGGCTCACCCCACAAATGGCTTCAAGTCCCATAGCTGGGCCAGGCCAAAGCTGGGAACATGGAATTCTATCAGGTCTCCCACATGGGTGGAAGGGGCCCATCTTCCGCTACTTTCTTTTTTTAATTTTTTTTTTAAATTTTTATTTTTTTTCATCTTCCGCTACTTTCCCAGAAGTATTAACAAGGAACTGGATCAGAAGTAGGGCAGCTGGGAATTGAACTGGTACCCAAACAGAATGCTAGTGTTGCAGGTGGCACTTAACCTGCTAAATCACAACATCAGCCCCAGCCAGGCTTTCTGAGAAAGGCTTCATGTGAATTAAGTGTTTATTGCAGTAAATATGTATGTAAAACGGATACTGTTATGTGTACTTCGTAGCTGAAGAAACTGAGACCTAGACACGTTTTGTATTTTATCACAGCGGCTCGTCCAGGTCTGATTGACTGAAGGCCCCAAGCTCTATTATGCCAGAGGGCCTGACGTATGTGATTTTGTTGAGATTCTTAACTAAATGAAAGAAGTTTATATCCTATGATGTAGAGTATCTAAATTTGCTTTCCTCTGTCATGACAGAGGAACATTGAGAATGAAGTTACTAATTTGTAGGGAGGGGAGGTTTTTAGACACGTGAATGATTTCTGCTTGAATCTTAGAAGACTTGGCTACCCATTTGGCTAATGGGATCTATAGGGTTTACCTGGTTGAGAGATGAGAAAGAGAGGTGAATGAAGGGCAGATGAACATTGGAATGAGAGTGTTTCCATACTTTCGGGGCAGGATTTAAGAAGAGGCAGACATAAGTGTGTGCCATTCATGTTTCATTGAAAGCTATGTAGAGTATTAAAACCCTTTGTTATTGATCTGTACCTAATTCTTTTTCCCTTGGATGATAACATACCTTATTTGTTTAGGTTTATTTATTTATTTGAAAAAGAGAGAGGAGAGAGAGAGAGAAAGATCTTCCATCCATTGATTCACTCCTCCCAGGCTGGGCAAGGCTGAAGCCAGGAGCTTCTTTTGGGTCTCCCACATGGGTGCAGGGGCCCAAGGACTTGGGCCATCTTCCACTGCTTACCCAGGCCATTTACAGAGAGCTGGATCAGAATCAGAGTAGCTGGGACTCCAACAGGTCCCCAGAAGGATGCCAACACCCCAGGTGGAGGCTTAATCTATTATGCCACAGCACTGGCCCCTGAACTTCTCTTCTATACTTTTGAATAGTATACAGAAAGCAGTAGAGGAATTTAAATTCTAGTGTTGTACAAAGTGGTTGATCCTGATTTTATTTTTAATTGACAAAACCAACAGATTCTATTATTTCAATATGAAGAGTAACTGATCTGTTTCTTACATTCTGTGTTTGTGCAACAACCATTCTTTGAAGACATCTATTGATCTTTGTCATTTGCATAAAACCAGCTCTCTCCTGATTTTTGTATTTATGCTTATTAGCCATTGAGTTTCAAAAACTTGTCTTCCACATTTGATTGTTCACTAAGGTCTGTATGCATGTTGATGCTTCTCTCATATTATCTGTCCACTACATAACTGCATCTTCAGTAGAGTAGGCTTCCAATAGAATTTTGATCAGATTCTTCTGTAGTTTGGTATGAAGTACATCCTTTGATATCTGTAGCCCATACTTCCTTCTTAGTACTTTCTAATATAGACTCAATCCAAAAATGCCAGATTCAATTAACCTCAAAAAACCAGGCTTATAGCTGAGACCTTAATAACAACTTAATAAAAACAGCTACTGTCATAAGCGTGACAGTTTGCATACTTTCTCAAATACTATCAAAACTCATAAAACTGGATATTTTTCCCAATTTACAACTAAGGACATGGGTTTGAGGAGATTAAATAACTTACCTGAGATTCACTTACCCATCTGGTAGGAATTGAAACTGAGATTTGAACTTAATTCTGACTCTGAAACCTTTGTTTTAACACAACCCCTGACCTTACTGCTTTAGTGTCATTCCTTAAGTTTGGTCCAGTCTGTGAACTTAAATATCATGTGATCCACACAATCACACTGCAAAAGAAGCAGATGAGGTATTATGTAGATTCTACATTGTGAAATGTAAAAGACAACCGTCCAAAAACATTTGGAGACAAATATCTCTTTTTTAAAAGGATTTATTTATTTATTTATTTATTTGGCAGAATGAAGAGAGAGGGAAAGACAGCAAGATCTTTCATTTGCTGGTTCACTCCCCATATGCTCCCAACAGCCGGGCTGAAGTTAGGAGCCTGCAGTGCCATCTGAGTCTCCCACTTGGGTGGCAAGAGCCCAAGTACTTTATTTTATGTTTTATAATGTTTTCTGTCCTTTTTGAAAAACATCTGGGAGGCCATCATCTGCTGCCTCCCAGGCACATAACGGGAATGTGGATTGCAAACAGAGTAGCCAGGACTCAAACCACCACTTTGACATGGAACACAGGCATCCTAAGTAGGGGCTTAACCTGCAGTTCCAATATGTCTGCTCCCAGATGTTTCTATTTGGACTCTGAGAATACTCTATTCCTTCTGCATTGTAAAGGGACAAACACAATAATTGTAAGGCTATGGTTCTATCAGTCAGTTAGATGTCTTACCTGGTGTTTCTCAGACGAATCATAATGTCAGTATATTCTTCATTTAGGTACTCTTGTGCAACATGCCATATTTGCAATATGAAACAACCCATTTGCAAATCAGTGGGTTGAATTTGGAGCACCTGCCTTTGTGACTAATTGAAGTTTAAATTTGAAAGCAGCCCCCATATACTCTTTGTTGGTGTATTTTAATTGTTGTCATAGGTAGTCAGGTCTTATCCCTCCACTTCAAAATTGTTCCTCCACAACTGCCCTTTAAGGTGATTGCTCTTCTCTCTCCAGATAAGTAGTACTATATATTAAAATAGAGCTTCCCAAACATACCTTTTAGATTTTGCTACACTCTATTCTTCCCTCAGTTTCCTTGTATTTGCAGTGATGATATGAAATTTACTTTTATCTACTGTGTTCATGTAACTCATGGCTGCACAGAGCATTAACAGAATTATATGAGTTTCCAAGACAATATATGAAAAAGCATGAAGTGGACAAATACCTTTTTGGGGAATGATAGCAGTAGGCCAGGACTTGCCGTTTACCATTCTTGACAGATTCAAAGAAAATGCTGATTGTTTTAAAAGTGTTAGCTGAAGAAAGGATAATCACCTACATTTGTAGGGAAGAGTAATTGTGAATAGAAAATGTGGTTTTTTCCCACATTGTGTCAAAAAAACCAGGTGGCGCTGATATTCTGATATTTCTATTAAAAATAATTCTATCTAGAAATTTTCAAAGATTGCATTTTTTGTAATAACTTATACCTAAAATTGCTATAATTTTAGATAAATTCTGGTCTCTCCTTTATACAATTTATCACATACACCTGTCTTCTCAAAAGCACTATTTTCTTGCACTCAGAAGCTTTGAATGATTCTCAATCTTCTCTGGTAAAGAAAACTTAGAGTCTGTTTTCTGCCTTTTAAGATTTCAAAGCATGATTGAAATTCATCTTTCCAACATAATTGTTTGTTTCCTGATTGTTGTGCTCATTCTGGCCTTAGCACCCTTTCATTTTTCAGTACTTATTCTCTCCTGTGCTGTTTGCAGAATGCCATCCTCCCTCCCTCGTCCCAGTCTAAGTTCTGCCAAGCCTTTGAGACCTAGTTTAAGTTACATTTTCTCTGACAGGTGTTACCTCATCACTCTAAACCTCCTTTCCTAGTTTGAACTTGTGGGGCCCTCTTGTGATCTTGTTTGATGTGCAGTTTATTACAGCAGTGTATTTCATATTGTTCTTCCGTTTTTAAAACAATATTACAGAAGCAGGGAGCGAGAAAAACGCAAAGAAAGAGACACAGATCGGACAGATCGGACAGATCGGAAAAGGTCCCGGAGATCCCCAGCTCCTGGGAGACGAAGCCCAGAGCCCTCCGTCACTCAGAGTTCCTCTGCTCAAGATGAACCTGTTACAAAGAAGAAGAAAGATGAGCTGGATCCTCTCCTCACTCGCACTGGTGGAGCGTATATTCCTCCTGCAAAGCTGAGGATGATGCAGGAGCAGATTACAGATAAAAACAGGCATGTTAATATCACTAAGTATCCAAGGCAGTGATGTCCTCGCTGAAAAATCAGGCAGCTGGGGGTAAATACCCTTGGCTGCTGAGGCTTCACATTTCGTCTTTAACGACAGAGACCTCTTTCCTTCTTTTTTTTTTTTTTTTCCCTTCTTTTCTTCATTGGAGCTCTGCATACTGCTTTCTCTGACTTTAGCTCTAACTTCCTTACTTTTTTGCATGCATGAATTAAAATGTTTGAGGAAAGCATTTAATTTCTTTTTCTTTTTTTTAGCATTTTAAGCTGTTGTTCCTTTTCTAGTCACATGTGTGCTTACTACCAGTATCCTTTGTAATCCTATGAGTTATATATATTCCCAGAAGTCTATTGGCAACATCAGACTTCCAGAGAGTTGAATAGAAGGAAAAAGTTTAAGATTTCTTGAAGCTGAAATCAGATTCCACAAAGAAACTGTTATAAAACCATAGAATTATAGAACTTGAAACACCTTTTGACCTTATCAAGTTCAACCTAAAGAAATTTACTGAAGCTGAAAAAATTTACCTGAAGTCTGAATTATAAACAGTATAGCTGTATAGCATTCACTTGGTATTGCTATAGTACAAGTGCATAAAAACAGAAGTGATCTTTAGAATATTTAGAACAGTTTTTCAGCCCCATAAGTCTATGCTATTTCCTGTTTCCTTTGTCTAATACCATTTCATTATAATGTAAAACATTTAATGTTATCTCTGATAGGCCTTTATAAGAAGAAATATAATAGAATTTTTCTTTTTTTCCTGGCTTATATTTGAGTGCTTCACGGTTTTTAAAAATTTTTTTCAGTTGCATTGCTTTTTAAAAGGTTTCTGTTAAAAGCAACTTGAAGTGAATCATTATAATGTAAAGTAAGCATGTTTTGAATTTGACTAATACATGTTTTAAGTTGCAATATACATGGACATAAGAACAAAACATTATCCTTACATTATCTTACTAGGTGTGTAAAGAAAAGTGGTCTGCACTTAAGCAATACAGGCAGAAAACCAATATGGTTAAATGTTTACTCCTTTAATCATCATATATTTATTACACTTTGGGGTCATTCTGTGAAAATAATGAACACAAGTAGTTTTTTATGTTCTTAACAGCTTCTTGTTCTTACAGTTGTTGACAAAGGTTTAATCTATTAAAATAAATTGTTTTTAGCTTAGCTTACCAGAGGATGAGCTGGGAGGCCCTAAAGAAGTCAATCAATGGTCTTATCAACAAAGTCAACATTTCCAATATAAGTATTATTATTCAAGAGCTTCTTCAAGAAAATATAGTTAGAGGAAGGTAAGTGTCAGCTATTCTGTTTGTTTATACTCATTTCTTCACAGGAATATAATACTTGTATTTACACTAATAATCATTGAAAAGTAGTTGGGAGTGTTTATTTAAAATGCAATTCTTAGTTATGCTTTATTGTTAAAAATGTTATGGAATTTTTGCTTTTTTTTTTTTTTTTGTTAAGTTTTTAAATTTATTTATTTGGAAGACGAAGTTAGAGAGAGAGAGAGAGAGACAGATAAAGAGGGAAAGAGATCTTCCTTCCACTGATTTATTCCCCAAATGGTTGTAACAGCTCAGGTGAGACCAGGCCAAAGCGAGAAGCCTGGAACACTATCTGAGTCTCCCATGTAGATGGCAGAAGCCCAGGTACTTGGGCCATCTTCCATGCCTTTCCTAGGTGCATTAGCAGGGAACAGGATGGGAAGTGGAGCAGCCAGAACTCAAAGGATGCTTGTATAGGTTGCCGGCATTACAGGCAGTAGCTTAACCTGCTATGACACAATACCTCCTTTAAGTTTTTTTGCTTTTTAAGCTCTAGGGGCTGGCGTTGTGACATAGCAGATTAAACCTCTTCCTGTGATGCTGGCATCCCATATGGGTGCCAGTTCGAGACCTGGCTGCTTTATTTCCAATCCAACTTCCTGCTGATGCGCTTAGAAAAGCATCAGAGAAGATGGCTCAAGTGCTTGGGCTTTTACAACCGTGTGGGAGATCCAGAAGTAGCTCCAGTCTCCTCCTGGCTTCTGCTTGGCCCAGCCCTGACTGTTGCAGCCATTTGGAGATTGAACCAGTGGATGCTTTTTCAGATTCTTGTTAGCATATGCTACTGATTTTTATATGTTCATTTTGTGTCCTACAAGTTTACTGAATTTAACAGTTTTTTGGTGGAGTCTCTAGGGTTTTCTAAATATAAGACCATGTTATCTGCAAACAGTTTAACTTCTTCCTTTCAAATTTGAATACTTCTCATTTCTTCCTCTTGCCTAATTACATTTGCTAAGATTATTAGTACTATGTTAAATAGAAGTAGTGAGAATGGCATTTTTGTCTTCTGCCTGATCTTAGAAAAAAATTTAACTTTTTGACCATTTACTGTTATATTAGCTATGGTTTGTTGCATGTAATCTTTATTTTAATTTAGTGTCTGATGAAAGCAAAGTGAGAATGTTACCAAAATGAAAAATTAAGAAATAATTTAGAAAATAGAAAGGACTCATTTACGATTTTTTCTACTTGACTTTTAAGCAGTTGGTAAAATTGAAAAAGCTCAGGAAACAAAAATATTGTATATTCTATTTATTATTTAAAAATGTGAGGGCTCTTTTCTGATGTTATTTCACATTACTCAGATTCATCACCTCAAAAGAATAAAAAATTTGGGAAATGAAAGTAATTGCAGTGTGCTGTAAGGATATAGCAAGTTGACCAAAAGGTAGCTGCTGTCCTCAAAGTTAGACATACCCTCCCCATTTTACTTAGAGTAAAGGTAGATTTAAAGAAGTTATATGGATTGCTTAAGATCTTATAATTTATAACCTGAGTATAGTTTTCTCATATTCAACTCTAGTCATTCAACTGTCATTACTAAATTTGCTATTAAGACATAAAAAAAAATCACCTTGTGTTTTGGTAATCCAGTAATTATTTGTCATTACATTGCTAAAAATAGCTTCATCTTCTTCATCAAATGCATAAAAATCATAACCATTTCTAAGTAAATTACAAGTGGGCAACGTTTAATTTTCTTATTAGCATTTTAGCATTAATCTTGGAATGTTTGTATTATTTATTCCAAATCTTCGTTTTTATCCTAGTAAAATTAAGTTTAAAGACAGAAACAACTCAAATTTGTTTTTAGTCACAGAATTAATTATATTGAATGATGTATCTGTAGTGGAAAATTTATGTTGTCTAAATTTTACACTTTTGAAAGAAGTCTTTTTCCTTGACTTTTTTGAAGTTGTTAAACAAATGATTTCTGTGATATTGAAAACTCTCAAATTTGTTAGCTGTAACAACAAGCAGGAAGAGAGGAACTATCTCGAGATAGAAAATTTTGAAAAAACAATTGTAGTAAACTTTCTATTTTACAAATGCAAAAATTCAAAGTTTAGTTTATCAAAAGCAGCTGTTATTTATTAGTAGGACTAACATTTCCCTAAATAAAGCAGTAAAAATTTATCTTTTAAAATTTACAGAATTATAATATTACTGGATTTTAAATGTTTTTTTCCCATTCTAATTAAATTGATTGTTTTTGACCCCTGTTTTCTTTTAAACAGAGGACTGCTGTCTAGGTCTGTTTTGCAAGCACAGAGTGCTTCTCCTATCTTCACCCACGTTTATGCAGCATTAGTGGCAATTATCAACTCAAAATTTCCACAAATTGGAGAATTAATCCTCAAGAGGTTAATTCTTAATTTCCGAAAAGGCTATCGAAGAAATGACAAGGTATATATGAATGGCTTATAAATAAACTGTTGCTTAGGGACAGACTAATAAACCAGTGTCAAAAAGAGTAACCAATGTTGATTCTACTTAGAAATGCTTTTAATTTAATTAATTTATTTAAGATTTATTTTCTTATTTATTTGAAAGTCAGTGTTAGAGAGAGAGGAACAGAGGTTTTGCATCCTCTGATTCAGTCCCCAAATGGCTACAACAGCCAGTGGAAAATCAGGATCCAGGAGTTTCTTTCAGGTCTCCCATATGAGTGCAGAGTCCTAAGAACTTGGATGTCCTCCAAGTGTCCTTCCCAGGCGCATTAGCAGAGAGCTGGATCGGAAGAAGAGCAGCCGGGACTTGAGCGGGTGCCCATATGGGATGCTGGCACTGCAGGTGGTGGTTCATCCTGTTATGCCACAACTCTAGCTCCATGCTTTTTATTTTATTTTAAATTTATTTATTCTTTTTTAGTTTATTTAAGAGGCAGAAAGAGACAGACCTTTGATTGGCTGGTTAACATCTCAAAAATTTATATAGGCTGTCTCTCTCTCACTATCCACTCTGCCTGTCAAAAATAAAAAATAAAAAAAAATTTATATAGGCTAAGACTAGGTCAGGACTCTATCTAGGAACACAGTTCCAAGTTTCACATATGAGTGGCAGAACCCAAGTACTTGAGCCATCACCACTGCCTCCCACAATCTACACTGGCAGTAAATTGGAGCCAGAACCAAGAATTGATTTGGGCAGGCATCTTGGCTGCTGGGCCAAATCCCTGTCCCAAATTTCTTTTTTAAAGACTCTACTTAATGGGAACTTGTGGCATTTTGACTTTTGGTGTTGGGGTTTTTTTTTTGAAAGAGCTCTTTCATATGCTGTCTTATTCCCCAGAAGCCTCTAACAGTTAGGAATGGGATACACTGGAGCCAGGAGCTGGGAATTTAATCCTGAGTCTTCTACATGAGTAGCGGTGACTCAGCTACTTGAGCCATCACCACCACTTCCCACAGTGCAGATTAAGAGGAAGCAAGGCCAGTACTAGAATCCAGACACCCCAGTATGGAATGGTGGTGTCTCGAGCAGTGTTTTAACTGCCATACCAAACACCTTCCCATGAGAACATTTTTGTTCTAGTATATATCCTTGACAACTAGTAATGAGCCACACATATGGTAGCTATACCTGTAGAATTACAACTTTTTAACCAGAAGTGGCACTCTTTCACTTGGATTATGTTCATATAAAAATCATCTTTGTGTAGTATGTTTTTTAAGTAGGGGATGTTAGTATGCTGTGGATTCTGTTGATGAATGAAAATTGGTTTTAGTTTACAACTTTGTTTTCTGTCTTCACTTTTCAGCAACTTTGTCTGACTGCTTCAAAGTTTGTGGCACATCTTATTAACCAAAATGTGGTAAGTAATAATCTTTAAAACATGGTGTCTTTCAGTGCCCTTAGAACTCAAGCTTGATACACTTCAGTAATTATATTTCTATTTTTATTTTGATGTATTGTCCTTGGGGTAAATATCTTGTATGATATTTTAGTTTTAAAAGCTATAATAAATGCATTTAAATTCTTTTTTTAATGATTTATTTATTTATTTGAAAAACAGAGTTTACAGAGAGAGGTGGGGAAGGGACAGAGAAAGAAATCTTCAATTTGCTGGCTCACTCCCCAAATGACCACAATGGCTAGAGCTGGACCAGTCCAGAGCCAGGAGCCAGGAACTTCTTCCAGGTCTCCTGTGTGGGTATAGGGGCCTAACGACTTTGGCCATCTTCCACTGCTTTCCCAGGCACGTTAGCAGGGAGCTGAATCCGAAGTGGAACAGCCAGGACTTGAACCTGTGCCCACATGGGATGCCGGCATCACAGGCGCTACTTTACCCTCTAGGCCACAGCGCTGGCCTCATAATTTTTTTTTTTTTTTTTTTGACAGGCAGAGTTAGACAGTGAGAGAGAGAGAGAGACAGAGAGAAAGGTCTTCTTTCCATGGGTTCACCCCCCCCCCCAAATGGCCGCCATGGCCGGAGCACTGCGCTGATCCAAAGCCAGGAGCCAGGTGCTTCCTCCTAGTCTCCCATGTAGGTGCAGGGCCCAAGCACTTGGGCGATCCTCCAGTGCCCTCCTGGGCCACAGCAGAGAGCTGGCCTGGAAGAGGAGCAACCGGGACAGAACCCGGCGCCCCAACCGGGACTAGAACCTGGGGTGCTGGTGCCACAGACTGAGGATTAGGCTACTGAGCCGTGGCGCCAGCCCATAATATTCTTTAATAAGAGACATTAGATAGTTCTAGATATTTTATCAGAATTGATCTAAACGTGGTTACTTGACTACATATCTTTTTCTTTTTTAAAGAATGTAATTTAATTCATTTTCTAAAGCAATGTAGTATCTTTTCTACTTTTTTCCCCATACATGGTGTTCATGAAGAACCAATAAATAGCTGATAACTGCAAAAAACTCTTCCTGTATTTGTATAGATATTTATAAAGTAATTTTATTTTTTTCAAATAATAATTAGATTATTAAATAATTTTGATCTGTCTTCACTGCAGGTGATTTTATCACTTTATTGTTCAATGTTTGTGTTTTATATGCATCCATACAAAAGATTTAGCTTCTGTTTAACTTTGAAAATTGTAAAATTGCTCTTATTTGTCCTCACAGGTTTTCTTCAGATCTGTATTCACATTTTTAGTGTAATGTCTGTATTTGAAGTCATATTTAACCTTATTCCTCTAACATTAAGTAGTAGTTAATTTTTACCTATCTGAAATTCTTTCTAGTGTCCACTCTTAGAAATCTTTTAGATTTTAACCTAATTAGTTTCCACACCATTTACAATGGAAGCTTGTTGCTTAAGACCATGGAAACTAGCTTTCATATGTCTGTACCACAAAGACACATTTCTGTTTTTGGATTTAGAGTACACATCAGAGGTTTTTGTCATTGCCATAAAACAGTTATGATGGTAAATATTTTGGCTCTTTGCAACTGTGGTGCAAGACAGTATTTTCTTGTCATTGATGTAAGACTGTTTGATGCCCTTCTCTTCCCTGGGAAAATCAGTATGTATTTGCGGTTGTGTACAATATGAAGATGATATTCTCCTGAATTGGGATTTAGACTTCTTCCCTTTTCAAATAAGTATCTGATTTTGGAAAGGCATTATTCCCACTCTTCTTGGCATTTGTTATTAATGGTAATTGTTGAACATGGCCAATGTAAATAGTTTACTTACAAAGGGGAAAGTGATCAAAATTGTTACGTGTGCAGCAGATAAAATTAAAGTATCTTGTGACCATGTTAGTATTCATGCAGTTCAAGAGCCAGTGCTCAAATCCAAATGTGCTGATACAGGATGTGAGCATCCCAACCCACATC
Organism: Lepus europaeus; assembly: GCF_033115175.1. NCBI lineage: Eukaryota > Metazoa > Chordata > Mammalia > Lagomorpha > Leporidae > Lepus > Lepus europaeus. The sequence continues at coordinate 123,011,995 of NC_084827.1, read as the reverse complement.
TTAATTGCTATGCTGAATACCCACCCCATGTAAGTTCTTAAGAGGTACAAAATGGGAGCTAGCACTGTGGTATAGCAGCTAAAGCCACCACCTATAGTGCTGACATCCCATATGGGCACCAGTTCAAGACCTGGCTACTCCACTTTTGATCCAGCTCTCTGCTATGACTTGGGAAAGCAGTAGAAGACGGCCCAAGTCCTTGGGCCCCTGCACCTGTGTGGGAGACCCGGAAGAAGCTCCTGCCTCCTGGCTTCAGATTGGCACAGCTCTAGCCATTGTGGCCAACTGAGGAGTGAACCAGCAGATGGAAGACCTCTCTTTCTCTGCCTCTCCTTCAATCTCTGTGTAACTCTGACTTTCAAATAAATAAATAAATCTTAAAAAAAAAAAAAATAGAGAAATACAAAAAGCAAAAGAAAAAAAAAGAAAAAAAAATTTAAAACAAAAAAATTAAAAATTAAAAATTAAAAAAAGAGGTACAAAATGAAATTATCCCATATTTGGAGTATTTATATGTACATTATAAAACTTTGCTATTCATACGTGTAGTATAATGATTTTAGTATAATGATTTACTAATTATTATTACCAACAGTAAGTTAATGTTTGTAAAAGCATTTTCTCTCTCCCCTATGTCTGCATTCTATTTAAGGCACATGAAGTTTTATGCTTGGAAATGCTTACTTTGCTGCTTGAAAGACCAACAGATGATAGTGTTGAAGTAGCAATTGGTTTTCTCAAGGAATGTGGCCTCAAGTTGACACAAGTGTCACCAAGAGGAATCAACGGTAGGTGTATACAAATATTCTTGGCTTGATGTTAATCTTCTGTTTGAGTATTATGTTTACCACGTTTTTCATTCCCTTTTCTTTTTGTTTAGCTATATTTGAACGCCTTCGAAACATTCTGCATGAGTCTGAGATTGACAAAAGAGTTCAGTATATGATTGAAGTGATGTTTGCTGTACGGAAGGATGGGTTCAAGGACCACCCTGTTATACTAGATGGACTGGACTTAGTGGAAGAGGATGACCAGTTCACCCACATGCTCCCTCTGGAGGACGACTATAATCCAGAGGATGTTCTTAGTGAGTCTGGGTGGTTGGGAGTGGGAAGTGGTCTATCAAGAAATGTAAATATTGGAAATAAATGTTTAATGTTTGCTTTTTTTTCTTTTTTTTTAAAGATGTTTTCAAGATGGATCCTAATTTTATGGAGAATGAAGAAAAGTACAAAGCTATTAAGAAGGGTATGTAGAATTTTAAAAATAATTCATTTGGGATAAACTGAAACAATTTAGATAGTTATACAATACCGATGAAAAAGGAAGTATTAATAGATCACTCAGCCTCACGCAGTACAATCTCTTCTCCTGTGGAGCCAATCACTTCAGTGTTTCCCCCTGCTTTATTTTACTTTCTAATCTTGTCCATGGTATCAATGATTTACATCATCTTGAGAAATACTCCGTTTACTAGGGGCCTTCATTTAACTTCTGTACATTTACAGTTACACTTGCAGACTCATTTTGCTATTCAGTTTGGTGGGATGCTTTATTATAAAATGCTATCCTTTGTTATCTGGGGCGCGGGTCCTTATAGCACCAAAGTTTGGGTTCCTGGGAAGTCCATGATTATCATTATTGTTTGTACATCATTGGTGTGCTGTAAGCACTAACTTTGCACAGATTTGGGTTTATATTTTATCTTTAGTAATACTAGCTAAGTGATCTAGAACTAATTACTTGGTTGACATGTGAGTGACTTTTACTGCTTGTGAAAGGATAAATGCAGTATTTTGTGTTGCTACAGAGTAAATATGCAGACACTTAAACTATTTTGGAGGACAGTAATAACTGTTGTTTTCACATGTATATCATTATTTTTCCTCCTAAAACTAATATTCAGGCCTACTTTTATAACAGCTTTATGGATTTATTTCCCTTGAGCTGTGATTTTACCTCAAAAGGACTTAGTGCTCTAGAAGCTCCTAGAAAGGGGAGTGAAGACTTAAAACCATGTTTTCCTGTGTTCTGTGCTTTAGTAATGCTTGGAAATAGAAGGTAAAGGTGCAAGGAGCCTTCCAGTTTTGTACATTATTCTAAAAATCTAGTACAGGAAATCAATTCTCTTCTTAGATGCTGATTTCCCAGGAGCATTTCACTGCTGCTTGCCAGATCCCTTTGTCTGTTCCATAGTTTAGTTTCCAAATGTGGAAAACTCCTTAGACACACTTCACCTTCTTTTCTTATGACCTCTTTCCTATGATTTCCCTAAAATATTTCCAAATGATTTTTTTTTTGAATTCTCACTATATTTGGTATGATTTATTTTCTCTTTTAAACTTGGGAATTTCCTGCCTATTTCTTTAGGGTGTAGGCAGTTGCCAAAGCCTGGAAAATAAGTGGCACTTTCCTTTATTTTAGCAGTCCTCAAATTCTTTGGTTTCATTTACTATAAAAGGCCTCTGTTTATGTGTGGTTTGTCTATTGATTATTTATCATTTCATAAATTTTAAAATAAAAAGTAAGCAACTTACTGACACTAAATATATTAACAAAATTATATATTTTTATGAAAACAATTATTTCACAAAACACATTTAGTAAGAAGAATGGCATGATAGTTTAGTATCTGGCCTGGTGGGAAATCGCTGTTTTCTATATTCAGTCTGTTGTAGTAAGTGGTTTTACTTGAAGTAGTTGAGGAAGCCTCATGTGGGTATGTGTTAGAGGAGGGAAGAGTATGTTAACCGTCTTAGGTAATTGCATATATTCTTCCTTGATACTCTGTCAATATTTAAAAGCTGATAGTTTCTTAAAGATGAATTTTAATGTGAAATCTGAAACAACATCAGTGAATTTTCATACTCTGTTATGTTAAAATCCATTAATCTGTCCCTTAGAATGGTTCTTTTACACGTACATGATTTTATAACATGTTGCATTTGTTATTTGGAAGATACTGATTAATCGCATCTTCTAAGTGTTAACACATTAAGATTATCAAAATGAAATTATGTTAATACAGTATCAGGAAATTACATGTTAGTATTAACACCTGTCTCGTCAGAAAAGTCAGTGTTAGGGAGCTCTGACGCTCACAGAGATTGGTACAGTTTTTCCGAAAATTGACTTTTCTCTTGAAACCTTTTTAGCATGGTAGCAAACACTGTTAGTTGTTTCTTCTGAAATGACAGTCTCACTTTGTCTACATCTGAGAAGGTATCTGCCAAACACCTAACAGCTATCATTTGTTGGAATTGAATGGCATTCTTTCAAGTAACAAATGAAAGAAGTAGTTGTTTTATCTTGCACCTCAGTTACACAAGTACTTTTTCTTGAGATAACCCTTACCAATCATTTTACATGAATTTCAGTGTCACCATTTGTCACTCAGATTATGATAAAGGCCTATATGTAAATGCTGAGATTTTTTTAAAGTTTTATTTATTTATTTGAAAGGCAGAGTTACAGACAAAGGGACAGACAGAGAGATCTTCCATTTGCTAGTTCACTCCCCAAATGACTGCCACAGCTGGAGCTTGGCTGTTCCGAAGCCAGGAGCCAGGAGCTTCTTCTGGGTCTCCCATGTGGGTGCAGGGGTCCAAGCTCTTCGGCCATTTTCCACTGCTTTCCCAGGCCATTAGCAGGGAGCTGGATTGGAAGTGAACCAGCCGAGGTTTGAACCAGCACCCATATGGGATGCCCACACCACAGGCCGAGGCTTAACCTACCAAGTCACAGTGCCGGCCCTAAGACATTCTTGAGTGAAACTAGCTTTTCTTGTATCCTGTTGCTGAAGTGCATGGTAAAGAATGCATTGATTACTGGTGTATTGTGTGCTTTGATTTGTGTTTGGGTTTCAGCAGTTTTAACCTGTTTTGCTTTTGGAAAATCAAAAATGTCAGCCCAGGGGCCGGAGCCATGGCTCACTTGGTTGGTCCTTCGCCTGCGGCACCGACATCCTATATGGGTGCTGGGTTCTAGTCTTGGCTTTTCTTCTTCCAGTCCAGCTCTCTGCTGTGGCCCAGGAGGGCACTGGAGGATCGCCCAAGTGCTTGGGCCCCTGCACCTGCGTGGGAGACCAGGAAGAAGCTCCTGGCTCCTGGCTTCAGATCGGCGCAGTGCCAGCCTAGCGACCATTTGGGGAGTGAACCAACGAAAGGAAGACCTTTCTCTCTGTCTATCTCACTATCTATAACTCTACCTGTCCAAAAAAAAAAAAAAAAAAAAAAAGCCCAATCAAAAATAGTATCTTAGTATCATTATAAAAGCTGTTTTTTTTTGAAAGGCACAGTGACAGAGAAGGATTATCTTGATTTTCTCCGCAAGTGCCTGCAACACCTGGGGCTAGGCCAGGCTGAAGTCAGCAGCCGGGATCTCAATCTGCGTTTCCCCCATGGGAGGCAGAAACCCAAGTACTTAGGGTAACATCTCCTATCTCCCCCACACACCCCACCCCCTGGGTAGAAATGTGGAATAGCAGGGACTCAAACAGGCACTCTGATGTGGGATGCAAGTGTTGCAAGAAGCTACTTAACTCAGTGCACTGCAATGCCCACCCAATATTACAAAAGTAGTTATGATGTCACAGGCCACTTGATGGGTCTCAGTGATCCTCCAGGGCCTCCTAGACCATGCTTTGAAACCATTACTTTATTCAGATAATGAAATCCCATTGTCATTGCCTAAGTGATTCCAGTAAGTTGATTTAGAAGTGGAGAAATGAGAACAGGACTACATAAACAATTAGACAATTCATTTGACCTTCATTCTTTCCTGAAATGGTTGTCTAGGACCGGTGTTTAAAAATGGCCACAGCAGGGAGTGAGCACAGCTTTAGTAATTAGCACCTTAGAGTGACCCAGGTGTACTTGAATTCTAGGTCTTACAGCATTTGGGAAACCAGCAGGAGTGCCTATCTTTCTGTTACTGAATACTAAATAGTTCCTTATTCTAAAAGTCTGTCTAAGCTATATTGTATAATAATAAACTTGACACTTCAGGTTATTTCTTGGTCATGTTCATTAGGAATATTCTTGAGATTGCTATGTCAGAAAAAAGCTGAATTCTCTAATTTTTGTAAAATGATTTATTTTTCATATTACAAAGGTGTGTTAGCATGAAATATGTAGCTCCTTATGTATATTGCTCATATATAAAGACATTCAAATTTTCCTACATGGGAGTTGGCATAAAACTTTGTATTAAAAGTTTTCTGATTATAATAAATACACAAAAGTAAAATTGGCCAGATTTGTAAAATCTTTTATCAAGGTATCAGCATTGTGGCACAGTGGGTTAAGCCATTGCCTACGACACTAGCATCCCATATAAGTGCCAGTTCAAGTCCTAGCTGCTCTACTTCCAATCCAGCTTCCTGTTCATGCTTGGGCCCCTGCCACCCAGATGGGAGACCCCAGTCAAGTTATGGGCTCCTGGCTTTGGTGGGTCCCAACCCTGGCCCTTGTAGCCTTTTGGTTAGTGAACCAGCAGATGGAAAAATCAATCTCAATCTCAAATCGATCTCAATTTCTCTCTCTCTCTCTCTCTCTCTCTCTCTCTCTCTAAAACTCTGTCTTTTAAATAAATAAATAAATATTTTTGAAAAGCCTTTTATCAGGCTAACAGAACCACTGGACAAAATATAATTTTAGTTTGTCCCTGATTTACTATTAGCATAATGACTTGCTTTTTGTAGCCTCTCCTATGCATCCCTATTTTCATGGAGTTCTGAATATGGCTTGTGTTTTCATTTGTGATAATCCAAGTGTTGTCTTTTGATTTGCTTTAAAGTTTTTAAACTTCTGTTTCTGTTTACATATTAGAAGTCTTTGGATGGATTTTTTTAATGTTCAACTTATTAGGTATATATTCCAATAAAAATCTGTTAATTTAAAGGAAACACTAACTCATGCAGTTGTTTCCTGTCTCTGATCTAAGTACATTCTTAGCTTAACTTTTTTCTATATGTAGTAGACAGATGATAAAATAGTATCTTGATTTCCATATGCTGGTTGTTAGTCTTAATTTTATAGTGTTCTTGCTATTTTGGAAAACCTTCTTCTGCCTTTTCTTGTTTTTTATTTATTTATTTATTTTGTATTCCTTCCTTGGTTCATGGCCACTTTCTAGCTGATGGAAGAGTGACATTTATGGCTGTCTCTAATCAGAGTAGTTGTAATGCTTCCTCACCACCGTGACAGTAACATGAGGCTTGTGTGGGCTTCTTTTTTTGTTAGACCACTATGGATCTCCATGAATGAGAATTATCTTCTCAGAGATACATTATATCACTTACTCATTAGTTATTATTTTTTTTTTTTCCTAAATGTAATTTGTTCATGTAGAAATTCTAGATGAAGGAGACAGTGACTCAAACACAGACCAAGATGCAGGAAGCAGTGAAGAAGAGGAGGAAGAAGAGGAGGAAGAAGGAGAAGAAGATGAAGAAGGTAAAGGTGTTATATTGTAAAATATTTTAAGATCAGATTAATTCTAATATAAGCCTCCAAAACAGTGTTTCTCATGGGGTTGTGATGGGAGGGATGCTGTTGCCATCTAGCAAGTGAAAACAAAGGCTGCAGTTCAACAACTGTTTCCTACAACAGGGTACTATCAGCCCCAAATGCTGGTATTGGCAAGGTTGGGAAACTGTGCTCTAAAAGGGAAAAACAAGTAAATTAATTTTTAAACATCAACATAATTTTAATTTGACATTTTGTGCTTTTGATTATGTTATAAACTGGAAAAAGGTGTATTCATCTTGAGTATGTGTGATTTATGTCACCCTGGCGAGAATGTGGAGGATTAGAGTGACTAGATATTTTCTATTCACTTTGGCAAAATAGAGTGGGGAGGCCAAAAGCTATATTTGTACAGAAGCAGGCATGATGTTCTTCCTCTTCAGCTTTCATTACATTATTTCTCAGAAAAATAAACTCAAAGCTTTACTTTGGTTCAGTCTCAGTTAATAACATCAGAACGTGCTTGAAGTGATCATTATTTATATGTATTACATATTTGAAAATATTAGTGTATCCTTCCCTTTTAGGATATAATGTATTTTAGTTCTATTTACAGTGTGGATTTGCTCTTCTGTTACATTTTATAGCAAATGTGTTTAAATGTTTCCTGATGTTTTCCTTATGTAATTCATCTCTTTATACTATATTTTACTTTAGTTTTTGTTTTATATGTAGTAGTATTCAAACAGAAACTATTAAATATATATAAGGAAAGTTTTCATGTGTTCAAATGGGAGGAAATTTTCACAAATGTATGTATGAGTATTTATACTGGACCCATCCAACTTGTCCTGGCCCAGCAATCTCTAAAACTGAATTTCTACCCATAAGTTACACTTATGAATTATGAAGATACTGTTCTCTAGCAATAATATTTTACCAAATAACAGCATGAGTGAAGGCTTTCATGGTATCTAAAGGAGCACATGACATGGTCATAACAACAGTTTTTCTTGCTGTGGTCTATACTTCCTCAAGCTAATGGAATGATATGACAAAAGACTTGACACAGTGACCTTGAGTTCCATAAATATTGACTAGCACAGTAGAAAATATTATTTTGAGATTGTAAATAGATTTATTTTTAAAACTTTTACAGATACATTTTCAGATATCCATATTTATTTTTTATAGTTTCATGGTTTTGTCATGTTTACTTTCTTTCAGGACAAAAAGTGACCATTCATGACAAAACAGAAATTAATCTCGTCTCATTCCGTCGTACAATATATCTTGCAATTCAGTCAAGGTAAGACATTATACCTTAGTTGATATATATATATATATTTTTAAATTTTGTTTAGGATGAGGAAGGAGACCAGGGATACTATTTAGAATTTGGTAACAGAACACAAGATACTACTTCAACATTTTACAGTACTTTGCTCTCCTCTCTCATATCAGGCCCAGATCCCTAACTGTTGGTTCTCTGCTTTAATGAAAATTGCTTTTACTTGGAAAGTCTAGTTGTATTACAGAATTAAGTGGCGTTTTTTACACTATGTAATTTCCTATAGTTAAGTATCACTAATAAAAAATTAACAACAACTGTATTATATAGCTCATATGGAGTTAATATTTGTATAAGGGAAATTTAATTTTTCTTCCCATAATCTGGTTTCTAATTCTGGTTTCTAACAAGAAGCACTATTGTGATGACTTTGGGACACTGATTTGCTATGCAGTTGAAAATGAATATAAATAGAAATACAAATTAGACTTACGAAGATTTTAAGGGTCCTTTGAAGTAATCATTAGAACTTTCATAATCTCATGAAAACAATACCTATCCCTTTTGAAGACTGAGTTGGCTTTAAAGGGAAATAAATGAGAATGTTAAATGCTTAGTGCATCTGTCATTTATATGTGAATCAGTTATTGATTTAGTGGGCATAGTGTTTACATTTTACACTGGAGAAGGAATGTTTTCTCAGTTCTGTTTTATTACTAAGTCTTGTGTATTTCCATTCAGTCTGATGTAATAGCAATAATGATTCATAAGTAAGAGTCATCTTGTTTTCAGTCCGTCTGAAACTTTTTGGCTTTAGATTCATCTCCAAATAGAGGAATGTGAAACAGCAGAACACTGGTTGGAAATATTTTGGTTTATCCTTACCTATTTGTTTGCCTTTCACATGAAAACCTATTAATTTTTTTTGCATAAATTCAAAATGGAAAATGAGAAATTATTTGTTATAGGTAAATATTCTTAAGTAGAATTTGGCCTTTCAATAAGTTGTCTTTTTCCAACCCTGGTATGGAATATTGTTTAATTTTATTTATTTTCCTTGACAGTTTATCTTCACTTTTTATTTTAAAGATTTATTTATTTATTTGAAAGTCAGAGTTACCCAGAGAGAGAAGGAGAGGCACAGAGAGAGAGAGAGAGAGAGGTCTTCCATCCGCTGGTTCACTCCCCAGTTGGCTGCAACAGCCGAAGCTGTGCCGATCCAAAGCCCGGAGCTTCTTCCAGGTCTCCCATGTGGGTGCAGGGGCCCAAGGACTCGGGCCATCTTCTACTGCTTTCCCTGGCCATAGTAGAGAGCTGGATCGGAAGTGGAGCAGCTGGGACTCGAACTGGCGCCCACATGGGATGCTGGCACTTACAGGTGGCAGCATTACCCGCCATGCCACAGTTCCAGTCCAAATCATCACTTTTTATAAATTATTCTTTAAAATTTTGATTAATAGGGGCCAGTGCTGTGGCACAGCAGGTTAAAATCCTGGCCTGAAGCGCTGGCATCCCACATGGGTGCTGGTTCAAGACTTGGCTGCTTCACTTCCTGATCCAGCTCTCTGCTGCGGCCTGGAAAGCAGTGTAAGATGGCCCAAGTCCTTGGGCTTTTGCACCCTTGTGGGAGAGCAGGAAGAAGCTCCTGCCTCCTGGCTTTGGATCATTGCAGTTCCAGCTGTTGCGGCCAATTGGGGAGTGAACCAGTGGATGGAAGACTCTCACTCTCTCTCTCTCTCTCTCTCTCTCTCTCTGCCTCTCCTCTCTCTGTGTAACTCTGACTTTCAAATAAATAAGCAAATCTTTTAAATAAATAGGGGCCAGTGCCGTGGCTCACTTGGTTAATACTCTGCCTGCAGCACCGGCATCCCATATGGGCACCAGTTCTAGTCCCAGCTGCTCCTCTTCCAGTCCAGCTCTCTGCTGTGGCCCAGGAGGGCAGTGGAGGATGGCCCAGGTCCTTGGGCCCTGCACCTGCATGGGAGACCAGGAGGAAGCACCTGGTTCCTGGCTTCGGATCAGCACAGTGTGCCGGCCGCAATGCGCCGGCTTGGCGGCCACTTTGGGGGTGAACCAACGGAAAAAGGAAGACCTGTCTGTCGCTCTCTCTCTCACTGTCTAACTCTGCCTGTCAAAAAAAACAAAAAACAAAAAAAACAAAAAAAAAAAAAGAAAAGTTACACCGGTACTTTTGAATAATTATTTAAAAGAACCCTTTTTTTATTGACCTAACTAAAATTGTCTCTGGGAATACAACAGACTAAAAAAAATTAAAGCATTAAAAAATAAGTGGTATCCACTATTTCATGATTCTTGTATGTTAGTATTTGTTGTATTCCAAGTACCTAAATGCCTACATAAAAAATACTTACATATGGCAAAGGTTACTGTACTTAAAAGCTCATAGAAATGTTAGAAAACAAACTTTTTTTTTTAAAGATTTGTTTATTTGAAAGATAAAATTACAGAGAGGCAGAGGCAAGGAGACAGAAGTTTTGCATCTGCTGATTCACTCCTCAAATGGCTGCAGTGGAGGAAGCTGGGCTGATCCAAAGCCAAGAGCCAGGAGCTTCTTCTGGGTCTCCCACATGGGTACAGGGGCCCAGGAACTTGGGCAATCCTCCTCTGCTTTCCCAAATCATAGCAGAGAGCTGCATCAGAAATGGAGCAGCCAGGACACAAACCAGCGCCCGTATGAGTTGCCCGCATGGCAGGCATCAGCCCCAGCAAACAGACTTTCATAGCTATGTATTTAAAGGACCTGGATGGCAAATTTCATATAACAAGATTATAAATCATGATAATAAAAATGTTACTAAATATATTCACTGTAGACAAAGAAATGTTATTGTTGGTCATTAGAATAGCTAAGGTTGGCTGGCGCTGCGGCTCACTAGGCTAATCCTCTGCCTGTGGCACTGGCACTCTGGGTTCTAGTCCCAGTTGGGGCACCGGTTCTGTCCCGGTTGCTCCTCTTCCAGGCCAGCTCTCTGCTGTGGCCAGGGAAGGCTGTGGAGCTTGGCCCAAGTGCTTGGGCCCAGCACCCACACCGGAGACAAGGAAAAAGCACCTGGCTCCTGGCTTCAGATTGGCGCAACGCATCGGCCATAGTGGCCATTTGAGGGGTGAACCAATGGAAGGAAGACCTTTCTCTCTCTCTCTCTCACTGTCTAAGTCTGCCTGTCAATAAATAAATAAACAAATAAATAAAAACTAGAATAGCTAAGGTGGCTTATTTTTTAAAGCTGTGGTGTGCAGTACTTCTGAGAACTTTAATGAGATACATGTAATCAATGGGAAATTATATTAGTTAGACTCTTTTAGGACTTACTGTTCTTGCCATTTGACCCATCTTTTTCATTATTATATAAAGAAATATTGATACATAATTAAAGACTGCATTGTTTAATATGCACACAAAAACCAGAGAGAGTCATCTTATGTAACATGAGTAGCCTAAATGTCTGATTTATGTGACCGTTGAAGATTAGGTTAATGAGGAGTTATAAATATGGGCAAATGGTCTGATACACTGTTGGGTGGCAGAAACAATATAGATTTTATTAGACTGTGATGTAAAATTATCAAAGCTGTTAAAGTAGCAGGCATATTCTAGAAATAATACATTAACATTGATGGTTATTTTGAGGGTGGATTATACATTTTTTGTATTGTGTAGCTTTTCCAGTCATGTGGTTTCTAACAATCTGTGTCTCTAATACCAGGCTAGAAATCCAGTGGACTATAATCATCAAGTCAAGTAGCTTTGAAGGCATTTTATGCTTATACTAACAGTTTGTACTTGGGAATCTTGCAAACAAAACCAAGTTCTAGCCGGCGCCGTGGCTCACTAGGCTAATCCTCCACCTTGCGGCGCCGGCACACCGGGTTCTAGTCCCGGTCGGGGCACCGATCCTGTCCCGGTTGCCCCTCTTCCAGGCCAGCTCTCTGCTGTGGCCAGGGAGTGCAGTGGAGGATGGCTCAAGTGCTTGGGCCCTGCACCCCATGGGAGACCAGGAGAAGCACCTGGCTCCTGGCTTTGGATCAGCGCGGTGCGCCGGCCGCAGCGCGCCAACCGCGGCGGCCATTGGAGGGTGAACCAACGGCAAAAGGAAGACCTTTCTCTCTGTCTCTCTGTCTCACTGTCCACTCTGCCTGTCAAAAAAAAAAAAAAAAAAAAAAAAAACCAAGTTCTGGTAACTGAACTATGTGGAATATTTTATGTTTTAAATTTTTGTTGACAAATATCACCAGTACTCTTGTTTTCTAAGTGTTAAAGCCTTTTATTTTCATAACATATAAAGCCACCCAACCGGCTTCATCGTTGAGAATAATGCTTTCTTGTTTGCTTGAGGCTTTAACCGATAGTCTGCTTTTTGCTTTAGGGAAGTTGTAGTATCACAGGGAAATGAACTACTATGTCCTCATCTATTTAAAGTTTTTCAAATTAGAAACATTAACAAAACCAGTTGATATAGCTTGAAAACTGGCAGTAATTTAATGTCTTTTTTATTTACTGTCCTCTATTAATTTGTAGTAAGCCTGCAATTCATTTGATTTCGCAACCTGAGTTAAAATATCAAGCAAATTTAATGCAAGTAATATTTGTAATTAGTGCTGTTTCAAAGCAATCTTGTGTTGAGTGAGTCATCGGTTTTAAATTAAAACAAGAACAAGGAGAATACACTGTCATAGAACTTTACCTCTGAAACGTCACTAATTAAATGAAAGGAAGGTGGTAAAGTATTTTCATCAGCTACTTGATTTTTTTTTTAAAGAATTATTTGGTTATTTATTTATTTATTTGAAAGGCAGGGTTAGAGAGAGAGGTATAGACAGAGAGAGGTCTTCCATCTGCTGGCTCACTCCCTGAATTGCCATAATGGCTGGAGCTGAGCCAATCCGAAGCCAGGATTTTCTTCCAGATCTCTCACGTGGATACGGGGGCTCAAGCGTTTGGGCCATCTCTGTGCTTTCCCAGGCACATTAGTAGGAAGCTGGATTGGAAGTGGAGCAGCCAGGACCCGAACTGGCGCTGGCCCCAACACACTGATATTGTTTAATGTCACTGTTGCAAAATCTCTGTACTGGTAGATTTCTTTTTTTCTTTTTCCTCTTATTCTATTGCCTTTTATCATCCTGTATTATTACCCAGTTGTGCTTATGGAACCCAGTTAGTAAGAGAAGCTGAAGAGTACAGATAAGCTGCCAGACAAAATTCGTAATTATTATATTTCAGTGAGTGAAGATTTTATACTGCTATTCCCAAAAGATTAAGTGATCCCAGCAGTGGGCTCTGTGTCCCAGCTGTTGAGTTCAGGGTCCAGAATCTCTCTACCCCAGCTGCTTGTTAGGCTCAACAATGAGGCTAAGGCACTCTTGAGTTTATCAGAAGGCAGCCTTGAGAAACTGCCTCCATGTCCCCAAGGTGTCATGATCTTGTGCTTGGAACCTGGAAAGGACTTTGAGGACAGATTGTACAGTTGAAGTAGCTTGGAGAAAATAGCCATAAAAGCCTTGGTCTTGGTGACATAACCTTAATTGTGTGGCTCTGCTATCCAAGTTCCATCTCTGGCTTTCACCTGGCATCTTGGCTCTGCTTTCAATATACTGTCTGAGGGAAGTTTCCTAAGTTACCCCAAATCTGGTTCAGAATAAGGATCTCCTGGAAGGAGAAAAGGAAGGAAGGAAGGAGGAACGAACTTAGTCACAGGAAAACTACTACATATTTGAGCTTGTTTCAAGAGAAGTGAGTAGTGGATAATGTAGCCCTGCCCCTCTGCAGTGATTAGTTCTGCCCTGATAGTTTTGTTTTGTTTTGTTTTGTTTTAAACAGGCAATGTTAGACAGTGAGAGAGACAGAGAGAAAGGTTTTCCTTTTTCCGTTGGTTCACCCCCAAAGTGGCTGCCACGGCCAGTATGTTGTGGCCAGCGTACTGCGCCGATCCAAAGCCAGGAGCCAGGTGCTTCTTCCTGGTCTCCCATGCGGGTGCAGGGCCCAAGGACCTGGGCCATCCTCCACTGCCTTCCTGGGCCACAGCAGAGAGCTGGACTGGAAGAGGAGCAACTGGGACAGAATCCGGCGCCCCAACCGGGACTAGAACCCCAGGTGCCGGTGCCGCAGGTGGAGGATTAGCCTCGTGAGCCGTGGCGCTGGCTAACCCTGATAGTTTTAAAAATTGAAGTGTAGTTTACATATAATAAAATGTACAATTTAAATTGAAAAGAATAAGGGTTTCGACAGTCTACAAAAGGTACAAGTATGTGGGGGAGGGGCTTCAAAAAGTTCAGGGAGTAATGGACTTAAAAGATTATGCTTTTCGATGAACTTTTTGAAGCACCCTCATATTAGCATTGTCGCTGGCTCAAATTCACATTGAATGTGCTTATTCCTTAGCTGAGGTATGTTGAAGATATTTTAAATTCAGTATATATGCAGATTGTAAGAAGTTTGCATTATCTAGTAAAGATAGATGAAGTTACGTTATGGTAGAATATATTCATTTACTGTTCCACATTGAGGTTTATGGTTAAACATGAGAAACTTGACTTGTGTTTGCCTCTGTCTTAATTAGATCTCTCCCTGGTTTCTCTGAACATATAATATGCATTTCAGGAAACTATTCTTCCAATTAAATATTAATTAGAGTTTTTGCTTGTGAAATATTAGGTGAGAAAGCTAAGTATTCCTGTGTTCAAATTTTACTTCTGGGACTATTTGGTGAGGAGCAAGTCTCACAACACCAGAACTCTGTTTTCTCATAGAGGAAATAAAATAATATGAAACTACGGTCAAAATAAGAGTCTTCAGAACAGCTGTTGGGTACTGTGGCACAGCAGGTTAAGCTGTCTGCAGCACTAGCGTCCCATGTGTGTGCCGGTTTGAGTCCCAGCTGCTCCACTTCTGATCCAGCTGCTTGGGCCCCTGCCCCCACACGGAAGACCTGCATGAAGCTCCTCACTCCTGGCTTCAGCCTGGCCCAGCCCTGGCTGTTGCAGCCATTTGGGGAGTTAACCAGTTGATAGAAGAGCTGTCTGTCTCTCCCTCTTTCTCTGAAGTTCTGACTTCCAAAAAAATAAGTAAAAATTTTTTTTAAAATAACTTGAAGTAAGATTCTTGTATGTGAAAAATGTTACAGTTTATGTTGTAGGCTTTTAACCTGTTATGACCGTCTTATCTCCACAGTTTAGATTTTGAAGAGTGTGCTCACAAATTACTGAAAATGGAGTTTCCCGAAAGCCAAACAGTACGTTGATATTTTTTTTCTATTAGGAAATATGTAATGGTTAATTGCCTATTCTGTCTTCGTGCACAAAAAAAGCATTCTTGGCTGTTGGCAGTTATAAAGCACAAGCTGTTACATTGTCCTAATTTAATACAGAAGAATTTATGTTCTTTTTTCATTCATTATATCATTCATGTACTATGCAACAGGCACTCTGCAAGGTATCGGGGATTTATAGATCCTTAAAGTACACAAGACTCTCTCTCTCAGCCGCATGGGATTCATTGTCCTATAACTTGGTATACTTCACTACTCAGAGTATCAGAATCTTAGTACTAGGGATAGTAAAGATTAGAACAAATAGATTATCTTATTTTTTATTTTGTTTTTTGTTTTTTTTCCTGATTTATTATTGTATCTGCCCATCTTGATTTTAGGTCCTTGGAACTTGAGCTAAGGCTTTGGTAGTTTTGTTTTTCACACTTCGCTTTACATGTGGTAGACCCAGCACAGATGCCACAATGAGTATATCAGCTCCAAAAGGCTCCTCAGTGTCTAACTGTTCTAGATTTTCTGGTTTAGCTGAGATAAGTCACTATTAGAAGGAAATTTGTTCTCAAGACTTGAAGTGAAATGTGTTACAGCTCATTTCTGTTTCAATCAAGTTTTATTGGGATATAGCCAAGCTCATTCATTGATGTTTCAGTTATTGCTGTTCCCAAACCACACCAGGAGAAAAAATAGTTTTGACAGAAAGACCACATGTGCTTCAAAGCACAAAATAGTTGCCAACTGATCCTTTACAGAAAAAGTTTGCCAATCTTTGTTCTAGACTCATTCTTGAAGCGCCATGGTGTAGAAGTTTGAAAGAAAAAGAAAATACTCCTTCCAACTTTAAAAACTTTTTTCTCTTTTAAAGTTTGTTTATTGCTATATTAGTAATTGTGCTCCTATTTGTGCCCCAACTGCACCTGGTATATCATCATTGGAAGGAAATAAATTAGTAAATTAACCTTTAAGAGTATAATTGACACAAATTATTATATAATTTGTCACATTATTTGAGAAATATAATTAAGCTATTACAAAAGTTTATTAATATTCATCTAGAGCATAGTTGTTCTAGAACTAATCTCAACATGTTTTGATAATATTTGGAAGAATGTAGTACATCTATTTTTAAGCTCTCAGGACTCCTAAAATCTTTGTAATACTTAATTAAAATGTTAAAATATTTAATTATGATAAGCCAGAGGGACTGACTCTTATAATTGCATTTGACCTAGGGAAGAAGAAAGTGATTTGTTTTGTAAGTAGTACTAACTATTCACAGTGCTTTCCTCTTGTTATCATGGTTTATTTTTTAAAACCTGATTAACTGCCATATTATAAAAATACAATGGTGAAAAAAATTGAAAATAAATTTTAGTATATCAAGTTAACATAATATGGAAGAATTTAGAAAAGTTTCACCTTAACTTTTCAGTAATATATGAATATTGACAAAATATGTTCTCTGAACTTTATACATGTATAAACCCCTTAATTGAGATAGCTTATGACTAATCTTAAAACAGTAGCAATAAGTCTGGTAATATAATGACATCTGAAAATATCCCTGTGTTGTAAAGTGAGGCCTTTGGGAGAATTGTTTCTTGAGTAGATTATCAGCTTCTGGAGCATCACTTCCTGTGATGATGGCAATACTGATTTTCTGCATGGTCCAGGAGAGTAGCCTCTACTCACATGCAGCTTTTGAGCGCATGAAACATAACTAATGTGATGTAAGAAACTAAGGTTTTGATTTTATTTAGTTTTACATAATTTAAATCACCACATGTGGCTAGTGGCTACCATATTTGACAGCATAATTATAAAGTGAGTGGTCTGGGGTTCCTGGCCTACCTCTTGCCCTGAGACCTGAGTCTCAACACAAATAGTTTACGTAGATATGTACAATAAATACTTACTGACTTCATTTCAAAATATTTACAGTTTTTACTATGTCCTATGTTAATACAAAATGTCAGAATTATTCATTATAAATATAAAGGATAAAGCTACCTAGTTACCTGAATCAACATATATTTTATTTTTATAGGCTTGCTTTTTGTTTATGGAAAATAGTTTACAGTTATATACTTGGAAAAATATTTTAAACTTTTAATGTTTTATAGAAAAAGACAATTTAGCAGATTCTACTGTGGTGGTCAGGGGATAAGTTTGTGCCTTTTTTCATTTTGTCTGCATTTACTTTGTGTTGCCTGAATTCTTTCATCTTTGAAATTGTTATAATCTATACATTTCATTAGGTTTGTTTCAGGAATTAATAAATGGAATTTGTTAATTTAAAATCTGTGGTTAGTTAAGTACAAATGATTTGTGATGATGGTACTTCCTGATTGGAGATTTTATTCATTGATTGAACAGAAGTTTTAGAGAGGCTTTCAAGACACCTAAATAGCTGATTGGATAAAATTTTATTTTAGCAGTTATGGAATGATTCCATCTATTTGAATGGATCCATGTATAGATAGATCTGTGTGCATAACATTTATTTTGAGGCTAGAATTCACCAACAAAAGTGTTTCTTTTTCTTTTAAAAGACATTTTTCATTTATCAACCAGTGTCATTTAAGTTAACATTGAAGTTATGCCCCTTGGTGCTTCTGTAAAGTGTTAGCATATTCTGTCTGTTCCATATTAGCTAGATGTATTCCTTAACAGCTGAGTTTGTATCTTTGGGAGGGAGGTAACTGAATTGTTACATGTTGTCTTGGTGAGTATTTTTAAAGGAATTCTGTATAGAATCCTTTCATAATATCATAGGTATAATCTCTCTTAGTGTTTTATATGCCAGATTTTCTTGAAGTGGTTCATACTTAGATGAATTTAGAATCAAATGATTAATCTGATTAACATGAATACTGGAGGCTGCCAGTTAAATTAATGCCTTTAAGGAATTATGAGCTTAACATAAATTGACGTTTTTATTTTATCCTAATAATGACAGTTCATAAGATTTTGAAATCTTTTAAAACCTTAATTTAAAATGCAAGCAGTTGCTGTCATATTGGTAAATTATCAAATAGTATAGATCCATTGAACCATTAATGTAATTTTTTTTTCCAAACAGAAAGAACTCTGCAACATGATATTAGATTGCTGTGCTCAACAAAGAACATATGAGAAATTTTTTGGCTTACTAGCAGGAGTGAGTTCCATACTTTTTTTTGTTGTTGTTGGAATTTAATAGAACTGTTATGTGATTCTTACCATGAATGTTGTGAATTAATGATCTACTTATAGTCTGGTCTAATATAATGAGATATCTCTGTTAAAAGCAAGTTGTTGAGGCCAGTGTTGTGGTGCATTAGGTTAAGTTGCTGTTTGTGACACATGTCAGAGTGCTGGTTCAAGTCCTGGCTACTCCACTTCTGACCCAGCTTCCTGCTCATGTGCCTGGGAAAGAAGTGGAAGGTGGTCCAACTACTTGGGCCCCTGCGTCCTATAGAGTAGACCAGGATGGAAGGGCTAGCTCAGATTTGGCTGATGTCAACCATGTGAGGAGTAAACCAGTCAATGGAAGATCTTTTCCTGTCTGTCTCTGACTCTGTGGGCCTCTGTGCTCTCTCACTCTAGCTTTCAAATTAGTCAGTTAGTACAACAAAAGCCAGTTACTCACATTTTCAGATTCTCCACTCTTCTGCTTCCACCTTTCCCATTTCATTCTTGCAGTGCCTCAACTTTGCATTTAATTCTTCCAGAACTTTTTTGAAATTCCTTCTACTTCGTAATAATTTCCTAGTAAAGGACAATTCATTACTATCTTTTTAGAATCTCAGAACAGTTAGAAAAGTCAAGTACTTGTTCAGACAGCACAGGTAAAGCATGAGCTAAAATATTTTTAAATCCAAACACTACCCCCAGAGTAGAGGCATATGTATACAGTATACAAATATATGTGTTAATGATCAGCTGTATGTATAATTTGTTTTAGCATATAAATCTGGTTAAATTTGGTTAAGTAAATTTAGGAAGATTATTATGCTCATAATTGTATTAACATTCAGTTTTTAATGGTATTGCCATTCAATTTTTTATTTATTAGCGATTTTGCATGCTAAAAAAAGAATACATGGAATCCTTTGAAAGTATATTCAAAGAACAGTATGATACCATCCATCGCTTGGAAACAAACAAATTGAGAAATGTTGCTAAGATGTTTGCTCACCTTTTATACACTGATTCACTTCCATGGAGTGTAAGTAGATGGGTCAATATTTGTACTTTGTTCTCATCTGCTGTTATTCTCAAAAAGGTTCAAACCTAGGCATTTTTATCTATTGGTAGATAAGCTTTAAAACGAACTGTAAACTTTACTATAGTTGCTATATTTGGGATTATGTTCATGTAATATGGAATTAAAACCTAAGTAAATAATGTATAAGAAATATATATTATCCTGGATTATATTTCACAGCCTAAATCCAGTGCTTTTAAATATGAATTTCTAAGAGCATTTTCAGGAAAAATCTGAGAAGCTTCAAATAGTTCATGGAAAATTTACATTGCCTCTTAATTCCATTTTTCCACAATTTTTTGTAGCCACTCTGTGTTACAGATTTTTTGTGTTCTGTGTGTTGTGCTATTACTTTGGTGCTGTGTGTGTCTCTGAATTACTGTCCCTGTTTTCTCAGGGATTAACCTCTCCATGGTTCCTGTTGATAGGAATCCAGAGAAATGGTTGTGCTAGTAGGATATGTTATTTTTATTTTTAACAGACACTGAAGTTAGGTAAGCAGTGGGGAGGAGTTGCCACAGTCATCGTTAGAACAAGGAGAGATAGTCTTAATGCAGAAGAATCCAGTGCACTGGATTGGAATTTGAAATACATTTAACGCTGATACTGATTATACAACCACTAATCATTCAACCACCGTTAGGTTTCTGAAATAAGTAGCACATAAAAGCGGAAGGTTACTTTTATTTTTATTTGCCTTAAATTATCTTTCTAAGAGTTTCAGTTACTAATCTGTAATCTTAGCATTCAGAAAAAGCCATAATTCTATTTATATTGGCTTTTATTATCTGTTACATGTGCTTTACAAAACTGTAGCCTAGTGCTGTAAGTAGTATTTTGCCCCAAACCCTCATATACACCAAATTTTGATGAGGGAGGTTTAGCAGTTCTCTTTGCTTCTTCTGCATTATATGCTCAAGACAAGATGTCTTCCCTGCTATAAAAAAATGTATTAAGAAAGAGAATGAAATCTATTTCTGTAACATCTTAACATTTTGAAAATTGGGATAAACTTTGCCAGAAATAATACATGTCAGCATAAAAGATTTTCAGAAATAATTGTGATTGACAGTGAAAATAAGTCATAATTTCAGGAGATACTTCTTAACAATGTATTGGTCACCTTGTACTGTTTTTGAAAACCAAAATAAAATTGTTTTAATTTTCAGGTTCTTGAATGTATAAAACTGAGTGAAGAAACCACTACATCATCCAGTAGAATTTTTGTCAAAATATTTTTCCAAGAACTGTGTGAATACATGGGTCTTCCCAAACTTAATGCAAGATTAAAGGATGAGTAAGTTTGTCGTTAAGCACTTTTTATTCTTATTGTCCTCAGGGATTTTCCCCTTCTTTGGCAGATATAAGTCTGTCCTCGGTTGTAAAGAAAGAGACAGACAGAAAGAGAAGGGAAGGGGAGGAGGAAGGAGAGAAGGGGGAAGGAAAAGAAAAGAAAGAAAAGGCCCCTATGACTTTTTTAATGCATTAATCATCTACTTCTCTGTATTTCATGTACCATAGACAGCATGCAACTTTTTTTTTTTTTATAAAGATTTAATTTATTTATTTGACAGTGAGAGAGAGAGATAGAGAGAGAGGTCTTCCATGGCCGCAATGGCCAGAACTGCGCCAATCCAAAGCCAGGAGCCGGGAGCTTCCTGTGGTCTCCCACTTGGGTGCAGGGGCCCAAGGACTTGAACCGTTTTCTGCTGCTTTCCCAGGCCACAGCTGAGAGCTGGACTGGAAGAGGAGCAGCTAGGACTAGAGCCGGTGCCCATATGGGATGCTGGCATCTCAGGCAGAGGATTAACCTACTGCACCATTGCGCCAGCCCCCAGCATGTAACTTTTAATTGTACTTTTACTGCTAGTCGCAAGAACACAAAATTAATGCTTCCTTTAATTTCATTAGAGCATATGAAATTTTTTTTTGCATGCTCACTGAAATTCTGCAGTTGATGAGTACTTAGTTTTCTCTTATTTTGTACCCTTATGTTGAGCCCTAAAACAATAATATTTTGTAATCAGTGGACACCATTGAAGTCATCCTTCTCAGCTTCTTCCATGACCACTGCCAAATGCTGTAGTCGTTCCGTATGCCCCTTCACTTCTCTGCCTCTCTCTAGCAGTTGGCCACTTGCTCACTGTGACTTCTCACTTTCTCCTTAGCCTCCATCTCCTCCTCAGCTGGCCTCTGCGGTGTTAAGGTTCACCAGAGGTCTGTCCTGGGTTCTGGATGCTGTCTGTGGGCTATTCCATCCACTTCTGGCTTCATATACTTACTGACTCTGGTCCCTGTCAGTTGTACCAGGCTCAATTCCTTTAGCAAATGGCACTGTAGCCACATCCCCACTGCCATCGTGTCAAGCCTGTCTGGCTGTTGATGTTTCTTTATTTCTGTTTCTACCCCTGGCAGTCCCTTCTCTTTTTCATCTGTCTAGCAAACTCTTAATCATTCTTCTTGTAATAGTTTACCTTTTTTTTTTTTTTTAACTTTTATTTCATGAATATAAATTTCCAGTATACAGCTTATGGATTACAATGGCTTCCCCTTCCCATAATTTCCCTCCCACCCGCAACCCTCCCCTCTCCCGCTCCCTCTCCCTTTCCATTCACATCAAGATTCATTTTCAATTCTATTTATATACAGAAGATCAATTCAGTATAAATACTTCAACAGTTTGCACCCACATAGAAACACAAAGTGAAACATACTGTTTGAGTACTAGTTATAGCATTAAATCAAAATGTACAGTACATTAAGGACAGAGATCCCACATGAGGAGCAAGTGCACAGTGGCTCCTGTTGTTGACCCAACAAATTGACACTCTAGTTTATGGTGCCAGTAACCACCCTAGGCTGTCGTCATGAGTTGCCAAGGCTATGGAAGCCTTCCAAGTTCCCCGACTCTGATCATATTTAGACAAGGTCATAAAAGACAGGGTGAGGATAGTAACCAATGATCCTAAGAGTGGCCTTAACCAGGTCTGAACAATTATACAGCATTAAGTGGGGAAGAGGACCATCAGTACACACAGGTTGGGAGTAGAGCCATTGGTGGTAGAGTAGAGGTTATGATTACAGAGGAATGAGGCCCAAGTGGACTAGACAGGGTCTAGAACAAAGGACAGAGTCATTATTAGAGGAGCTAAGAGAGGTGCTGTCTAAGCTACAAGTAATTTTTCTGATTGAGAGGCAAATAGAACCTGATAGAAGGGGCTTGATAATAATCTGTTGGGCTTTAGGCCTTGTAAGTTAAGAGGCCCAGACCTATCTATCTCTTCACATGGGGTATATCCTAAGGGAGGTGTGAACCTCCTAGGGGAAGGCACTCTGTTGACTTTCATTACTTGGCTGGCCTGGGAGGACAGCTGGCCAGGTAAAGGCAGGTGGCATCTCTAACAAGAAATTTACAGTTCTGCCTGCAATGTTGCTGACCCTACTTGGCTGTCCCCTCAACTGCAGTGGTCACTTTGGAAGTTGGGCTGAGTGAAGGGCTTTTCAGCTTGGAGCCAATAAGATCTGTGGCTCTGACCTGGGCATCCTTCGACTCCAGGGCAGATCCATTTCCAGTGATCCAACTCTTGGCAGAGCTGCCAGGGCTCTTCACAAGCTGACTTCTGCTGAAGCCCAGGCTTACCACATTGAAAGCCACTGCAGTGGACTGGCCTGTTGGGTCTCCTTGAGGGCAGATCACTGTACAGATCAGCCATTAATAGGCCTGCCACCCATTGCTTCTGATGCCTAGCTTTCTTTTCCTCCTGGTTTGTGTTAAAGCAGACCAGACGATGCAAGTCAAGGGAGTGCCCGTGTCCCATCTCTAATCTTTGGTGGCCTGAACTACAAGTCTATAGTCACAGGCATGTTCTGTAGTATGCTATGTTATATGTGCGTACATATTGTATGTCCACATGGGGAAATTTTATTAAGAGTTTTATTTTAAATGGCTTTTAGATAAGATTGTCCATAAATTTAAGCTGCTAAAATCAATCAAAGATACATTTAAATTTGTATGACCTGAATCTGTGTATCATATGTTTTAAACTTGTCGGTAGAAAGAAACTAAAAACATTTTATATGGTTGTGCTTAAGTTTACTGGTTAAACAAACTACACCATGTTAGATATTTAAGACGTGTTTTCAAATACATGATTCTTAAAATTTATAGAAGGCATTGGACCTTCCGGTAAATGTTTTATTAAGTTCTTATCTAAGGGTTGAAACGGTTTGCTAAGTATTCATGTAATATTGCTATTGTCAGCAAGTGATCTAGGACTTGCTCCCTCATTTCTCTATTCTAAGCCCAACTTGTTCTTTCACTTCTCTATTCTCTTCAAGGTAGGGAACTAATTCTATTATGAAGGAATCTGTAGGATGCACAATTTAATCTTTAGACCTTATAAGAGATGGCTAACATTTTTCTGTAATAGCATAGCCAAAATAAGAACTTAACTAATAATCTCATAGCTAGATTCACATCGCCATCAGCGAAGTATACAGTAAGTAAAAAAAAAAACCTCCCTTTCAGACCAAAGGGAAAGAAAGTTTTAAAGTGAGAATATAATTTTCCTCATGGGCATTGTCTACCTTAGAAAAACTACTACAGAACATGCCTGTGACAATAGTTTACCTTTTTCTATGAAACGTTTTCCTGACTCCATCTAGTAGTCATTCAGTGTGGCACTCAGAACTGACCAGAACCACAGTACATTGTTAATGTTTTTCTGTTTGCCTTGCTCTGTAAATACAGTAATTCTACGCAGTCCTCAATCCTAAATGCCTCCCTTTGGTGGACTGCTTCCTCATATCTCCCAGTGTTGTGTACACATGCCTGTATATATATTAAAATACAAGAGGGTTTTTTTTTAAATCTTATGTACGGGGACTGGTACTGTGGCTTATGTAAAGCCACACGGGCATCCCATATGGGTGCTGGTTCAAGTCCCGGCTGCTCCACTTCCTATCCAGCTCTCAAGCTGGAAAACAGTAGAAGATAGTCCAAGTCCTTGGGCCCCTATACCCATGTGGGAGACTCAGAAGAAGCTCCTGGCTCCTGGCTTCGGATTGATGCAGCTCCAGCCATTTTGGCCAACTGGGGAGTAAACCAGCGGATGGAAGACCTCTCTCTCTCTCTGCCTCTCCTTCTCTCTCTGTGTAACTCTGACTTTCAGATGAGTAAGTAAATCTTTAAAAAATTTTATATATATATACCATACACACACACACACACATATATATATGTATATGTCCATGTGTATTCTTCTGTGTTGGCATGAGTGAAAAGTTTTTAAAAACCTCTTCTGTTGCATAAGTATAGAAATTCAGCTTAGTATATTATTTCTTGATCCTACTCATTTCATTTAGATAGCAGGTAGCATAACCTAATAAGAGTCATACACCACCATTTATTATTTCATTTGTTTGTTTAATATACTGGAAATCTGCAAAATAACTGTAAGGATTTTGTCTTTTTGTTCTCTTCCATTCATTTTTTTTTCTTTTATAGAACCCTACAGCCGTTCTTTGAAGGGTTGTTACCCCGAGATAATCCAAGAAACACTCGATTTGCCATCAACTTCTTTACTTCTATAGGTCTCGGAGGTTTAACGTAAGAATTTTGTTTTCACCTTACACAATTATCTTACAATTGCCTTTGAGACAGAATCTAACAGAGACTATGTTTTTAATTAGGGATGAATTGCGTGAGCATCTCAAAAACACACCGAAAGTCATAGTGGCTCAGAAACCAGATGTTGAACCAAATAAGTCCTCCCTGTCGTCTTCGTCATCAGCATCCTCCTCGTCGGAGTCCGACTCCTCTGACTCTGACTCTGACTCTGACAGCAGTGATAGCAGTTCAGGGTCCTCCAGTGAGGAGAGCGATTCTTCATCCTCCGGGAGTCACAGCTCCGCCTCAGGTATTGAAGCTCGTCTATAACCTATCCTGCTCTTTCCTAACAAGCATATTGCTGGTGGTATTTATAATGAGGGAAGAAAGTGGTTGTATTGTATTGCTTGTTTTAGAGTTGAGTGTTTAAAGCTTTAGTTGTTAATACGCACAATCATCCATCACTAGTACGATCTGTTAGTATATCACAGCATCTATAATGCCAACATCACCTGTTGGAATCCTCTGCATCGAAGCCAAGATACTTCATGGGCAAGTGTTTATCATGGTCTCAGCTGTAATATAATGTGTAACAGTTGCCTGATGCTTTTATTTGGAAAAAAAAAAAAAATGTTTAGGCTTTTCTTCTAACAGCAAAGCTTTATTTCAGTGATTGATATATACCACACATTCAGTGCTTATCCTGTGTGCTATGTGAATAGCTAGCACTCTGGCCAGAATTTCTCCTTGTTCCCTCTCCCAGTAACTGCCCTCCCTCAGGCCTGTCTGCTACTATTCTGGTTTGTAATTCTGTAGATTAATTTTGCATGTTGTAACTTCAGAACTGTGCATTACGAATCCTCTTTATGTCTGACATTTCTTTCAACATTACATTTGTATAGAATTGCATTTAGGTATAGTTCATTCATTCCTGTTACAGTTCTCTACTTCATGAATATACTGTAATCCTATTATCTTTTTAGTCAGTGGACATGTAAATTCACAGATAGTGTCCCTCTGAATACTCTTGTACATAACTTTTGCTGACCATATATACACAGTTAGTCTCCAACCTACATTGGTTCATCTTAGGAGTTTTTGACTATGATAGTCCATATGCATTCCATAAAAGCTGTACTTTGAATTATGTATTTTGATCTTTTCTTGGGCTGGGGTAATGCCATACATTGCTCTCATGATGCTCAACTGTAGGCTAATGTTGAGTATTCTGAGCACATTTAACATAGGCTAAACTAAGTTATGTTTCGTAGTTTATGTGTTAAATTCATTTTCATCTTGGTATTTTTAACTTGGAATTGATTTATTGGGACATAGCCCCATCATTAGACAAGAAACATTTATGTATATGTGTGTGTATGTGTGTGCACATTGCCTTTGGGTATATACCTACAGGTGGTATATCAGATAATATATTTATGTAATTATTGCTGATAATCAGATGTCATAGCATGTGTCTATGTTTGACTTTAGTAAATACTGTCAACCAGGGGTTTTTTTTGTTTGTTTTTAAAGATTTTATATATTTGGGGCCGGCGCTGTGGCTCACTTGGTTAATCCTCCGCCTGCGGCGCCAGCATCCCATATGGATGTTGGGTTCTAGTCCCGGTTGCTCCTCTTCCAGTCCAGCTCTCTGCTGTGGCCCGGGAAGGCAGTGGAGGATGGCCCAAGTGCTTGGGTAGCTGCACCCACAGGGGAGACCGGGAGGAAGCACCTGGTTCCTGGCTTCGGATCAGCATAGCTCCAGCCGTAGCAGCCATTTGAGGGGGTGAAACAACGGAAGGAAGACCTTTCTCTCTGTCTCTCTCTCTGTCTAACTCTTATCTGTCAAAAAAAAAAAAAATTATATATTTATTTGAGAAGAAGAGTTACAGCAGTGAGAGGGGAGACAGAGAAAAAGGTCTTCCTTCCTCTGGTTCATTTCCTAAACCACTGCAACTGCCAGAGTTGAGCCAATCCAAAGCCAGGAGCCAGGAGCCAGGAGCCTAGTCTCCCACATGGGTGCAGGGGCACATGTACTTGGGCCATCTTCTGCTGCTTTCCCAGGCCATAGCAGAGATCTGGATTGGAAGAGGAGCAGCCAGGACTTGAACTGGTGCCTGTCTGGGATGCTTGTACAACAGGCTGGGTCTCTAACCTACTATACCATAGTGCTGGCCCCTGCCAAACAATTTTTTCAAGTGTTTATTTCAACATACACTCCCACCAGCCACATACAGAGTTCTAGCAGCTCCCTACCAGCTCTTGAGATTGCCCATGGTTTTCATTTTGGCCAGATCTTGTGGCTATGTAATGATATGGAATTGTGGGTATTGTACTTTAATTTTCATTTTCTTTCTCACTGATGAACCTAAATACCATGTAAGCTTTATTGGCCATTTTAATATTTCCCTTTTTGTTAGGTGGCTGCTCCAGGCTTTGTGTGACCCCCACCTTCTTTTTTTATGTCTGCTCTATTAATTTATCAGAATTCTTTACGTATCGTAGATGTGTATCTTTTACCATGTGTGTGTTTTGCAGCTCACTGGTGCCCTTCTCTCCAGCCCTGTGAGCTTGCCAGAACTCCCTGAGTCTTCTGTCTATTCCCTCAGCAGCAACCTGAATCAGCAGATGCTCCCTGACAGGAAGTAACTGTGGAGCATCGGCTTACTGTGCTTCTGTGGAGCTTCATGGAAAATTTGGCTCTTCTTGTCCTCATTTTTTCACTAATCCTCTGCTGCCTTTATTTCTTATTTTGATTTTGAATTAATTTTACACTTATAGGAAAACTGGAAAGACAGTACAGACAGTCCACATAAACATCTCATCCAGTTTCCTCTAATATTATAATTTGTTACAACTTTGGAAATTAACATGGAAATATTAGTCCTGATTGACCTGTAAACCTTACTTGAGTTCCACCAGTTTTTCTGTTAATGTCTGTTTTTTTTCTCTCAGGAGCCTACTGCATTTAATTGTGTTTTCCTCAGTCTTCAGCAACCTGTGACAGTTGTTCTCGGGCTTTTCATTCTTCTAGTAGCCTTCGGACTTTCTGAAGTCCTCTAGTCACTTAATTTCGTAGGCTGACCCTCAACTTAGAGATTTGTCTGGTGTTTTCTCATAGGTGGAATGAGGTTAGGCAGTTTTTGCAGTAATACCATAGAAATGATTTGTTGTTAATGCATATTGTCAAGGGCTTCATAATATTGATGGGTTTTATTTTTAGTGACATTGACCTTGATCACTGAATTGAGGTGATGTCTGCTAGATTTCTTTTTTTTTTTTTTTTTTTGACAGGCAGAGTGGACAGTGAGAGAGAGAGACAGAGAGAAAGGTCTTCCTTTGCCGTTGGTTCACCCTCCAATGGCCGCCGCGGCTGGCGCGCTGCGGCTGGCGCACCGCGCTGATCCGATGGCAGGAGCCAGGTGCCTATCCTGGTCTCCCATGGGGTGCAGGGCCCAAGCACTTGAGCCATCCTCCACTGCACTCCCTGGCCACAGCAGAGAGCTGGCCTGGAAGAGCGGCAGCCGGGACAGAACTGGCGCCCCGACCGGGACTAGAACCCGGTGTGCCGGCGCCGCAAGGCGGAGGATTAGCCTAGTGAGCTGCGGCGCCGGCCCTGCTAGATTTCTTAACAGAAATAATTTCCTTTGTTAAATTAATACCCTTTTTAGGGAGACAAACGTAACACTGTGCAAATCTCTTTCTCCTTAACTTTCACTCATTCATTTTAGCATCCATTCGAATCTTGTCTGCAGAACTTATTATTGTAGTTTTTGCCTAATGGTAATTTTTTTCTTTCTTTTTTTCCTTTTGTAAGGTCATCTTAGCAATTTCGTTTATTTGAGACACACACACAGAGAATTCCAGTTAGCTGGCTCACTCCCCAAATGCCTACAGCAGTTATGGCTAAGCTGAGCAGAAGCTGGGAGTGAAGAACTCAGTCCAGGTTTGCCACGTGACTGGAAGGGATCCTGCTGTTTGTGCTATTTATTACCTGCTGTCTCGCAAGTACACTTTAGCAAGAAGCTGGAATAAGGAGTAGAGCTGGGACTGGACTCCAGGCACTCTAATAGGAGATGCAGGCATCCCAACCACTAGGCCAAAGTCCTACCCCATTGTCTATTTGTCTCTTTTTCTACATTTAGTAATTGAAATTCATCTAAAATTTATTTTTTTCACCTATTTATTTGGAATATAGAATCACACATGTTTATCTTCTATGAATTAAAGTCTAATGTTATCTCTTCTTAAAAGATTTATTTATTGGCCGGCGCCGTGGCTCAACAGGCTAATCCTCCGCCTTGCGGCGCCGGCACACCGGGTTCTAGTCCCGGTTGGGGCACCGATCCTGTCCCGGTTGCCCCTCTTCCAGGCCAGCTCTCTGCTGTGGCTAGGGAGTGCAGTGGAGGATGGCCCAAGTCCTTGGGTCCTGCACCCCATGGGAGACCAGGAGAAGCACCTGGCTCCTGCCATCGGAACAGCGCGGTGCGCCGGCCGCAGCGCGCTACCGCGGCGGCCATTGGAGGGTGAACCAATGGCAAAAGAAAGACCTTTCTCTCTGTCTCTCTCTCTCACTGTCCACTCTGCCTGTCCAAAAAAAAAAAAAAAAGATTTATTTATTTATATATTTAAAAGAGTTATAAAGAGAGGGGAGACAGAGAGAGAACAAGGTCTTCTGTACAGTGGTTCACTCCCCAAATGGCTGCAATGGCCAAGGCTGGGCCAGGTGAAACCAGGAGCCTGGAACTCCATCTGGGTCTCCCACATGGGTAGCAGGGGCCCAAACACTCAGACTGTCTTCCACTGCTTTCCTAGTCACACTGGCAGGGAACTGGATCAGAAGCAGAGCCTGGGGACTCAAACTGGCACTCTTATGGGCTGTGGGCATTACAGACAGCAGCTTAACCTCCTGCGCTACAGCGCCGACCCCACCAGTACTGTCGTTTGTTCTGTTCTGATTTTTTCAGTTTGGCAAGCCTGAGTTGCTTCACCTTGTCTCTAGTATTCCTTTTACATATCTCCACCCATTTTTTGAGCACTTTCTTCCATTTTAGTATCATATATTGTTTTAGAACTTCAATACCTTTATATAGAAAATTTTAAAAATTTTTACCTGTTTTCAGCAGGAACACATGTCTTCTATAGTCTTCCCTGTCCTCCTTGGAAGTGGATATGCTGTAGCAAAAAATGTTTTTCAAAATTTCATTCTGGTTCATGTTTTTGACATAGGTCTGTGTTGTTTTACCCAAGGTCAGCGCTGCTTTCTTCCACTCTGGTATCTTGGGCTAAATAAGGGCATGCTTTTCTAAAAGGCATACCATTTCTTTCTTAGTGTTTGTGTGTGTATATGCATTTGTGTTATGTGTTGTGTTTTTTTAATGCTGTGTTTCAGAGTGGTAGTACTTTTCCCTGCAGCCTTAGGCTGGAAAGGCTAATCTTTATAGTCTTGTTCACTAGCTTGTTACATTTCAAAGTGTTTCACATACTATGTGGCATCCAGAATTGTGGAGCTCTCGGTATTTTATATTTTAGACCCAAATTCCAGTTTCTCAAAGGAACTTTTATTCTTGAATGGAAATACACAAATATTGTTCATTTAACATTCACCTCTTTAATTCTACAGAATTTGTTATTGTATCTGTTTTGAGAACAGATGATAACACAGCATGAATTGCTGCAATAAGGAAGCTGGCTGATTGAAAATTAATTTCCCTTACTATACAGTTTCAGAAGAGAGCTTTGTTTTATTAATGTAAAGGTATTAGCCTAAAAGCAGTATAAACTTTCCACAAAGTAGAATATTGCAAAAGCAAGCAGGGCAGAGGGAAGGGAGATTGCAATCATGTTTGATGTCTGGATTTTAGTATTGACAGGGCCCTGAGAGAGGTGCGGAGTGGAGTCAGAGACGTCGGTGTCACACAGAGCCAGATGGTTTCTGCTTGGGTAGCTGCAGCTCAGCTGAGCTGTTTGATAGGAACCAGAGAAATAAGTCCTTGGTGGCAAACCAGCTGACTGTCCTGTGAGCCAGGGGCAGGCATTTGGCAGAAGAAACAGAAGCTTTGAGATTGGATAGAGTTAGGGGAAACATAGACAAGTTTCTTTCGTATTTTTGTCACTGTAGTTTGTACATAAATTTTTGACAGAATTTTGGTCATCTCAGTATCTGATTTATGCACTCAAATAACAGAAAGTGGTTAAATTTGTTTTATAGCTTAAAATGATAAATTGTTTCATTAAGATTTATATTTGTATTTGTGATTATATCAGTAAAATTAAATTGTTCAAGGTCTTAGAATGATTTTTCCACAAACTAAGCCTCTGTGGCTCTCATTAACCTGTGGCTATGTATCTTCACATAGCTTTTCTCACTTGTGCAGTTAGTGCCTCTCTGCCAGTACTGGCGGGCCCAGCTCTTGTTTTCATGGGAAGAGATTTTTATTTGAAAAATATGTGTTCGTGTTGTTAAGCAAACTCAGTTACTTCATTCCTCTCACTTTAGGAGTGAAGTTTCTGGTGTTTGTGGTCATTTGTTGTGATTATGTGCAGCTCTGACATAATATTTCATAGGAGATGATTAATATTTATGGTTCAGAATTTCCAAGTTACATTAAAATTTTAAAATGGAAATATACCATTGTAGTCACTTCATAAAAATGTTTACAACATTTGCTATACAAAAATACTTCAAAAATTTGTAGGAATGAAATTATAAAAGATAAGTTTACTTTAGTATAGAAACTTTGAAATCCATGCACATGAATGGCTTAATATTTGTGGAAGATATATTATGAAAACAGTATGCATGGATTTCAAAATGTTTTGGCATCTAAATCTCTTTTAATTCCATTTTTCCATGTGCTTTTTGGAAAAGTGTTTATTTAATGGGCCTGTTTACTATCTTGAGCTAAGGATCAAAACAGTGCTTTGGGTTAATGTTGAGATAATGTATATTCCTGAAAATTATGCATTTTGTAAAATACTCTGTCATCAGATTCTCCATTTTATCATTTTGGCTTTATAAGTAGGCTATCTGAATTAGAATAAGTGATTAAGTTATGAAAACAAGGTTAAGATAAATCTAATTGTTTAATTTTACACATGCAGCTAAAGACATAAGAAAGAAAGGACAAGGGAAGACCAGAAGAAAAGAAGTAAATAAATTGATCAGGAGCCAACATACAAATGACAGGAAGCAAGAAGAAGGAAGACAAGGACAAAGGCACCAAGAAACAAGGTCTGAGAGAGAAAGAAGATCAGAAAAACACAGAGATCAAAATTCAAGAGATCCAAATTGGAGAGATCCCATAACAAAGTACACATCAGACAGAGGTGTTCCTCCTGAACGAAATAGTTATGGTAGAAATGGGAATGACAGAGACCAAGAAATTCATATGGATTTGGAAAAGAGGCATAGTGATCCCAAAAAGAAGAGAGGAGAGAGGAGAAATTCTGTTTCCGAAAGTGAGAAACACAGACACCAAAATAAGGACAGTGAACATTTCAGAAGAAAAGATAGATCAAAGTCAAGGGAAAAGAATAAAAAACACTCAGGTTCTAGAAGTGATGAAGATAGGTATCAAAATGGTGCTGAAAGACAATGGGAAAAATCTAGCAGATACTCTGAACATTCCAGAGAATCCAGGAAAAATCAGGAACGGCGGAGAGAGAAGTCTCCAACGAAACAAAAATAATTCTACAGAATTATATAAACTGAACATGCCTTATATTCAATTGAAAAGAAGTATTTTTACATTGATTGACAAACTTTATACAGAATTCTTATACAAAATACTAGTTTGTAAATTTTAAGAATTTTTTTTCATTTCAACATGTTTTATAGTTTATACATCTCAAGGCCTTTTACTTAAAATTATTTGGAGAGAAAACTTTCAACTGAAAGGGGCTGTAAATCTTGCTTCTATTTTGTGAATAAAATGATCCAATGGTAATTGAATTGGTGATTTTTTTTATGGACAAAATATTTTCCCCAAATTAATGATTTTAGTTGTTTACAAAGGTATTATAATGAATTATTATAGCTTCTTATTTGTAACTGAATACCAAAATAGACAAACCCTTTCAAGTTTCATATTATGTCTTGAACAAAATAGGTAAGGTGTAATTTTTTCCACGAGTGTTTTGGTGAAGCTAGTTGAATTTTATTAGTCTTTAAACTGATGTATAGCTCTCATTATCTACAATGAGGACTTCTCTGTTGGGTAACATTTCTTCTTTGGATGGCTATAAAGTGTTAAACTTGTGATTAGTTCTTTTTCTCAGCCTTAAAGCTGTATCACTGTTGGTGAATAAATGTGTATTTAATTTTTAATTTAGATTAGTAGGTCATTGGGAAACGTATAGTCATGAGATACGCAAACAGCCTAACTGAAATAATTCCACTGTTAGAAGAATTTTAAGTATTTCCATTATTGTAACTTTCATCAGTGAATATGTGACCATGTTATTTATTGCTTTTGAAATATTACCTCTGAGATCTTAGATTTACTGACACATATTAAACCCTACTTATGAAATAGATTTCTTGTGCTTGCTTGTTTTGCAAGGAGATTAACAGTCCATCTTAGCCAATGTCTAGTTTCAAGATGTGTGAAATTAAACTATCTTAGTGTTTAACTTTCAGGCATACTCTGATTCAAAGTGTTTTCTGTTTTGGTTTAAAAACTTGAGTATCAGTATAGACTCCTTATAAATAAATATTATGTGCCCACCACCAAAAAAATATTCATTAAATATAATAGCTTGGAAAACTTCTCTATAGTGTTTTCTAGAACTGCAGTTGTTAGAAGCTGATGTCATTAGAAGGGGCTATCATAAGGTTAGCACATTTCGTGGAACTATTAGCCTAGCCCATAGGCTATGACTCCTAAAGGAAACAAGCAAGAATTTATTTTTTTGCTTGAACCTTGCATGATCTTTAGAGGTCATAAGAAAGAAAAAACAAAAACAAAAGCAATAGACTTACGATGTGTGTATCCTTTGAGCTAAAGTAACTGCTTCATATACAACTTGTTTCACATTTCTCAGATTTGTGATGAGAGGAAAAAATATTTTGTATCTGTGATAGCTGTGAGTGAACTTTGGATTCTTGCCTTCAATACTTGGTTCACAGTTTTCTGTTTATCTTGACTGGTACATTTCTCCTCATTTCACAGCAGCTTCCATGCATCAGGATTGCTTAGAACCCTGATCTGTTTTCTGATCCAGGTATCACTTTTACCAGTGTACTTACTGTGGCATGGATATATTGGCTTGAATGTTCCCCAAAAGCGTGTGTGTTTTAGGCTTGGTCCTCAAATTCTTATGTTAATGGTACTAAGAAGGTAGAAACTTAATAATCCAAACATGGTGTTTAGATGTGCTGCCTTCTTGTAGTGACTGCATTGGATTAGTTTGAATGGAGCCTGCATGATTGAGTTGTGGTGGCTTTATAAGGAGAGACACAGATACATGTGGCCACTCTTGCCATGTGATGCTATGTATCCCTCTGGACTCTGCCAGCAAGAATATTATCACCATATGTTGAACAAATGGAATCTCCCAGTCTTAGTCTGTGAATCTCCAAAACTGTGAGCCAAAATACATATTTTTCTTTCATAAGTACCTTGTTTCACGTATTTTGTTATAGAGAAGAAAATCTGATTTAAGCAGCAAATGACCTTTTTGTCTGATCTTAAAAATTATTTCCTTCTGTTCCATGTTTATTTCACAGAATGACTTTTCCTTCAAATAAACTTTCTGACATCCACTGTTACTTTAGCAGAAAGCTCAGAGTGCCAGTGTGACTTGGAGGATATTTATGTTCCTTTAACATGGACATCATCACATTACACACTTTTAAACCCTAGCTGAGACACCTCCAAATTGTGTTCCTGGCTTTCCTTAGTCTGATCTCATGTCTCCTCAAGCCTTGGATATGCCATAACTTCCATTTATACCTACCCATGTGTTTCCTTCTAAATGTATTTTTAAAAACTTTTGCATCTGTTAAATATCTCTAGTTCAAACAAGCATTTCTTGAAGATAGCTCTATTTGTGTGTTTTGTTTTTACTACCGATAAAAGTGAGGACAAGTCTTACTGACCCCCGCCCCCATCATCCAAAGTCCCTGTTTTATGCTGAGGAATTGAACTGTTGAGTTCACCTTTTATCAGCTATGCACAGGTTAAAGAAAGAAGATGCTCAGTTACCCGAAGTTGTATAGAAGTCTGCATGTTTGCATACATTGCAGAAAAGAGCACAAGTATTTATGGCTGAAGTGAAGGCACTTGCTGTTAGAAGAAGACCTGGGGTGGCACATGCAATGCTGGCCACATGAGCACTAGTTCAAGTCGGCTGCTCCACTTGCGATCCAGCTTCCTGCTGATGTACCCCAGAAGGAAGTGGAAGACAACCCAAGTACTTGAGCTTCTGCCATCCACATGGGAGACCTGGATGAAGTTCCAGGCTCCTGGCTTCAACCTGGCCTGGCCCTGGCATTTGTGGCCTTTTGGAGTGTGAGCTAGCATATAGAAGATCTCTGTCTCTCCCTAACTTTCTAATACATACATACATACATAAATCTTAAAAAAGACTCAGTTTCATGAAGTTATTTATTATAGTTGGACTATGACTTTTTTTTTTTTTTGACAGGCAGAGTGGACAGTGAGAGAGAGAGAGAAAGGTCTTCCTTTTTCCATTGGTTCACCCCCCAATGGCGGCCGGCACACTACGCTGATCTGAAGCCAGGAGCCAGGTGCTTCTGGTCTCCCATGTGGGTGCAGGGCCCAAGCACTTGGGCCATCCTCCACTGCACTCCCGGGCCACAGCAGAGAGCTGGACTGGAAGAGGGGTAACCGGGACAGAATCCGGCGCCCCGACCGAGACTAGAATCCGGGGTGCCGGGGCCGGTAGGCGGAGGATTAACCTATTGAGTCATGGCACCAGCCGGACTATGACATTTTTGACAATACATTTAATTCTGTCTGGGTTTCTATCTCACTTTTTAACACTTGCAGGTTGTTGACCTTGAGACAGTTACTTGTCTCAGTCCTCCCATCTATACAGTGGTATACTACACTTAGAACAGTGCCTGGAACCAGCAGCTCCATGTGCAACACTTAACTGTTACTGTTTTTATTGTTGTCATTGTCACTAAACCTCTCAACCAGAGCTAGGTTGATCATGCAAATGAGGCAAGTTGAATTGGGTCATAAACTGGGGTCACTTAAAGGCAGCAGCTTTCTTAGCTCCATCCGGTTCTGCCTGCAGAAACAAAGGCTCTGAGTTGACCACCTGACTGTTATCTAAGGGAATTAAACAGTCAGGATTTTTATGTAGCTTCTGATTTTTAAATGTTAGCAGTGATCTAAAAATAACTTAAAATGGGCCAAAAAATATGTAGTCCAAAAAACCAATGTACAGATTAACATTTGAATAGCTTGTTTTCCTATGCCCTCAAAAATTATTTATTGTTTACTTTCAGATGACACTACTTGTACAAAGCAGGCCATTTTTCGTTTCTGCTGTTCGTGCAGTGGGAGGGTAAGGCCCTTCATATTCCTTGGGAAGCCTCATTTACTGTGCCAACCTCAGCAGTCCCCTCACTACATTGCTCTGAAACTTGTGTCAAGCGTTAGTTCTATTCTTCATTGGTCTACTCCCTCCCCATAATTCTTGACATTCAAATATGATTCATTTTTCTTCAAAACTTTTCTAACTTCCCTGCAACTAATCCTGCCAACTCCTCATGTTTTGAGTTTCACGGCTACCCCACACATAAACAAATTTTATCCATTTTGCTTCCAGCAAACTCTGGAATATGTCCTGACTTCCCACTCAAACTGCTACCACCATAGTTATAGCTCTTTTTACTTTTTAACTTGTGGTGAGGCTGTTTAACCACAGTCTGTTGATGTCTGCTGTGTGCCAGGTACTGTTCTAGTTGCTGAGGTTACAGCAGTGAGCAGTTAGGGACCTGTTGTCTGCTGAGCATAAATTCTTGCACAAGGAAACAGAACATAAGAACTTAGACTTCAAACACTGCCATTCAAAAAAGCTGAGAGAATAGAGCAATGACCACCTGTATATCATCCACCTAGATTCAGATTAGTCTAAAGCATATTTTCATCTCATCTCTCCTTTATACAGTGAAGTCCAGTGACTTCATCTAAGCCCAGAGGGTAAATGTAAATTCCCAGCCTGTTCAGTTTCTTTAAAAGTTCAAGTTCAACCTTTCTTTCCTTGATGGTTACTCTCAGACCTACCATTCTTTGAGCATGACTGTGACAGGCATTTTAATGCCTGATTTTTAAAGGAGCAACTTTAAGGTAAGAGGCACTCGGATTTTATAGCTCATCTACCGGTGTCTCCCCAGCTAAGAGCTATCAAGAGCCAGGATTCCATTGGCCACATTTTCCTGCCTGACAGCTGATGTATTGTTTTCCTCCAAGATTTTACTATAGCTCCACTGGTTAGTTGTTCCAAGAAAACACTGTTCTTATCACTTTGCTTCATATCCCAAACTTCCCACCTAACTACCACCATAGTTCTGGCCCTTTTTATTTTGCGACTCCAAAATGAATGCTTCGCTCTTACTCTGCTACCTGAAATATCATTTTTTTTCGCTTGCCTATCCAAATCTTTTCAGAGTCGACATACATTCATCCCCTGCACGTTTCTCTGTTGTAGATCACAGCTGTGGCTTTTGCTTCTATAGCACTTGGTGCAACCCAAGGCAAACATAGTAAAGGCCTTAAAATTGTCAGTCAAACATTGTACAGTGAGGTCAGTTTTATTTATCTTCCCCTCAAATTATATACTCACCATGATCATGTCCTCTGTCTTAAACACTTGCTTTATTTCTGTACCTTGTTAAAAACCAGGGTTCTTAACTTCAGCCCTATTGACATATTTGGACCAGTTAAATTTGTATTGAGTAGGACTGTGTTGTGCATTGTAGAATGTTGAGTAGTATCACTGGCCTTATCCAGGAGCACAGATCTCCGAGTCCCAAGATTGTCTGCAGACATTGCCAAGTACATCCCGAAGAGGGGGGACAAGATCATCACTAGTTGATTACCAATCCCATGGATCTAACATTGAGAAACCATGTAGCTGATAGCCATGACAGTGTTTATTCTAGGCAGTATTGCTGTTCCCTCAGAAAGCTGTGTTGACTTAGCGTTTTGTTTTTTTTTTTTTTTTTTTTAGGGCAAGATTCGTTTTAAATTGGGAACTCATTTAATAGAGTAGTCAGCAAGAGTATTCCAATTGTCTTAATGTAGCAAGATATCCTGATATCTCATTCTAGGGAAGACATTCCGGTTAGCATTTATAACACGTTTGCTGAAAATGGAAGCATGATAAGCCTGTAAATATAACTGTCCCATAAAGTTTTTTGTTTTTCACTGTAACTCTTTATAGAACCAACGTTTATACTAGGAATGGAAAACAACCACTGTGACTGTTAATACTTTATTACAGAGTTAGGTTATCCAGTACTCAAATTCTTCAGTTTTTTAATATCTATAATTTTCTACTGTTTCAATAGATTGTATTGTATAGAGCAGTTTTAGGTTCACAGCAACATTCAGCAGAAAGTACAGAGATTCCCCACATTTCCTCTGCCATGTACACCTCTTCCTTTGTCAACATCCCCCCGGACTGGTATATCTGTCAAAACAGATGAACCTACACTGATACGAGATGATCAACCAAAGTCTATAGTCGACATTAAAAAGTTTGGTCTTGGCAAACATCTTCTTTTTTTTTTTTTTACTCTAATACTTCAATGACATTCAAATGGTTGTTAAAGTGAATTAACTGGTTCTTTAATCTGTAACTTCATGCATTACAAGACCTAAAAAGTGAAATTGAATCTGCTGCAAGACAGCTTCCCTCATGGAAATAAATTCTGCAGTAAGCATCTTCGATATGAATTAGGAATTCTTGTGAGTTTTTATATAGTACACTGTCTTGCTAGACTAGAGAGCTTCCCTTCCCTACAACTATTTTTGTGAAGCCTGTGAGAGCTGTGTTGAGCATTTGCTGTATTTGCCTGAAGATTATGTCTTTTTGATTAGATGATTCTAGTTAGTCTACCAATGAAAGAACTTCTTAGCCTGGCCACTGTAAATGGTGTGAGAGTGAGCATGTGACCCGTGCTGGGATGCTCAGAGTTCTTTCCCAGGAATTTTTCAATTTGGGGCTTGAAACAGTCATGTCTAAAGGACACACAGAGCAGGAAGGGAGTTCAGTGGAGTGTTTCTTATCACCTGCCCCATGGAATAAGCAAATTTGTAGTCAGAGAGACTCATGTACCTGGAAGAAAGCAGTGACAGTGCCAGTAATTTGAGTCTCTGAATTGAATTGTGCCTGAAGCTGGACTTCTCAGTTATGTGCCCCAGTGAATTCCCTTTTCCACACAAGCTACTTTAAGTTCGTACCACTTGGGGCCGACACTGTGGCATGCTAAATTAAGCTGCTGCTTGTAGCGCCAGCATCCCATGTGGGCTCTAGTTCATGTCCTGGCTACTCTACTTCCAATCCAGCTCCCTGCTGATGTGCCTGGGAAAGCAGTAGAAGATGGCCCAAGTGCTTGGGCCCCTGCACCCATGTGGGAGACCCGGTTAATGCTTCTGGCTTCTGGCTCCTGGCTTTGGCCTGGCCAGCCCCAGCTGTTGTGGCCATTAGGGGGAGTGAACCAGCAGATGGAAGATCTCTC
Source organism: Lepus europaeus (assembly GCF_033115175.1). Taxonomy (NCBI): domain Eukaryota; kingdom Metazoa; phylum Chordata; class Mammalia; order Lagomorpha; family Leporidae; genus Lepus; species Lepus europaeus. The sequence goes on along the minus strand of NC_084827.1, from coordinate 122,972,378 downwards.
TGTCTCCTCTGTCTCTTTGTCTCTCTCTCTGTGTCTCTGTCTCTCTTCCTCCCTCTCCCTCCCCTTCTGAATAAATAAAATCTTGGGGTCAGCACTGTGGCATAGTAGGCTAAGCCTCCACCTTCTGCTCTGGCATCGCATATGGGCACCAGTTCTAGTCCTGGCTGCTCCTCTTCCAATCCAGCTCTCTGCTATGGCCTGGGAAAGCATTAGAGGATGGCCCAAGTCCTTGGGCCCCTGCATTTGTGGGAGAGACCAGGAGGAGGCACCTGGCTCCTGGCTTCGGATCGGTGCAGCTCCAGCCGCTGCGGCCATCTGGAGAGTGAACCAACGGAAGGAAGACCTCTCTCTCACTGTCTGTAACTCTCTCTCTCAAATAAATAAATGAAATCTTTTAAAAAAATAATAAATTTTTACCACTTGCACTAAAAGGATCCGTATGAATTTGGGGTGATTTCCTGTCAATGGCCAGGTTGGTACTCTGTGGGTGGTAAGGATTCCTGTTTCTACCTAACTACACTTAAAAAAAATTTATTTATTTTAAAGAATTAAAGACAGAGGTTGGGGGGGGGGGGGGTCTTCCATCTGCTGGTGCACTCCCCAAATGGCTGCAACGACCAGAGCTGAGCCAATCAGGAGCCAGGAGCTTCTTCCAGGTCTCTCATGCAGGTGCAGGGGCCCGAGGACTTGGGCAATCCTCTGCTGCTTTCCCAGGCACATTAGCAGAGAGCTGGACTAGAAGTGAAGCAACTGGGACTCGAACTGGTGTCCATCTGGGATGGCTGCGCTGCTGGCCAGTGCTTTAACCTGCTGTGCCACAGCACCGCCCCCCCCTCCCTGGCCCCAACTGTACTTCTGCTTACATAATTTTGCTGGAATCCCTTTCTTTTGACTACAGATGGAAATAAATAGACCCAATAAAAGTAGTTGTGAAAAGATACAGTACAGGACCTTTGGGTGGCTTTTAGTAGTTTACAGAAAGAAATTATATTACACAAGGAAACAATTCAATTCACAAACAAAAAGTAGTTTCATATTACTGTGAGAAGGACTAATTATTTTAGAAGTTGTAATACCACCTTTAAGCCATAAAGATACTTGAACACATTAACAACTAATGTATTCTCCCAATCATTTAACTGTTTGAAACACTCAACAGTAAGGTCACTGCAAACGTTTTCAGTCTTCTTATTCAATACACATGTAGTTTGAAAATGTTATTAGCTACAAATAGATCCAGAAACTCTTCCTCCAAATACAGAATACCTTTGAAAAGTGACTGCTACCACCATTCCTCAAGGTTCGAGATTAATTTTGCTCATGATCTTAACAATTGTTGTCCAGAAAAGAACTCACTTCTTATGAATAGTTATCCAGAGAGGGAAAAGAGAGGGAAAATTATGTTTGTGGTTAATGAAAGATGCTGCCTATGGTACTACAAATAATCCCATTCACAAGGGCTGGCGCTGTGGCACAGTGGGTTAAAGCCCTGGCCTGAAGCCAGCATCCAATATGGACTCAAGTTCTAGTCCCGGCTGTTCCTCTTCCAATCCAGCTCTTCTGCTGTGACCTGGGAAAGCAGTTAGAAGATGGCCCAAGTCCTTGGGTCCCTGCACCCACGTGGGAGACCAGGAGGAGGCTCCTGGCTTCGAATCAGCGCAGCTCCAGCCATTGCAGCCATCTGGGGAGTGAACCAGTGAATGGAAAATCTCTCTCTCTCTCTCTCTCTCTCTCTCTCTCTCTCTCTCATTCTCTACCTCTCTCTGTAATTCCGTCTTTCAAATAAAAAAAAATCTTTAAAAATAAGAAATTTTAATTAAAAAAAATCCCATTCATAGCCACCAGCCTGTGGTGTACTGCTTACGTAGGGTATAGAGGCAAGTGCTGAAGTGACGGAAGTGGAAAGGAAGGCACCGAAGGGCAGACGGATACTGATGAAAATGACTCATCAACTACTGTTCACACTTCTTGGAAGCTGGAAGTTTAATTTTGCTTTTCATTTCTTGGTAAAGCAAGGTTCAAATCTAAAGTCACAGGTGTTCAATAAACAGTTGATTTATGGATGGGGGACATAGTACAATTATATTTGCTTATTCTTAGGAAGATTGGTTTGATATACTTTGAGATTCTTAAAATTGTATTGGGATTTTAAACTTCGGAGTATTTTATGGTCGAGTAGGAGAAAGAGAGTACCTAGGGCATTAGCTGAAAACCTAGGACACTAAATGAAGATAAAATGTATGCATAAAAGTATGCTAAAGAAAACTGTTTTATAGGCTCAGCTAAATTTGAACATTTCCTCTGATTCAGCAGTTCCACACTAGGTATATTCTCAACAAAAGCATGTACACATGCTCAGCAAAAGACATGTGCAAGAATGCTCAGAGGAGTGGTATTCAAACTAGCCAAATGTGGGAAGCAATCCGAACATCCAACTGCATGTTACAGTCATGCAACTGATTACTCTCCAGAAATGGAAATGGTAACACCACAGCAACATGCAACAATATGGATCAATCTAACAAGCATAAATGTTGAGTAAAGAAGTCATAATTAAAGGAATGCATGCTATATGATCCCAACTATATAAAGTAAAGCAGGCAAACCTAACAGTGAGAATAGGGATTATCTTTGGGAAGCAGAGTGCAGTAGTGTTGGGAGAAGAGATAAATGGGACTACATTTCCAGATAGGTGTTAGTTTCACAAGTTGCATTAATTTAGCCCTAATATGCATTGAATTGTAAATCCTTGGGATTTGTGTTCTTTGTGGTCTGCAGCAAAATCAACTTAGAATAAATAAGGTATTATCCTATAGTAAACTGTGATTTTGCCCTTCTTTCCAATTGAATACAACTAGAATTATTGCCTCTTGTCGACCATAGATAAAGATGCATGGTATGGGAGATAGCCAAATAACCACAAATTAATCTCTCTATACATGTCCCTTATGAAAAATTTTGCAGGTATACTTCAGAAAATTTGTGCAAAAAATGGAATTAAAAGATGTTTATTTGGCACACTCAAAAAATTTGAAATCCATGCATAGATTTTACATAATAGGTTTTTTCCATGTACTTTTTGAAGTACCCCCATAGCTTTATCTTTCCTCTTGGAACCCAAAGAGAGGCTCAACACTAAATCTAAGCTTTATCTGAACCATATTTAAAATTTTAGCCATTTTACAACAAGAATGTGCTTTTTTTAAAAAAAGATTTATTTATTTTTTATTTGAAAGGCAGAGTTACACAGAGAGAGGAGAGGCAGAGAGAAAGAGAGAGAGGTCCTCCATCCGCTGGTTCACTCCCAAGATTGCCAAAATGGCTGTGGCTGCACTGATCCGAAGCCAGGAGACAGGAGCTTCTTCCGAGTTTCCCACGTAGGTGCAAGGGCCCAAGGACTTGGGCCATCTTCCACCCACTGCTTCCCCAGGCCATAGCAGAGAGCTAGATTGGAAGTGGAGCAGCCGGGTCTCGAACCAGTGCTTATATGGGATGCCAGTGCTTCAGGCCAGGGCATTAACCCGCTGTGCCACAGCACTGGCCCCAAGAATGTGCTTTTATAACTCTGTGAGTAGATTGAATCCAGGCATGTGACTTGCTTTGCTCAACGGAACAGTGGTAAGTATGATGGGTACAGAAACTTGAATAGTTCTTGTGCACTGGGGCTTCCACCACCCAGAGAATGAGCTCGGTCTAGCTTGTTGGATAATGACACGTGGTACCCAGCCCTCTACTAACTGACTTCATGAGAAATGCCAGGCACTTGAGTCCTCTCCATGCCAACAAGCTGCCCAAGACTAGACTTGTGGGTGAGCCGTAACCTGTTTAACACACATCAGCAAGACTTCTTCACAGAATGTTTAAGTCTCAGAACTTCAAGAACTAATAAATGTTTCTTTTAAGCTACTAGTTGTGTAGTAATTTGCTACGCTTCATAAGCTAACTGACAAAATAGTCCCTGAAATTTTTGAATAGCAACTAGTGTAATACCACCTACTGTTACACACTTAGTAAATGCTTTTGATAATGGTGAACATTTCTTGTTCATGTAATGTTTCCTCCTACTTAGTCAGTTTTACAACATCAATCCCTGACATTTACCTTCACAAATGTTAAACTACTTAACATGCCTATTTAGTTGTTTGTACTATTGCCACTTGTTTTGTTTTACTAGCCTCTTTGAGAGCTCTAGCAATGACTTTCCGTCATGCTGAAGTTCTCCCAACAAACCATGATGATCTCTGTTTCTACCCAGTTAGAAAATAACACTTAAAACTCTTCTTCAGCAGCTGTGTGGGTTTTTGCTTAAAGGAATACATTCCCTACCAGAGGACTTTAGAACAAATTGCTTATGGAGATTGTGGAATCTCCTAAGCCATTGAAAGAAAGACCTTTCTTCTATTTGGGCAGGTAGGCCACATCCTATTTGATCTCCTGATTCCTACTGACTGTAGGGTTTTAGCTTATGCCAGAAGTGCAACACAGAGAAGAAAGCCCAGGGAAAGTTTGCAAGCATCTCTTTGCAGTGTAGTAATAGTGGCCTGAATTTTTGCAGTGTTGTTTCCTCTAAGACTTGCGGCTTGTGATCTGGATTTTTGGGAGAATTCTACTTACTCGGTTATGTTGGTTATTGTTGGAAGTAATACCCCTGCGCTTGGCCACTGTTCCTCCAATGTGAATCTGCTCATCAGAATTGCAGGGTGAGGGCTAATGTTGATTGATTAACACAACTGTGTGGCCACAATAGGGAAACCAACCCAAATAACTGCTCTGCAGAGAGGCTCATCAGCATCATCTTTAAACAACCGGCAGTGTTGCAGAGAATGCTGCGGACTCTATTCTTACATTTCCTACTCGTCCCAAGTACTTCAATTTGAAAAGGGTTAAATCAAGTTTCTGCAGTAGGTGATTTGAAATATTAACTGATGTTTCGTTTTTCATCTTTCCACATCATTTTCCATTACTGAGTACTCAATTTCAGGTTTTATATCCTTAGACAGGAGGCCCTATTGTCCTCAGTGGAAGTTGTCCCCATTTTAAATTTTACATTTAGGTCTTTGATCCATCTCGAATAGATTTTTGTATATGGTGAGAGAGTGGACAGTGAGAGAAAGAGAGAGAGAGAAAGGTCTTCCTTTGCCGTTGGTTCACCCTCTAATGGCCGCTGCGGCTGGCTCGCTCCAGCCGGCACACCGCGCTGGGGGATCTAATTTCATTATTCTGCATATTGTATATTCAGTATTGGGAGTACCTTATTGAAAAGACTCTTCTTTCTCTAATGTATGGTCTTGTCACCTTTGTGAAAAATTAGTTGGCTGCGTGTATGTGGGTTAATTTCTGGGATCTCTGTGCTGTTCTATTGATCTATGTGTTGGCTCTTATGCCAATACCATGCTATTTTAATTGATATAACTTTAGTATACTTTGAAATCAGGTATTGTGATGACTCCAGCTTGATTTTTTTTTAAGATTTCTTTATTTGAGAGTCAGAGTTACACAGAGAGAGGAGAGGCAGAGAGAGAGAGAAAGGTCTTTCATTCACTGGTTCATTCCCCAATTGGTCACAATGGCTGGCACTGTGCTGATCCAAAGCCAGGAGCCAGCAGCTTCTTCTGGATCTCGATGTGGGTGCAGGGGCCCACTTCTACTTCTTTCCCAGGCCATAGCAGAGAGCTGGGTCAGAAGTGGAGCAGCCGGGACTCAAACTGGTACCCATATGCGATGTTGGCACTGCAGGTGGCAATTTTACCTGCTATGCCACAGCGCCAGCCTCTCAAGCTTAATTTTTTGAAAAGATTTATTTATTTATTTACAAGTGAGAGCTACAGTGAAGGGGGAGGGGGTCAGAGAGATAAAATCTTCCACAGTTCACCCCAAATGGCTGCAGTGGCCAGGGTTGGGCCAGACCAAAGCCAGGAGCCAGGAGTTCCATCCAGGTCTCCCATATGGGTGCAGGAGTCCAAACACTTGGCACATCTGCTGCTGCTTTTCCCAGGCCATTAGCAGGGTCCTGGATCAGAAGTGGAGCATCCAGGACACACACCAGGGCCCATATGGTATGCCAGCGTTGCAAGTGGTAGTTTTGCTAGCTACCTCACCACACCAGCCCTATCTCCATCCAGCTTGATTTTTTAAATAACTCACAGATCAAAGAAGAAATCACAGAGAAATTAAAACTAATTAGAACTACACGACAAAACATAACATTTCACATTCTGTAGCATGCAGCAAAAACTGTGCTTAAAGATAAATTTATGGGCCGGCGCTGCAGCTCAATAGGCTAATCCTCCACCTTGCGGCACCAGCACCCCGGGTTCTAGTCCCAGTTGGGGCGCCAGATTCTGTCCCGGTTGTTCCTCTTCCAGTCCAGCTCTCTGCTATGGCCCGGGAGTGCAGTGGAGGATGGCCCAAGTGCTTGGGCCCTGCACCCCATGGGAGACCAGGAGAAGCACCTGGCTCCTGGCTTTGGATCAGCTTGGTGTGCCAGCCGCAGTGGCCATTGGAGGGTGAACCAACAGCAAAGGAAGACCTTTCTCTCTGTCTCTCTCTCTCACTGTCCACTCTGCCTGTCAAAAAAAAAAAAAAAAAAAAGACATACATGAATTGAGTTATGCTTCCTTAAATGATCTAAGCTTTTAACTTAGAAAAACTTTTTGATAATATTAATAAAATTGATTGGTATCTATTGGGCTGATTAAGAAAAGAAGTGGCCGGCGCCGCGGCTCACTAGGCTAATCCTCCGCCTTGCGGCGCCGGCACACCGGGTTCTAGTCCCGGTCGGGGCACCGATCCTGTCCCGGTTGTCCCTCTTCCAGGCCAGCTCTCTGCTGTGGCCCGGGAGTGCAGTGGAGGATGGCCCAAGTGCTTGGGCCCTGCACCCCATGGGAGACCAGGAGAAGCACGTGGCTCCTGCCATCGGATCAGCGCGGTGCGCCGGCCGCAGCGCGCTACCGCGGCGGCCATTGGAGGGTGAACCAATGGCAAAGGAAGACCTTTCTCTCATCTCTCTCTCACTGTCCACTCTGCCTGTCAAAAAAAAAAAAAAAAAAAGAAAAGAAAAGAAGTGAAGTGAAGTTGGTGCCGTGGCGCAGTGAGTAAAGCCGCCGCCTGCAGTTCTGGCATCCCATATGGACACTGCTTCAACTCCCAGCTGCTCCACTCCCAATCCAGCTCTCTGCTATGGCCTGGGGAAGCAGTAGAGGATGACCCAAGTCCTAGGGCCCCTGTACCCATGTGGGAGACCTGGAAGAAGCTCCTGGCTCCTGGCTTCAGATCGGCTCAGCTCCAGCCGTTATGGCCAACTGGGGAGTGAACCAATGAAAGGAAGACCTCTCTCTCTCTCTCTGCCTCTTTTTCTCTCTCTGTGTAACTCTGACTTTCAAATAAATAAATAAATCTTAAAAAAAAAAAAAAAAAAAAAGAAGTAGCATTCAAATTGCCAGTATTAGGAGTGTGAGAGAGGAAAGTTTCACATATTCTGCAGATACTAAAGGACAAAAGGGGATATTAGAAAAACCTTTTTTTTTTTTTTTTTTAAATTTTTTGACAGGCAGAGTGGACAGTGAGAGAGAGAGAGAGAGAGAGAAAGGTCTTCCTTTTGCTATTGGTTCACCCTCCAATGGCCGCTGCGGCCGGCGCACCGCGCTGATCCGATGGCAGGAGCCAGGTGCTTCTCCTGGTCTCCCATGGGGTGCAGGGCCCAAGCACTTGGGCCATCCTCCACTGCACTCCCGGGCCACAGCAGAGAGCTGGCCTGGAAGAGGGGCAACCGGGACAGAATCCGGTGCCCCGACCAGGACTAGAACCTGGTGTGCCGGCGCCGCAAGGCGGAAGATTAGCCTATTGAGCCACGGCGCCGGCCAGAAAAAACTTTTACCAATATGTTCCACAATATAAGTGAATAGACAAATTCCAAAAATACCCAAATTATAAAATCTAACATGGAAGTATACAGAGAATCTTAATAGCCTTATAGTTGTTAAAGAAATCAATACTTTTATTTAAAACAGAATATAAAACTTCCCAGTATTCAGTAAACACAGGAAGAAGAAATCCTTCCCAGTTTATGAGGTCAGAGTGCTGTCATGTTAAGATCAGACAAGAACACTGAAGAAGAGAAAAGCACAGCTCACTACACACCTCTAGAATGGCTGAAATGGAGCAGACTGACAGCACCAGAGATTTGACAAAGACTGAATCAGCCAGGGGCCAGCGCTGGGGAGTAGCAGGTAAAGCACTGCCTGCAGTGCCAGCATCCTATGTGGACATCGGTTCGAGTCCCAGCTGCTCCACTTCTGATCCAACTCTGCTTTGGCCTGGGAAAGCAGTAGAAGATGGTCTAAGTCCTTGGGCCCCTGCGCTCACGTCGGAGACCTGGAAGAAGCTCCTAGCCATCCCTCTTTCTCTGTCACTGCCTATGCCTCTTGTAACTCTGCCTTTCAAATAAATAAATAAATCTTTTTTTTTTTTTTAAAGAGTGAATCAACCAAAATCTCATATAGTCACGACGGGAATATAAAACAGTGTCCTTCTTTTGAGGAACCCTGGCAGTTTTTTCCAAAAGCTGTATCTGATGTGGGATCCACCATTGCCACACTTAGTTCTTTACTCCAAATGAACTTAAAACATATTGTCCACCAAAGCTTTATTTAAAAAATGTTTATAGGAGCAGCATGTGCAATAGCTAAAAACTGGAATCAACCCAGGTGGCCAACAGCAGGAAGATGAATCAACAAGTTGTGGTATACAATAAAATGTTTAAAAATATTTTTAAAATGATTAAAAATATTTCCTAAACATTATGCTCAATGAAAGAAATAAAACACGAGTGAATATCCCATGGTTCTAGAAATATCTGATTTGATTAATGATAATAGAAATCAGGAGCATGTTTGCAGAGCATCAAGGGTTGACAGGCACAAAAGATATCTTTGAGGTGATGGAAATGATTTATATCTACAGTGGTTTGAGTTACACAGATGTATGCATTTGTCAAAAGTGATCAAACGTTAGGACATCTGTGCTTTTACACTATGTATGAATTATACCTTAAAATATGACTGGAAACAAATATTCATGAGACGTTATTTTCGATATTTCAAGTAAAAATTGCTAGATAAGATTAGTTTTAAATAAGGAAACAGTACTAAGCCTTTAGCATATTACAAGATAGCTTATTTTTTGTTAGAAAAAGTGAAGCAATCTCCAATGAGATTATTTTTAAAAATTTTACCTCTGTTTCCCTTAAATGATTTTGCAAAGTGTAATTTTATGGCAAGTCAAATGTGGGACTTCAAAAAAGTCTGTCTTAGGGCCGGTGCTGTAGCGCGGTGGGTTAAAGCTCCAGCCTGTAGCACCAGCATCGTATATGAGCCCCGGATGCTTCTCTTCCGATCCAGCTCTCTGCTATGGCTTGAGAAAGCAGTAGAAGATGGCTCAAATCCTTGGGCCCCTGCACCCGCGTGGGAGACCCAGAAGAAACTCTTGGTTCCTGGCTTTGGATCAACTCAGCTCTGGCTGTTGCGGTCATCTGGGGAGTGAACCAGTGGATGGAAGACCTCTCTCTCTCTGGCTCTACCTCTCTCTCTCTCTCTCTCTCTCTCTCTGTAACTCTGTCTTTCAAATAAATGAAATAATTAATTTTAAAAAATCTGTCTTTTCTCTTTAGGATTCAGTTAGTCATTAGGTGTTAAAAATGCTTTGAAGCTTAGCAAAATTCTCTACCAGTGTCAGTACCTCTCTTACCAATGCATCTTGTTCTCTTTTTATAAACAAAATAGATAAATTACACGAATCTTATCTTTACCATGGACTCTATTTTAAATAAGTTTAAACCTCAGCAGTCTTATTCTAATTTTACCAATCCCAGACCTCTAATAAATTTGTCATTAAATATAATTAGGAAAATGAAGTGATTCCACTTAAGAAGCTTCATAAGTTCACAGAGAAATTAATAGCCTTCCTTAATTTATGGGAAGCACAGAAAAAGCAGAGCCCAAAGGCATCTTCCCACTTTGGTTTGTAACATCTTAAAATTTTGCTCTTTATCTACAAATAAAGGAGAAGATCCTAGATCACCTGAGTTTGTTTGCTCCTTTATATAAACAGGTTTATCATATTGAACAACCGTATGCTTCCTTTTATTTTAAAAAAGCATGTTTATTTTTATTGTAAACTTAATAGTTTTATAAAGGAAAATTTGAAAGTGTCAGAAAAATATGGGCAAATAGAAATAGTGATAGTCTTATGACTCAAATGCAATTACAGTTAATACTGTGAAGTATTTCCTTTTTGAATACAGCTAAAATAGTTTTCTTTAAATATTGAGAACACACAAAGGAGTATTTATAATATAATTTAGAGCACCTACCATCTATCTTCAGAAATAAAATATTGCCAGTATCTGTGAAACCCTATATGCTCTTCATCCAATGCCTCACTCCATCCTGTAGGTAACCATGATCCTAAATTTAATATTTGCATCCCCATGCTCTTGCTTGTACGCTAACCACATGCATCTCACCTCGTCTCTTCTCTCACATACATGCCACCCCTTCGTCTCTGTGTTGCTACATTCTGGATCCTTCCTTTATAGATTTTTCTGGTTCTCCCTTCAGCTATCTTTTATATTCTGTTTAATTCTTCTGCCAAGTTTTACTTCTGTTATTTTATTTTATTTCTAAGATTTATTTATTTATTTGAAAGAGTTATACAGAGAGAAGGAGAGGCAGAGAGAAAGAGAGAGAGGTCTTTCATCCGCTGGTTCACCCCCCAAATGGCCAAAATGGCCGGAGCGGCACTGATCTGAAGCCAGGAGCCAGGAGCTTCTTCCAGGTCTCCCACGTGAGTGACAGGAACGTCTTCTGAGTTTGCCTCCTGGGTGCAGGAGCCCAAACACTCGGGCCATCTTCTGCTGCTTTCCCACGCACTTTAGCAGAGAGCTGGATTGGAAGAGGAGCAGCAGGGACATGAAGTGGCACCCATATTGGATGCCGGCGCCGCAGCGACAGCTTTACTCGCTACACCACAGCGCCAGCCCCGAAGGTTGTTTTCTTAATGATTCCTTTTATGAGGTAGGGTTATTTCTACTTCTCTCTCATACAAGGTGTACATTTAGATTCTTGATCTTCCATAGGATTCTTGGATTTGTTTCCTAAACTTTATCTTTAGCAATGTATTAGTAAATGCTTAAGAACTGACTCTGGAAAAAAAAAAAAATCTTGATTTATAGCATTTGTCAATGTATTTGTTGTAAATACTCAAATGGCCAGTGCCAAGCTATCAACATGATGTCACTGAAGGGGAAGTTGCAAAGGATGTGTACAATAAGCTCCCGGGGCCAGAAGTAGTCACTCCCATCCCTGCATGCACTTCGCGTGGTTATGGATTCACTGGAATTTGGCATGTCCCTCAGAGTGACAGACATTTGACTACTTGCTTATCTACCTGGATTTCCATTTTGACTTTGTTTTAGGTTTCTGTGTACATCTACCAGCTTGGCAAGACGTTCAAGAAGAAGGTTTTATTCATTTGTTTAATCCCAGAATTTCTTATTTTTAGCAAAAGGGCTGGTTAGGGTATGTTGTCAACCTTATTACCAAGACTAGAACTTCTCCTTACTGGCTTCTTCTCTTTTAGAACTATATTGTACTGCCTGTATTCTGTGGTTATAAAAATAAAGCATAATTATAAAAAGATTTAGAAATATACAAAAGTACATAGAAGAATATTAAAACCATCCATAAGCTCATAACCCAGAGAGAACGGAGTAGTGTTGGCATTCTCGTGTTTATCTTTGCCATTCGTATATTATGTGTGTGCATGTAAATATGTATGTGTGTTTTATCTCATTTGCATCATGCTATATTTACCATTTTATAATCTGGTTTTTACTTCCTTATATTTCATAAATTTTTCTCATGTCATTAAATATTCCTCTGCAGCCCATTTTTATGATCACATTGTGTTTTCTCACATGAGTGAGCTAGAATATTAACCATTTATATTGCTTTTAAGTTTTCACCATTGTAAATAATGCTGAAATGCATATAAAAGGTATGCTTCTGGTCAGCTACTTGGAGTAACGAATTTTTTTCTCTATCCTTGGAATTGAGACAATGTTATCTATGGCTTTGGACTGTTTTCTTCCATTCTTATTTCTGCCTTGTTCAGCTTTGTCTCATTCTGAAACAATTACATTTCTTTTGCTACAACTCCAATATTTTATCACTAATAATCCTATTTATAGAACTTTACTTTGTTGGCCAGATATTTAAGAAATGGTACCATGAAGGGATATATAGTTAAACGAAACCTTTTCAAAGGCCAAAGAAAATATCTAAGTCTTTTTTCCAGTTCTGTTACTAGAATCAATTTTGCTTCTGGACATTGACAACTCTATTAACTGCTGGTATAGTTACCTTGAAACCAGTAAAAGTGTTGCTTCTCAGCAAATGAACATATTGCAAGCCATTGTGACCATCTTTAGCAAAGGTATAGAAACAGAAAAGAATCCGCACCCAAGGAAGCTGGTGTTGGCCACAGAAGTGAGCCGTCACTTTAAGAGGAATTACAGTGGGGGTCAGTCCTTTCTCTCAGAGCATTCCTCATCATTCCTAATGCTCTGTGACTTCTTTTGATTGGAACTCTTTGGAGTGAATCTTCTATCAGGAAAGGATAAGGCAAGAGGAAGTGAAAAAATGATTCAAAGTTGACCCCTGGAAAAGAATAAAACATATTTTTAACGTAATACAAATGCACTGGAAAGAGCAGGTGATGTTTCCCATGAGATTTGTGGTCAAAAGGCAACATTCAGGATTGTTGTTTTTTATTTTATTGCAAAAGAGGGGGTGGGGAGGGAGAGAGGAGAGCATTCCTATCCGATGGTGCACTCTACAAAGGCCCACAAAGACTGGGACTGAAGCAGGCAGCCAGGAAATCAACTTAGATTTCCCATCCAGGTGGCGGGACCCAAGCACTTGAGCCATCACCAAGGTGTCCATCACCAGAAAGCTGGAAACAGGAGCAGAGCCTGGACCTGAACTTGGGCACTCCACTATGGGATGCAAGTATCTTAACTGGCATCCCATTGGTAGGCTAAATGCCGGTCCAAAGATTACATTTAAAAGGAAATAACAATGGGCTACGGAATATCCCATGTTAAAATGAAGTCATATCAAAAAATTAGAAGTGGAATTAAAGCAACTGTACTTCGCTAATACACATGGTTGGCCATCACTTATGAAATCAGAGGCTGTTTATGCCTCAAGTGTTAGTGGTAAAAAGATTACAGATAATACTCTTTTTTAAAAAAATATTTATTTACTTGAAAGGCAGAGTTACAGAGAGGCAGAGGCAGAGAGAGAGAGAGATCTTCCATCTGCTGGTTCACTCCTCAGATGGCCACAAAGGCCAGAGCTGTGCCCATCCAAAGCCAAGAGCCAGGAGCTTCTTCCAGGTCTCCCATGCAGGTACAGGGGCCCAATGACTAGGACCATTTTCCACTGTTTTCTCAGGCCATAGCAGAGAGCTGGATCGCAAGTGGAGCAGCTGAGACTCGAACCAGTGTCAGTATGGGATGCTGGCACTGCAGGCAGCAGCTTTAACCACTATGCCACAGCACTGGCCCTACAGATAATATTCTTATGAAATTCAATTTTCTGTCTCCCAAGTGAGTTGTATCTCTAAAAAGACTGTCTTCTACCCATCTCCTCCTCTACTCCACAAAATGTATCAAAAATATGTCATTATATTCCTTTTATTCAGTCCCTTGTACTCAGGCACAAAGTACAAAAATGCTTCAAAAAAGATTGTGGAAAAATAGAATTAAGAGATATTTTATTTCAGTGCAAACAAAATTTCAAATCCAAGTGTAATATTTCATAAAACATATTTTTAAATTTATTTTATTTATGTTTTTGAAAGGCAGAGTTACAGGGAAAGAGAGAAAGAGATCTCCCTCCCATTGGTACACTCCCCAAATGGCTGCAACAGCCAGGGCTGGGCGAGGCCGAAGCTGGAACAGGAACTTCATTCTGCTCTCCCACATGGGAGCACCTGGGCCATATTCCACTGCTTTTCCCAGGCTATCAGCCAGGAGCTGGATTGAAAATGGAGCACTCAGGACTCAAATCAGTGCCCACATGGATCCCAGCACTGCAGGTGGTGACTTTACCTACTTTGCCACAGTGCCAGCCCCTTGACCAATTCTTACACACTCTGCCCTGCAACAAAAAAGTTGTTAATGTCACGTGTCCTAACAAAGTACTAAGTAATAGCATAATGGATAAGAATACATTCTTTCTAGACAGTTTGGATTTATATTTTTTTCAAAGATTTGTTTATTTGGAAGGCAGTGGTGGTGGGGAAAAGAGAGAGAGATTTTTTCATTCATTGATTCACTCCCCAAATGGCTGCAATGGCAGAGACTGGGTCAGGCTGAAGCCGAGAGCCCAGAATTCCATCCAGGTCTCCCACATGGGTGGCAGGGGCTCAAGTACTTCGGCCATCTTTTGTTGTTTTTCCAGGTACAATTATACAGCGCTGGGACTTGAACTGCACTCTGAAATGGGATGCCAGTGTTGTGAGCAGCACCCCAATACCCTGTGCCACTATGCTGGCCCAGGGGTTTAAGTTTTCAGCTGTCCCTAATTATGTTTGTGAGCTTGGTGAAATTATGTCACATTTATGCCTTCCTTTATTATTTTTTTTTTTTTGCCTTTCTTTATTTGTAAAATGGACGTTTTGAAACCTGCTTCACTGATTACCTCCATGATTAAATGATGTAATACAAGAGAGAACTTCGAAAAGTTTGTGGATAAATAAGAGATAAGTTTACTTTGGTGCAAAAAAAGTTTGAAACCTGGCCTGGCACCATGGCTCACTAGGCTAATCCTCCGCCTGTGGCGCCGGCACCCCAGATTCTAGTCCTGGTTGGGGCGCCGGTTCTGTCCCGGTTGCTCCTCTTCCAGTCCAGCTCTCTGCTGTGGCCCAGGAAGGCAGTGGAGGATGGCCCAAGTGCTTGGGCCCTGCACCCGCATGGGAGACCAGGAGGAAGAACCTGGCCCCTGGTTTCGGATCGGCGCAGCGCTGGCCATAGCAGCCATTTGCGGGGTGAACCAACGGAAGGAAGACCTTTCTCTCTGTCTCTCTCTCTCTCACTGTCTAACTCTGCCTGTCCAAAAAAAAAAAAAAAAAAAAAAAAAGTTTGAAACTTGTTGTGCATGTTTTTTTTTCATAATGTTCACTTTCTGTGCACTTTTCGAAGACTCTTCACATCTAAAGTATTTAGCGCAATACTAGGATGAGTGTACAAAATTCCTTATTCACCATCACACCTATGTGAAAAGGCCACAGTTCAGTTCATCTAGTGTTTACTGACTACTTACATAGGAGGTGGGGGTTTGGTCAATTGGAAGAGCACATGGCTCGTATTAGCAGCCTACCTATATGAAGCCTACAGTCTAGCTGAGAAACAAGTTTGACACGTTTAAACACGTGTGTAACAATATAAAGCAGTATATAATCCAAACATGCATACAAGACAAGAGCTTTTTCTTTTTTTTTAGAAAATGAAATGCTATCTGTGTGGAGCAGTGGGCAGGTCTTCAACAATTTTTTTTTTAAATTTAAGGATCTTGGGGCCAACGTGTGGCGTAGCGGGTTAAGCTGCTGTCTGCAGTGCCAGCATCACCTATCGATGCCAGTTGGAGACCCGGCTGCTCCACTTCCGATCCAGCTCTCTGCTATGGCCTGGGAAAGCAGTAGAAGATGGCACAAGTCCTTGGGCCCCTGCACCCGCGTGGGAGACCTGGAAGAAGCTTCTGGCTCCTGGCTTCATATGTGCTCAGCTCCAGCTGTTGAGGCCATTTGGGGAGTGAACCAGCAGATGGAAGACCTTTCTCTCTGTCCCTCCCTCACTGTCTGTAACTCTACCTTTCAAATAAATAAATAATTTTTTTTTTTTTAAAACTTAAGGGTCTTAAAGACACAATAGAATGAGTTGGAGCTTAGGTTCTAGAGCCCAACTGATGTTTGAATTCTGGTACTGCTATGTCCAGCTGAGTGTTCCAGGACAAAGATTTTAGCTCCATAAGCCTCAGTTTCTCCATCAGCAGCTGGGTGAGTACATAGCCATAGGGCTATATGCTTAGAGTGCTTGGTGCAGATTTTGACTTGTGGCGTGTGCCTTATAAATACTGCTGTGGTGGCTAGAAGTACTGTACAGGAGCACAGGGATGAAAATTAATGTGGAAGCAACACAAGGATCAATTTTTGATGTGCCCCTTGTTGTTATTTATGTCTTTGAGATGATTTTAAAGAAAACAGACAGGAGCTTAATAAATACCACTTTGAGATTGTGATGATCATGCTTTATTTGCTATTCTTTATTGAACTTCTTAATAAAATACCAAGGACTTTTCAAGGCTATTTAAATTATTAAATTTAATAGCCTTCTGAAGCCAAAAGACTTCCATGAATCATTTTAATTCTTTTTTAGGGCATACAAATTTTTAGAAAATATTCTATCCTATAATTGTGAATTTTAAAATCAATTTATTTTCTAAGGCCTGTTTCTAGTAATAATTTTTCTTTTATTCCATTCCCCCTTAGATATCATTTCACTTTATGTGATTTTTGTCTCTTTCCTTAAAAATGATATTTATTGTTCTCATAATAACAAATGTAAATTAAATACAAAAACAGAAGCTATCAATAGTGGTTATTAATATACCTACAATATAAGCATGGTTGAATTAGAGGCAATTACATCTCTGATGGATAATCCAGAAGCAAAATAATAAAAACTTCTTTGGTTCTCTATTAAATTATGGAAAATCCAAATGGTAAATGTTATACTCTGAGGCTTGAATATTCATTATATCTTCCACTTTCATATTTTTCATTTATTTGACAAAAATATTATTATTTCCATAGCCCTGCATATACTAAATGTCATAACCAAGTATATTTGAAGAGTAATTTCATCATGGGAGCTCAAACTCTTTCTTTTTTTAAAAAAATTAGTTAATTCCTTTTTTTTTTAACTTTTATTTATTTATTTGAAAGAGTTATATGTAGAGAGAAAGACAGAGACAGATCTTCCAGTAGAGACAGATCTTCCATCCACTGGTTCACTCCCCAGAGGGCCACTAACAGCTAGCACCAGGGCCAGGCTGAAGCCAGGAGCCAGGAGCCCCTTCCAGGTCTCCCACGAGGTTAGCAGGGGCAGGTACTATCAGATAGACATAGCTGGCCCTGTGGATTTGTTTTCTTTGATGAGAATTTGCAGTAGAAGTCTGCCATTTCATCAGTAGTAGTTATTTCTTAACGTCATCATTAACATGAGAAGTCAGAAAAGTTCATGGAAAATGTGCAAGTTTTTTTTTTTTTTTTAATCATCATTTGTTTGTTTTTGAAGAGGCAAAGAAAAGAGAGAAGGGACAGAGAGACAAGAAAGAGAAGGATCCTTTCCCTTCCTTTAGTTCACTCCCTAAATGCCCACAGTGGAACTCAGGCCAGGTTGAAGCTGGGAGCCAGGAACTCAATTCAGTTCTCCCACGTTGGTGCCTGCACAGTCACATGAGTCACCACTATGGCCTCTCATGATCTGTGTTAGCAAAAAGCTGGATTCCGGAGCCAGAGTGGGGTATTGAACCCAGGCACGGTGAACGGGATGTGGATGTCTCAGCCCCTGAGCCAAACAGCCTCCCGTGAGCTTTTTGGGCTCTGACTGGTCCTTGGGCTTGGACAGGATATTCACTGCCCTGGAAGGAAATCTTTGATTTTCGGGTGGGTGTAGTTCGGGATGGTGGGGAGTCTACAATGAAGGAGTCTCGGTGTCTGTGGCCTGAGCGCAGGCTGATTCCTTCAGCCCTGTATTGTCCTTTGGGAGTTTTCTTTCTCTGGGGTAGGCTCTTTCAAGTGATAGCTATGTCCTTGTGTCTGACACTGACAATTGTTTCTAAAATCCTGGCTCTAAGATACTCTTTGGAAATCCATTAGACACACAAGGAGAAACATTACTCTTTCAGGTCACTGAGACTACACTTATTGAATTTCTGTTTTAAGGTATTAAATGCTTAGTCAGTCAACCTTTAATGAGCACACACTGAGATCCAACACTGTATTAGATGCTGTGGGCAGACAGAAAAGACGGAACAGATGAGGTTCTTGCCCAGAGTTCTTTCAAGCAAAAAAAAAAAAAAAGGAAAAGACAAAAAGGATCATTGAAATGAAATAGAAATGCAAAAATTAGTATAGCACATTTTTATGTATTACTAAAGTCTATCATTTAACACTCATATCACTCACTGGATAAACATTTATTATACAGATATGATGTATAAGGTCCTAGGCTATGATGCTGTAGACTTTGAATACAGCACAGCCTGCCAGTATATTGCTCACAACATATAACTTGTGACAAACAGGCAAGAAATTGTAACATTTGTGATGTGTTTAGTAACTGGTTAAATTGTCAGACTGAATAATTAAGAAAAGCATTATTAGAATATATGCTGCTTGTGTTGTGCCTTAAAAAGTAAGGATGATGAAATGGGAGAATATATACAGATGTATTCCGCTATAAGAAAAACTCATAGTAGAAAATAAAAGCATAACTTATCTGTCTTGGTTATCCAATGCTGTGTTACATTCCTGAACTTTTTTGCTTAGAATTACAATGGTAATTTACTGTCTCTCATAGTATCTATAGGTGAGAGGTCAGGATTTGCTTGACTGTGTTGGTTCTAAATTGGAGTCTCTCGTAAGGTTGTACTCACATGTTGGCCAGGGCTGTACTCATCTGAAGGTTTGGCTGGGGATGGAGGCTTCAAGGTGGTCAACTCATGTGACTGGTAAATTGGTGGTGGCGATGGCCAGTGGCATCCCTTCTTTTGTAAGTGGTCTTTCTCTGAACCACCTTAGTGTCCTTACAGTATGTGTCTTGTTGGGGAGAAATTAAAGAGACCAAGACAAATAAGCCTCGTACATTTTATTGCCTGAGAAGTAATTTCTGCTGTATTTGTCACATTTCTAAGATGATAAAGACAAGAGGTGAAAATCTTTGGGGGCTGTGTTGGGGATTGTATCCAGTACCATCCAAAATGAGGGTGAGAATGGGGATAGTGGGAAGGGTAGAGGGAAGTTAGGTAATAGGTATGGAACCTAGTCAAATAGAAGTAATAAGTTACAATGTTCCAGAGTACAGTGGGTGACTATAATTTACAATAATGTATCATATATAATGTATGAAGAAGTGAAGGGGAGTAACCAATAGGTATCAAATATAAAGGAAAAGCAAGGACTTGGAGAAGCTGCCTGTGTGATTTGAATGGTTTTCACTGTATATATGTATCAAACTACTGTTCATGACTCCATGAAAATGTACAAGTACTGCCTATTGATCAAACCATTTTAAGAATAAAATTAAAAACTAAATGTTATGTCCTTGCTGGTTATTGTAAAATTTCAGTCTAGATCTTTCTTCTAAGATCCAGATCTCTATATCTAACTGCCAACCAGACACCTCCACTTTAGTGTCTCCTGGATATGTAAAACTTATAATTAATTTCAATAAATGACACCACTATCCAGCCAGGAAACAATACCTAGAAGGTAAAAGAAAAAGAAAAAGAGAAAGAGAAAGAAAAAGAAAGGCCGGTGCCACAGCTCACTAGGCTAATCCTCCGCCTGCAGCTCCGGCACCCCGGGTTCTAGTCCCAGTTAGGGTGCCAGATTCTGTCCCAGTTGCTCCTCTTCCAGTCCAGCTCTCTGCTGTGGCCCAGGAGTGCAGTGGAGGATGGCCCAAGTGCTTGGGCCCTGCACCGTGTGGGAGACCAGGAGGAAGCACCTGGCTCCTAGCTTTGGATCAGCGCGGTGCGCTGGCCGTAGCGGCCATTTGGGGGGTGAACCAATGGAAGGAAGACCTTTCTCTCTGTCTCTCTCTGTCTCTGTCTATAACTCTACCTGTCAAATAAGAAAAAAGAAAAAGAAAAGAAAAGAATATATAATATAGTTGGTTTGGGAAACTTTTGCAGACCTCCAGTGGGAGTTTGCTTCCCACCTTCCCACCTAGAACAGGAGTACCTTGAAGGTAAAACAGGGTCTTCTCGCCTAGAATACTGCGTGATAAATAACAGCCACTGCACACATATTTCTTGAAAAATTTATTAATGAATAAATGTTTGAAAATGAATGGACACAGGCTGAAAGATAAATTAAAAATATAAAAACTACTGGGGGAAATCTTTTACTATTATTTATTTATTTTTCATTTTTAACAGATTCAATGTGATTTGTAGATACAATTCTTTTTTTTAAAAAGATTTATTTATTTTTCTTGAAAGTCAGAGTTACACAGAGAGAGGAGAGGCAGAGAGAGAGAGAAAGAGGTCTTCCATCTGATGGTTCACTCCCCAATTGGTCACAACAGCCGGAGCTGCGCCGATCCGAAGCCAGGAGCCAGGAGCTTCTTCCAGGCTTCCCACGTGGGTTCAGGGGCCCAAGGACTTGGGCCATCTTCTTCTGCTTTCCCAGGCCATAGCAGAGAGCTGGATCAGAAGTGGAGCAACCAGGATTAGAACTGGCTCCCATATGGGATGCCGTCCCTTCAGGCCAGGGTGTTAACCCACTGTGCCACAGCGTCAGCCCCTGTAGATACAATTCTAAGAACATGATATTCCCTCCCTCCCCCACTCTCTTCCTCCAACCTCCTTTCTTTTCCTTGTCTTCCTTTTTCAATTTTTGACATAACATTTTAAATTTACATTACAATAAAAACTGCTTAATACTTCACCAAACAAGAAGTTTAACAAATAAAAAGCAAAAAGACCCTAGTTTACTGGGAATATAGATAATGGCTATAAAAAATAATAGGATGGAAAAATGACCATTTCACCCCATACACAATAAATTTTAAAATAATCACAGATCATTAAAACCACAGTGCATAACATTGTTAACCATTGGTTTGACAAAGGTATAAAACTACATTTGCTGTAGTACTGCAATGTAAAGCTATATGCCAGCACTGTGGCATAGTAGGCTAAGCCTCTGCTTGCAGCACTGGCATCCCATATGGGCACTGCTTCTCTTCTGATCAAGCTTCCTGTTAATGGCCTGGGAAGGCCTGGAAGATGGCTCTAGTGCTTGGCCCACTGCACTGGCATGGGAGACCCAGAAGAAGCTCCTGGCTCCTGGCTTCAGATTGGCCCAGCTCCAGCCGTTGTGGCCATTTGGGGAGTGAACCTTGGAAGACCTTTCTCTCTGTCTCTCCTTCTCTGTAACTCTGCCTCAAATAGAAAAATAAAAGCTTTAAAATGAGCAAACACTTTATTTACTGTATTTGCAGTAATACTGATATACACAGACATTTCTTTAGTTTTTTTTCTTACTTTCCTTTTTTATAAAAAAATTTTTGAAAAAATATATACTTAAAATATATATATATATATATATATATATATATATATATATATATATATATTTAAAAGTTAAAGAGAGAGGAGAGACAGAGAGGTCTTCCATCTACTAGTTCACTCCCTGGATGGCCACAATGACCACGACTTGGCCAGGCTGAAGCCAGGAGCCAGGAGCTTCTTTCAGGTCTCCCACATGAGTAGCAGGGGCCCAAGCACTTGGACCATCTTCTGCTGCTTTTCCCAGGCCATAGCAGAGAGCTGAATTGGAAGTGGAGCAGATGGGACACGAACCAGTACCCATATGGAATGCCAGCATTGCAGGTGGCAGCTTTATCTGCTAAGCCATGATGCTGGACCCTCTTTCTTTCTTTTGTGTTTGTTTTTAAAATTTTATGCCCGGCCAGCGCCACGGCTCAATAGGCTAATCCTCCGCCTGTGGCGCCAGCACACCATGTTCTAGTTCCGGTCTGGGCGTCAGATTCTGTCCCAGTTGCCCTCTTCCAGGCCAGCTCTCTGCTGTGGCCCGGGAGTGCAGTGAAGGATGGCCCAAGTGCTTGGGCCCTGCACCCTCATGGGAGACCAGGAGAAGCACCTGGCTCCTGGCTTCGGATCAGCATGATGTGCTGGCCACAGAGCGCTAGCCGAGGCAGCCATTGGAGGGTGAACCAATGGCAAAAGGAAGACCTTTCTCTCTGTCTCTCTGTCTCTCTCACTGTCCACTCTGCCTGTCAAGAAAATAAATAAATAAAAAATAAAAATAAAGTTTTACCCCTGTATATAAGGGAGAACATGCAGTATTTGTCTTTCTGGGTCCAGCTTACTTCATTCAACATGATGTCCTCCAGTTGTATTCATTTTGCTGCAAGTGGTAGAATTTTATTTTTTATAGCTGAATAATATTCTCACGTGTGTGTGTGTATAAATATGTACATATATACTACATTTTTAAAATCTGTTAATCTGATGATAGAACCTTGGTTGATTCCAAATTTTGGCTATTGTGAACAGTGCTACTATGAACATGGTGGGACAGGTATTTCTGATACATGTGTTGAAGTCTTTTGGGTATACACTCAATAGTGGAATTGCTGGATCACATGGCAAGTCCTTCTCTAGTTTTTTAAGAAAATTCCACACTATTTTCCACAGTGGCTGCACTCATTTACATGCCCACCAACAATCATTCTCCACACCCTTGTGAGCATTTGTTACCCTCTGAGTTTTGGATTTTAACCATTCTGACAGGGGTGAAGTGACACCTCAGTGTGGGTTTGATTTGCATTTCCACGATGGCTGGTGATGTTGAGCATTTTTTCGTGTATTTGTTGAGCATTTCTATTTCTTCTTTTGAGAACTGTCTTTAGAAGTCCTTTGCCCATTTTTCAATTGAATTGGTTGTCTTTTTGTTATTGAGTTTTTTAAGTTGCTGATATATTTGAGATATTATTTTTTTTTCATGTAGATGGTTTGCAAATGTTTTTCCCAATCTTTTGGATGTCTCTTCACTCTATTGATGCTCTCCTTTGTTGTGCAAAACTGCTGAGTTTGCTGTAGTCCCATTTGTTCAGTTTTCCTTTCTTCACCTATTCTTTGGGGATCTTCTCCAAGAGGTCCTTCCCTACACTGGTGCCTTGGAGTGTTTCCCCTACATTTTCTTCCAGCATCTTTGTAGTCTCGGATTTTATATGTAAGTCTTTGATCCATCTTCAGTGGACTTTTGTATATGGTGAGAGGTGCATATCTAATTTCATTCTTCTACATATACAAATCTAGTTTTGCCAGTACCGTTCACATCTTTTTTTTTTTTTTTAAGATCTATTTATTTACTTGAAAGTAAGTTACACACAGAGAGAAGGAGAGGCAGAGAGAGAGAGAGAGAGTCGAGAGAGAGAGAGAGAGGTCTTCCATCCACTGGTTCACTTCCCAAATGGCCGCGACAGCTGGAGCTGGGCTGATCTGAAGCCAGGAGCCAGGAGCTTCTTCCAGGTCTCCCACGTGGGTGCAGGGGCCCAAGGACTTGGGCCATCTTCTACTGCTTTCCCAGGCCATAGCAGAGAGCCGGATTGGAAGTGGAGCAGCCAGGATGCAAACCAGCACCCATATGAGATGCTGACACTGCCGACGGCGGTTTTACCTGCTAAGTCAAAGCACCGGCCCCTCCTTGTCTTTAATTTTTGAAAATTTGATGACAATATACTTTGGAGAAGACCTTCCTTGGTTGAGTCTACCTGGAGTCTTTCTGAGCTTCTTCTGTTTGGATTTCCATGTCTCTCTCAAGACCTGGGTAGTTTTCAACTATTACTTCACTTAGCAGGTTCTCAACAACCTTCCCTTTTCTTCTCCTTCAGATCTAGAATACAAATATGTTTGTCATATAGATATGTGGTTGTTTAATGGAATCTCATATTTTGCATAGACTTTTTTCTTTTTTTAAATTATTTTTCTCTTTATTTTTGTCTTAATGGGTTATTTCAAAATTCTTATCCTCAAAGTCAGAAATTCTTAAAGATTTTTATTTATTTATTTGACAAGTAGAGCCACAGACAATGAGAGGGAGAGACAGAGAGAAAGGTCTTCCATCCACTGGTTCACTCTCCAAATGGCCGCAACGGCCAGAGCTGTGCCGATCTGAAGCCAGGAGCCGGGAGCTTCTTCCAGGTCTGCCACATAGGTGCAGGGGCCCAAGGACTTGGACCATCCTCTCCTGCCCTCCCAGGCCACAGCAGAGCACTAGATTGGGAGAGGAGCTGCTGGGACTAGAACTGGTGGCCATATGGGATACCAGTGCCGTAGACAGAGGATTAACCTACTGCACCACAGCACCAGCCCCAAGGTCAGAAATTCTTTTCTCCACTTGGTCTGTTCTGCTTCTGAATCTCTCAGTCATGTTTTTATTGCACGGATTGAAGATTTTATCTCCAAAATTTCTATTTGATTCTTCTTAATGAGTCCTATCTCCTTAGAAATACTTTCATTCATGTCACTTAGTGATTTTTGCATTTTTTTAATCTATCTATATTCTCTTGCATCTTGTTGAATTTCCTTACAATCATTATTTTCAATTCTGTATCTGTCATTTCATAGATTTCCTTCCATTCAGGATCTAATTCTGGAGGAGTATTGTGTTCTTTTGGAGGCTTCTTGCTACGTGGCTTCTCCATGTCTCCTGTATCCCTACATCTAGTATATTCGTCCCTTCTTCTTTATGGAGTAGGTTTTATTTTAAGAGTTTATGGTCTAGCAGAAATTCATGGTATCACTTGGCTTCTTACTTTGTCTTTGGTTCTAAGTGAGCCCAGGGGGTAGCGTCTGAGTGATTTCTTTTGTCTTTTTTTTTTTTTTTGACAGGCAGAGTGGACAGTGAGAGAGAGAGACAGAGAGAAAGGTTGGGTGTGTACCTTTGGTCCACAGAATTCATTGTCAGTCTCCCTGGCCAATGTGATAGCCAGGGCCTTGTTCTTGGTGCTAAGGAGATAAGGGTGGCTGCCCCCT
Source organism: Lepus europaeus (assembly GCF_033115175.1). Lineage (NCBI taxonomy): Eukaryota > Metazoa > Chordata > Mammalia > Lagomorpha > Leporidae > Lepus > Lepus europaeus. Next base: position 122,947,464 of record NC_084827.1, on the reverse strand, counting down.
GTCCTACTGGCAAGGCTGAATGATACTGGGGCTTGTGGCACCAATTGCTGTGGCTCCAAGACTGTGTGATATAGATGGACCCTTCCTCAGACCCTGCCAGGAGAGTCCAACTAGTGCTAGGGCTTATAATACCAACAGCCCTTGGCCTAGGACTATGGGATGTGAACTGATCCCTGCTGCAGTTGTACAGCGTGAATACAAGGTGTACAGGAGATCTTACTCAAGAGGGTATGAGTCCAGAGGGTGGAATCCAGGCAGGCTTTTCTCTATGACCACCAGGTAGATTCCAATGGCACCACAAAATTTAGAATGAATTGTTACAGTCCTGGTGTTGCAGGATATCATGGGGTCATTACACACATCTCCCAGGGTGGGAGTGGATTTTTTTTACAGAATGCTTCCACTGTTAGCCCACTGGGTGAAGTCTTGATTCAGAAGAATGTTGGAAGCCACATAAATGAGTTAGGGTCGACGTGGAATCTAGAAAAAAGGTTTGGCAGATAATAAGAATCGTGGGTGTTACCCAGTATTAGCCATCAATTTGTCTGGAGACATGATCGTTCCAGGCACTGCAAAAGTCTGCTTTATGCTTTAGATGGATGAGGGAGTGGATGAAAGAGTCCACAGAACAGACAGTTGAGATGATTGAAACAGAGATCTGGATCATGTCTCTAAGGTAGCCATCACACATGCCTGACCTCTAACCGCTGTCAAAAGTCCTTGCTGTGACTGATGGCCACTTTTTACCTTAGAATCTCTTTGGTGGAAATAGCTGAGAGTTTGGTGTAAATTACTTACTGTTTTCTTTACAACCTGGCCAGTTACACTGAAGTCTTAGATAGACCCAGTGGCTCTATCTAAAAGGACAAAAGAGGACATAGGCTATAATGTAATTATGATGCACCTGATCATGAAACCCAGAGAGACTGATCACTTGAGTGACAGAGTCTGCTAGACCACTGTAGCCCCTACCCATCTGTTTTATTTTTTATTTTATTTTATTTTATTTATTTGAAAGACAGAGTAACAGAGATGGGTAGAGACAGAGAGAGAGAGAGAGGTCTTCCATCTGTGATTCACTCACCCAGATGGCCGCAATGGCCAGAGCTGTGCCAATCCGAAGCCAGGAGCCAGGAGATTCTCAGGGGCCCAAGAACTTGGGCCCTCTTTTCCTGCTTTCCCAGGCCATAGCAGAGAGCTGAATTGGAAGAGGAGCAGCCAGGACTAGAACCGGTGCCCATATGGGATGCTGGCACTGCAGGCCAGGACTTTAACATGCTGTGCCATAGAGCCAGACCCCCACCCATCTCTTTTATAAAAAGTACAGAAGACAATGAGTGCATCAATGGGATCTTCTGATCTGGTAAATTCCTAATTCTGCACAGCTACCAGGACTCCAACTTTTGGGAATGCACCCTGACTAATAAAGGAGACTTAGGAGTTGAGCCTGCTTGCCCCACTGTGTATCCTTCATTGCCCAGCTTGTTGGCTTGTTCCGTGCTTAGAGTAGAAGGCAGAATTAGTGGGGTCTGAGTCAGCATTCACTCAGTCCTGGAGCTTGGATAAACCTTTGCGTTCTTCCCTTGCTCCACCCCTGAGCACAAGCTAAATAAATTAAACCCTATTTATATACAAAAATAATGGTAATGGAATAGAAGCTGATACACCATTATTATGTTCCCATAACTGGGCATTTGGAGTTGTGTACCACCCTTTTTTTTCTGTTAGTTTATTTGAAGAAAGTGTTACAACTGCTTTTAATAACTCCATTAAAGTAGCAGAGGTGAAATTCTTTCCTTCTAAACGTGATCTTTAGTTGGGAAGCTAGCCCGGATGCCACTGTAAAGTAGAACTCTACTTCCCACTTAGGTGCTGCCCTCATGAGGCAGGCTAAGGAGCCACCAGCTTTCACAGCGAGTAGAGCAAGGCCACAAGGGGAATGCAGCCCAGCTCCTGCACTAGAAGAAATGCATCCAGGTGAGACTAGATGAGCACAACAGGTAAAACTGAAGCTCCGTGTTTTCTTTCAATGCTAACAAGACTGCTTATATCTTTTCAAATAAAAGGGCTGGAGTTTGGTTTTGAAATGATCACTTTTTTTTTTTTTTTTTTTTTTTTAAAGAAGAGAGTCCAGAAGCATGCTAGAAGTAAACACAGTCCACAGAAAACACAACCCCTAATCTGGGAACAAGGTCAGCAGCGATTCTTTCCGAAATGGAAATGAAGAGAATCAGCATGTATTCATAGACGCCCTCACCCCTCACCCACGCACCCTTGCTCAACTTTTCCCTGCAACCCACTCTCTGCTGGAAATAGATCGATAGACTGCTTGTCAGACTTATGCAAGGCTTGCAGCCTCTCAAACCTCTCAGACTGATGTTCAGAGTGGGCGTTTACCCAAGAGGTTAAGAGTTGAGATTTCATAGGGTTTCTTAGTACACAGAGAAAATATATGAAGTTGAGATGCTAATAAAACAAAGAAGATTCAGGTCTATAATAGTCTTTGGGCTTCCAAAGCACCTGTCAGATGCACTCTCCCACCTCTCCCCCAACAGGTTCACATTTGTCTCTTAGAAACTGACTTTGTCCTATACAGTGTTGGGAAGAAACGCCATATCAATAGCTCTGATTTGGCACCATGTCCGTGCTGCTGTTGGTCCCCTCCGACTTGGGTGACCCAGGCTTGTGGAGACTGCTCTCCTGCCATCGACCCCAGAGACTCAGTCCCAAACAAGACAGCCTGACTTGCGTCTCCCTGAGTGTCCTGCCTGGGCATGACTTGTCTGACTTGCTTAGCCTTTTGAACTCTGGCATCACATCAACATTTGGTTGTGCATTGCATCAACTCAGGCTGTGCATCAGCATTTCCTAGAGAGGGTTTTGGTTTTGTTATTGATAAACTAGTACATAAGGTAAACTTGGCCATTTTGACCCTTTGAGGTGCATGATTCAGTGGCATCAAGTACAGTCAAGTTGCTGTGCAACCATCATCATCATCCATGTACAGGACTCTCACCTTCCCCACCCGAAACTGTGCCCTTCAAACACTGTCCTCTCTTTCTGCCCTGCTCCCATTCTCTGGAATCCACTCTGGTATTTTCTGTCTCTATGAACTTGACTACTCTATCTCATGTAAGTAGAATTGTATGATGTTGTCCTGGAAGCTCATTTTGTAGAGTTCCTGATGCAACTGCTTGCATAGGACATACAAGCCCTTTTGGGTCTGGATTGTGGGAATGTATCCTTTAGTTTTCCAGGGCTTCTATAACAAATTACCACAAATTGGGCGGCTTAAGATAATAAAAATTTGGTCTCTTAGAGTTCTAGAGGCCAGAAGTCCAAAATCAAAGCTTTTGCCAGCCTGATTCCTCTGAAGACTGAGAGAGACTCTCTTCCATGCCTCTCTCTTGGCTTCTGGTGGCTGCTGGCAGTCGGAGCGTGCCTCGGTTTGCAGATACATCTCTCCAATCTTTGCCTCCACCTTCATGTGGCCGTCACCTCTGTGACTTTGATATCTTTTTTCTTCCTGTCTCATAAAGACACTTGTCATCTGATTTAGAGTCTACTCCAAATCCAGGATGATCTCATCTCGATATCCTTAACTTTATTGTATTTGCAAATAGTGTTCTCAGATCAGGTCACCTTCACAGGTACCAGGGTTGGGACTTGGACTGTCTTTGAGGGGGCACAGTTCAATCCACTCCAAGGAGTTTTCTGTTGGTCTTCAATAGTTCAGTCAGTTTCGTTGTGAGTCAGGAGTTCAGCATGCTCACACACCGGCGCTCAATCTGCTAGAATCAAGTCTGAAAGTGGACTTACACTGGAATCAGATTGCCGAAGTGGTCTGCATCCACATGTTCATTGCAGCATCTTTCACACTACAGCCAAGATATGGAAATACTCTGTCTATAAACAGATGAATGGGTAAAGAAAACGTGGCAAGCACATATCATGAAATATTATTCAGCCTTAAAAAAGGAAATTCTGATACTATGGAAATGTAGATGGACCTTGAAGAAAATGTGTAGGAGAAATAAGAGTCACAGGGAAACAAATAATCAAGCATGTCAAAGTAGGTAAAATGTGGTACCCAGAGTAAGGGGAAGGCATCCTCATCAACTAGTTCTAGTGCTAGGGCCACGAGGAGGAACTGCAAGCAGCACCTGCGGGCTATGAGGGATGCAGGGCTTGTTCCAGGAGAGCTCTGGAAACCACACTGAGGAGCTGATGCCCGCTGGGCTAAGCATGCACAGGCTACTGGGAAATTGCTTGTAGGTTAAATCCCTGATGCTAATGGCTTTTTCTAACAGGCACAAGGACAATGCTAGTTCTTCAACACCTCTAACTCATGCCTAGTGTTTCAGACCCCCACACTCTTGCTCTTTGGTGAGGTGGCCATCCACCATCAGAACACAATGCTTGTGCCATGAGCTGTAGACAAAACTGTTAGGAAATTCTGAGCCTTGTGCTTTGGAAAGCAGGTGGTCAAGCAAAGAGCTGAAGTGTCTCGCAGAATGTAATATGAGACAAATGGGGGCGGGGAGCAGCCTGAGAGGTGGCACAGCAGGTTAAGGTGCCATCTGTGATGCCGGCATCCCATACGAGCACCAGTTTGAGTCCCAGCTGTTACACTTCTGACCCAGCTCCCTGCTAACTCATCTGGGAAAGCAGAAGATGGCTTGGGCCCCTGCCACCCACATGGGAGACCTGGATGAAGTTCCTGGCTATAGCCTGGCCAAGCCTCAGCCATTTGGGGAGTGAATCAGCATAAGGAAGATCTCTCTCTCTCTCTCCTCTGCCATTCAAATTAATTAATTAATTTTAAAAAAGATGAACTAGTTTCAGAGATCTTCGGTACAGTACAGTTCATATGGTTAGCAATAAGACACTGCACATTTAAATATTTGTTATGAGAGTATATCTCATGTTAGCTATTCTTATAAAAAGGCAAGGACAAGGGAAACTTCAGATATGTTTATCACCCTGATGTGGTGAATGGTAGCATGAGTGTATACATGTGTCCCAACCCACCAGATTGTACATATTAATTATTTGTGTATTTTATTTAACATGTCAAGGGAATCTTTGCCTTAGGCCCAAAAGACTGTCCAACTTTCAGTCTATCTGTAGTGAACTCTGGGGCAAAATCCAGTCCCTGAGGGTCCAAGACTGCTTTGGAGCCAATGAGGTAGTACTGAGACCTTGACCCAAGATGCCAAAGAGGGGCCGGCAATATGGCACAATGGGTTAATGCCCCGGCTTGCAGTGCCAGCATCCCATATGGGAGCTGGTTTGAGTCCTGGCTGCTCCACTTCTGCCAGTTCTCTGCTGATGGTGCCTGGGGAAAGCAGTGGAAAATGGTCCAAGTGCTTGGGCCCCTGCACCCGCTTGGGTGACCTGGAAGCAGCTCCTCGGCCCTGGCTTTGGTCTGGCCCAGCCCCAGTCATTGTGGCCATTTGGAGAATGAACCAGTGGGTGAAAGACCTCTCTCTTTGTGTCTCTACTTCTCTCTGTAACTCTGCCTTTCAAATAAATAAACATAAATCTTTTTTTTTAAAGAGATGGTGCAGAGAGCTGGTATTGTGGCACAGCAGGTTCAACTGCCAATTACGATGCCAGAACCCCATATATAGTGTCTGGTTCAAGTCTTAGCTACTCCTCTTCTGGTGTAGCTTCCTGCTGATGCAGGCCCTGGGAGGCAGCAGGTGATGGCTCAAGCTCTTTGGCCCCTGGCACTCACATGGGAGATCTGGTGAAAAATCTCTCTCTCTCTCTCTCTCTCTCTCTCTCTCTCTCTCTCTCTGTCATTTGCCTTTTAAATAAATAAATGAATCTTTTTTTAAAAAAGTGATGCCACAGAAGTACCCATACTAGGATTTCCACCCTGCTTTCTCTTCCAGCTCAAAGGATCTGCCAGAACACAGGGCACTGAGGCTGCTCTAGGATGCAAATGTCAGGTAGAAAGCTCCAATCCGTAGGTGGAGCTCTGAGGCATTTGCAGCCTCCCTGCTAGCTCCAAGTCAACCATGCTTCCTTGGCCCCTCTCCCACTGTCTACTTGCTCAAACGTATCCCTTTTAGCCCACCATGTCCACACTGCCCTCTGATGGTTTCAAGTCTTCTTAGGAAGTTCTAAAAAAAAAAAAAAAAAAAAAAAAAAAAAAAAGAAAGAAAGAAATAGAAAAAAAAATCTCCTTTCCGTGGAAAAGGCCATGGCTGCCTGTTCCGTGAGAGATGGGGGTTCCTTACCCAGCTTTCCCTCTTCAGCTGCCTTGACCTGGAAGATTTATCCTTAATGTCCAATATATCCAGACACTTTATAATCTGGGACAGTTTCGAGGGAAGGAAGCTGCATTTTTGTCTCATACATACTTCCGTCGTGTGCCAGAATCAGGGCAGTCCTATTTTTCCAACTGTGCAGGCATCTGGGATGTTGGGTGTAAAATCCGGAACTGAATTATTTTTGCTTCTGCAGAGTTTGATAAGGTGTCTGGAGTGAGAGCATTTTGTTTCTCAGCTTTGCAGAGAGTTGCACACATGTTTCTCACTCATTTTCTTCTAATATTTGGAATGATTTTATTACAAGCAATGACTCCATTATGAGTGAATACATCTGAGAAACCAAATGTGGTCTCCCAGTGGACTCAGCCCTTCATAAAACCATCAGTGACTCTGCAAGCAGAGGTTTTAAGAAGGGAGAGAGGCAATTCATCAGCTCTTCATGCATATTCTCCTGACATTCGGAGAAATGAAATTTGCTTTCACTTACTGAAATCTCAACACATTTTTATTACATAAATCTGATGGGTGTTTAATGCTAGCCTGCAATCAATTTACCCATTATGGTGTAAACCTAGCTCTGTATTTTTTTTCTTCATTAGAAGTTTTGCTTAAGCATATTTATGGACAATCCAATGTAAGGGTCTGTATCCCAAAATGAGGTATTTTTATAAGTTTACAGTTATTTATATGGAGCTTCTAAGCTGTCATTAAAAATTTATTTTCATTTTATTGTTTAAAAAAGCAGAAAGATAAATAGAGAAATAGACATAGAGAATGATCATCCATTCACTAGTTTGCTCCTCAAATACAACAGCCAGGGCTGGGTCAGACTGAAGCCAGGGATCGGACTCAATTCAGGTCTCCCATGTGGGTAGCGTGGACTTGAGTGCTTGAGCCATTATCTGCTACATCCATGGTGAGCATTACCAGGAAACTGGAATCAGAAGCAGAGCCTGGACTAAAACCGTGGCACTACAGTATGGGGTGTCACTATCTTAATCACTGTGCCAAATATCCATTAATAAGTAGGTCACTTTCATATTTTAATTTTCCACATTAGAATGTGTAGTTAATTAGATAAAGAAGCCCAAAGTTGAGGATCAGGATCATATTCATCTTTACCTCCAAGTCCTAGGGGAGTGCCTTGTTCATAGTAGGTCTCCTATAAGTGTTTATTCAAAGGCACACGTGTGAAGTCTGTTTATACCTTATTTACAACAATGACACAATGCAAATGTCCCTACATTCCATTTTATATCATTTTTTAAAAGATTTTATTAATTTATTTGAGAGAGAGACAGTTACAGACAGAGAGAAATGTGAGAATCTGCTGGTTCATGCCCCAAATGGCTGCAACGGCTGGAGCTGAGCCATTCTGAAGCCAGAAGCCAGGAACTTCATCCAGATCTCCCACATGAGTGCAGGGGCCCAAACACATGGGCCATGTTCCACTACTTTCCAAGACCATAAGCAGAGAGCTGGATCAGAAGAGGAGCAGCTGGGACTTGAACTGGTGCCCATATGGGATGCCAGCACCACAGGTGGAGGCTTAACCTACTATTCCACAGCACCAGCTCCTTTATATCCAGTTTTAATAGTGATAATATATGTTCTGTTATGCACCCTTTCAAATCTCAGCAGGATATTTGGTTATCTGTACATAAACAACTGAATATAAAATCTATCAGTGTGCAAACAGCCAAAGGATACATGTAAAGATGGTCTACCTTGTTAAGAATCAAACGCATGTGGGGCTGACTTTGTTGCATAGAAGGTTAAGCAGCCCCGTGTTTTACCAGCATCTCATATGAGTGCTGGTTTGAGTCCCAGATGCTCAACTTCTGATCCAGTTCCCTGTTAATGTGCTTGGGAAGGCAGTGAAAAATGGCCCAAGTACTTGGGCCCCTGAACCCATGTAGGACACCCAGATGTTTTCAATTTGGCCCAGACCTGGCCATTGCAGCCATTTAAGGGTGAGCCAACAGGTAGAAGATCTCTTTCTCTTTCTTTCTGCAAATCTTCCTTTCAAATAAATAAGAATAAATCTGAAAAAAAAGAATTAAACAAATGCTAATGAAAACTGCAAAGTAATTTTGTAAGTTGGACATAAATGGAAAAGTTAAACAACATTAAGAGCTGATGAGAGAGCAGTGTTATAGTACTGATGAGAATCGCAACAGGTACATAAATTTGGAAAGGAAAATGTTCATTCCACATAAAACAACTATCAATTTTGGGAATATAGCCTACAAAAGTAACAGCACAAGTCTCTACATACACATGTGAAAGGACTTCGTAATAAGACAGCGATTAGGTGACCATCTACAGACCAGGTAAAGAAGCCTCAACAGAAATCAGTAAAAGATTGCTACCTTGATCTTGGACTTCTTGGCCTCCAACAGGGCAAGAAAATGAAATTCTGTTGTTTAGGTCACCTGGTCTCTGGCATTTTGTTACGGTAGCTTGAGCTGACTAAAACATCATTTTTAGGATATATTCAAGTTAGAGCTTACAGAACTTCCTACTGAATGTGCAGAGTAGGATGGAAAGAACCAAAGATCATTTTGAGTCTTTTTGCGTGAGTTGCTGGGGGAATGGTGATACGTTAATTGAGCTGGGGAGTAGGTGAAGAGGAGGAAGTAGGATCAGGATTTTCATTGTTCACTGATTAATTTTAAGAACTGTTAGTCATTGCCAGTAAATTGGACATATGAGTTAGGGCCCAAGGATAAGGATGCCAAGACGAGAGTCTGAGTTTAAAGCTGTATAAAGCAGTTCCTAGCAGGGATTGTCCAGAGAAGCCCAGGTGCACTGCATCATTCTGTTGCTGAGTTTTTAAAGTGATGTTCTGGATATTAATCTTTTGTCGGATAGGCGAATATTTTTCCCCATTCCATTGGATGTCTCTTCACTCCTTTGCTGTGGAGAAACTTTCGAGTTTGATACAGTCTCATTTGTTTAGTTTTGCTTTTGTTGCCTGTGCTTAGGGTCTTGTCCAAGAAGTCAACCCCTACACCAATGTATTGGAGTATTTACCCTATATTCTTCTAGCCACTTCATAGTCTCAGGTCTTAAATTCAGTTGAATTGGTTTTTTTCTATATGGTCAGAAGTATGGATTCATATATATCCAGTTTCGCCAGAACCATTTGTTGAAGAGATTCCTCCACTGTATGGTCTGAGCATTTTGTGAAGAATCAGTTGATTGTACGTACTTGGATTAATTTCTGTGTTCTCTATTCTCTTCCATTGGTCTATTTCATGGTTGTTGTGCCAGTGTCATGCTGTTTTAATTACTATAGCTTTATAGTATGCTTTCAAGTCAGGTAGTATGAAGCCTCCAGCTTGAGTTTTCTTACCCAGGATTGCTTTGGCTATTCTGGGTCTTTTGTGATTCTACATGAATTTCAGGATTGTTTTTTCTAATTCTGTAAAGAAAGCCATTGGTATTTTCACAGGGACAGATTTACAATGTATATTGTTTTGGGTAGTATACACATTTTAATAATATTGATTCTTCCAATGCACGAACAAGAAATATTTTTCCCGTTTTGTGTCCTTGATAATTTCTTTCATCCATGTTTGACAATTTTCATTGTTGACATCTTTTACTTCTTTGGTTAAATGTATCTTTAAATATTCAATTTTTTGTGGCTATTGTGAATGAGATTCTTTCTTGATTTCTCTTTCAGTGAGTTCATCATGAACATATAAAAAAGCTACTGTTTTTGTGTGTGTGTGTGTGTTTATTTTGTAACTTACATGTTTACTGAATGGGTTTATCAATTTTAACAGCTTTTTGGTGGAGTGCTTAGGTTTTTCTATGTACAATAGTCATATCATCTGCAAACAGGGATAATTTTACTTCATCTTTTCCTGTTCCTCTTTATTTCTTTGTCCTCCCTAATTGTCCTTGCTAAAACTTCCAGTACTGTATTGAATAAGGGTGATGAAAGTGGACATCCTTGTCTTATTCCAGATCTGAGAGGAAATGCCAGCCCCAACAAATGATCTTTTTGATGTGGTTTTGGATTTTATTTCCTAGGATTTTGTTGAGAATCTTTACATCTATGTTTATTAAGGATATAGGATTGTAGTTGGCACTACAGTATTCTAAGAGAAGTCAGAGCAGGAGAGACCAGTGAAGTTAGGTGTTTGTGAGGTGGGACTGGTGCTATGGTATAGCAGGTAAAGCCCCCGCCTGCAGAGCCTGCATCCCATTTGGGCACCGGTTCTAGTCCTGGCTGCTCCACTTCATTACCTTTTTTTAAAAATTTTTTTTCATTTATTAAACTTTTATTTAATGAATATAAATTTCCAAAGTACAGCTTATGGATTACAATGGCTTCCCCCCTCCCATAACTTCCCTCCCACCCGCAACCCTCCCCTTTCCCGCTCCCTCTCCCCTTCCATTCACATCAAGATTCATTTTCAATTCTCTTTATATACAGAAGATCAGTTTAGTATATATTAAGTAAAGATTTCAACAGTTTGCCCCCATATAGCAACACAAAGTGAAAAAAATACTGTTTGAGTACTATTTATAGCATTAAATAACACTGTACAGCACATTAAAGACAGAGATCCTACATGATATTTTTTTTAATTAATTAATTTTCTATGCCATTTCCAATTTAACACCAGGTTTTTTTTTTTCATTTCCAATTATCTTTATATACAGAAGATCGATTCTGTATATAATTAGTAAAGATTTCATCAGTTTGCACCCACACAGAAACACAAAGTGTAAAAATACTGTTTCAGTACTAGTTATAGCATCACTACACATTAGACAACCCATTAAGGACAGATCCCACATGAGATGTAAGTACACAGTGACTCCTGTTGCTGACTTAACAATTTGACACTCTTGTTTATGGCGTCAGTAATCTCCCTAGGCTCTAGTCATGAGTTGCTGCTCCACTTCAAATCCAGCTCTCTGCTATACGGCCTAGGAAAGCAGTGGAGGATGTCCCAAGTCCTTGGGCCCCTGCACCTGCGTGGGAGACCCAGAAGAATCTCCTGGCTCCTGGCTTCGGATTAGTGAGCTCTGGCCATTGTGGCCAACTTTGGAGTGAATCAGCAGATGGAAGATTTGCTCCCTCCCCTCCCCCCTCACTCTGCCTCTGCCTCTTCGTAACTCTGCCTTTCAAATAAATAAACAAATAAATCTAAAAGAAGAAGAAGGAGGAGGAGGAGGAGGAGGAGAAGTTTGTGAGGCAGGGAGAGCACCAGAAACCAAGAATGGTCCCACTGCTGACAAACGTTGCTAAGACGTTTGTTGAGATGAGGAAGGAGGCTGAGGGCTGGATTTGGTACCTAGATGATTGGATTTTGGTGAAGTAAGCAGAAGCAAAAAGCCTGAGTGAAAGGAGTGGAAATGGAAGATGGAGAAGTGGAGCCCAGTCTCATGGGGGACTTTGCTCCAAGGGGCGGGGACTCAGAGAAACGAAACTGTGGGTTAAAAGAGTACAGGAGAAAGGGACACTTTTACAAATACATATTTCTACGATGAAGAATTTCAAACATATACAAAAGCAGACCTATTAGTATAATAGGCCTCATGTACTTGACAGCTTCAAGTTTTCACGATCTCGTTCAACTGTACTGCAATGCCCTTACTTATTCTGTGTTATGTTGAAGCAAATGCCAGATACCATTATACCAGATACTGTAATAATTCCTTAACATCAAATATACCATGTTCAAAGTTCTAATTCTCACTAATGTCATAACTTTGTGTAATACTTTTAAAATTAATTTCCAAAAAAATACACACTTGGAAATTGCCTTTGATTTGACATTAGTATATCTGTTATATTCCTTTTAGTCTTTAGATTCTCTCTGCATCTTTTTTTCACCCTGGACATTTATTTTTGAAGAAATGGGCTATTTGTCTGGGAGATTCTTGTAGTCTGGTGTTTTTCTTAGTCCAGTATGCTGCTATAACCAAATAGTTGACTCTGGGTAATTTACCAAGAACAGAAACATAGTTTTCACAATTCTGGAGGCTGGGAAGTGCAAGGTCAACACTCTGGCAGATTTGATCTCTGATTCCAAGATGGTGTTTGTGGCTGCATCTTCTATAGAACAGGAAAGTTATGTCCTCACATGGGAGGAGAGCAGAAAGGAGAGAGCTCCCTCCACAAACCCTTTCTATATTAATCCACTCCACAGGTGGAGCCTTCTAGACCTGAACACCTCCCCTTAGCCTGCACTCCCAAAGATGTTAAATCCAAGGTTAGGTTTCTAATACATAAATTTGAGGGGACATAGACCATAGCAGTATTCTTCATTCAACTTCTATGGTTTTAACATGTTCCTCTTTTTGTGTTTCCACAACCTGGATAGTTAGATAAGAAAGTTTGTCAGATTTGGGTTCAGGTTTTCTAGACTAGATTATTTTAGAGGTGGTGATACATTTATCCATCTAGAAGAATGTGAATTTTGGTTGCTTCTTTTTTTGTGATGTTAGCAGCCATTGATGCTAATGCCCAGATACGTCAGTAAATTCATTACAGATTGCAAAATGATGACATTCTAATATCTTTTCTTCTTCATTTATTAGCTTAAACACTCCTCTCATCATTTATTTGGTTTCTCACTGTAACAGTTTGCTTAGGAAAGGCAGAATAAATATTGAATTCTTTAACAATTTTCAAATTAATAAGTATGTTCTTTGGTATCCTCCAACAATGAACATTTTTTTAAAATAATAAACTCATGGATTTAAATATATTTAATGTGTCTCAATATATTGAAGTTATTATTCTTATTGACACTCAAATTGTCCCCATTTGTGCCCAGTGGGAGCTCCTTTAATTTGGTCCTTGAATCCTTGCGACACGCCCTGATAGTTTTTTATAGCTTCTTTGCTATCTGGTATAACAAGTATTCTTGGCTCATTTGTATGATTCCTATCTTACATCTGTAATCTTTCACTTCTCCAAAGGAAGAAATTTTATTTTCTATTAATTTATTATTAATATAATTTATTATATGAATTTCTATTGAAGCCTATTTGCATATTGATAGGAATAATCAATTTGAGAGGATATAATTGTAGGAGTAAATTCTTTGAGCAGGGGTGAAAGAATAGTGGATAGGGTAAATGGAAATGTTGGCCTTAGATAGGAATAAGGACAATTCATTATTTAAAGGTACTGAACAAGGCAAAATGCTGTATAAATATAGGAGCCATATGGATGATGGGGCAGTAACATTTTGCCTATTGTAATATGATTCTGTGTGAAATCATCACATTTCCTAGTTACAAAGTTCTTTTTGTTATTCTGTAATAAGCTCCATGATCAGGGAATCACAAAATATATGTTTGGCAATGCCCGAAATTTTTAAGATTGTCCAGAATTACTTAAAACTCAAAAGAAAAATACTAAAAACTAAAAGACTCTCCATTTGTAATTATCTTGCTTTAAATTTGCAAACCAAGTACAGTATTCATTTGTTCCAATATATTTGAAAAAGTGAATAACACTGATCTTTGATTTATTTGCTTTTGCTGGCTTGAATAACGACTATAGGAAGATTTAACCTTGAGCTATGAAGTTCTCATCTAATGAGTATCCTTGGTATAAAAATATCCATGCCATTTTGTCTTGTGTCTCATGCAATTTATCACTTTTTCTCTTCCTTCATTCCTCTTTTTGCAGAACTTACAGCATCATCTCTTCTCACTTCCTTTCCTTGTCCACAATGCCATTTCACTATATTATTAATTCTACAAAGAAATTCTCAGAAATATTAAAAATATAAAGCCCATTTCTATCACCACATGCTTGTTATAGACATGCTAAATGAGAGTGTTGCTTTCCCCTCATCCCACTGGAGTCCCTGCTTCCTACATTTTTGGTTCAGTTGTATGGGAAAGCAATTTTGAAGAGAGAAGATGGATTTTAATCCCCTTGAAGCCTGATATAGAACCTTTAATGTAATTCAAGCAGGAGACCAGGAAGAGATCCCAGGGCAAGACCCTGAGGACATACAGGGAGTACACAGGCATTGTTGACAAATCTTGCCGTTTTGAAATATTACTTAAGATTCCCAGCAAGAGCTGGAAGACAAAAACATTTTCCATTCTCTTCTTTCTTCATGTGACATCCCAGTCTCCCCAGTGCTAAGGTCCTGAAATTGATCTAAAATTAATGATACCAACATACTGTAGGTCAACATCTTTAAAGTTAAAAAGGATCAGTTTGGGGAACTTTACTAAAATTATTTTGATGGTAAAATTATATTCCAGGGTTTCAGAAATTAATTTTCAGGCAACCTTTGGGACATCACATAATTGTTGATTGCAAACACAAACATGAGCTGTTTATGCAAAGTTAAATTTTCAAAGTATACAAATTAATATCTAATCACTTAATTGACAGAAGCATTCACCCTAGGATTCCTTTAAAACAGAAACTTCTACAGTGTTTATTTTCAAACCATTAATAACTTAATAGAGAATATAGGGCTGGGTTAAACAAGTCCAATGGACAAAAGCTGGAAAGGTAGACAAAAATGAGTGAGGAAGTAATGTTAAATAAATTATATGGAATAGGAAAATAAAATTTATCTTATTGATCTATATATATTAGAAATAAATCAGCTTGTGAAAATGAGGTTGAGCCTTAATTGCTGCTCACTAGGCAAGCAGTATAGTTTTGTTGTAGTTAGTTTAGAGAGTAATTAAGTATCTTCTTCTTACAAGATGAAATACTTACCAATATTACCTTATTCCATTTTATAGATTTATTTGTGTATCATTTATACATTAAATATTTTAAATATAAAACAAAGAATAGTATCACTTTGTCAGTTACATTCCAGAGAGTTATTAATATTTAATGAGCATCAGTTGGGGATAAATCTTAGTGACAACTTAAAGCAAGGAAAACTAAGGCAATTATCCAGGTAATTTGGAAAAATGCAAAGTTGTTTTACTAGATGCTTCTAGATAATTTAAAAACTTCCCTCTCAAATTTCATTTAAAATTAACACCACTGAGTAACTTGAGTAAAAAAGAATTTTGGCAATCCTATTCACAGGGAGTTTTAGTTCAAAGTTGGAAACTGAATCACATGTATTGAAGGAAACCTCTCTCATTTTATACAACTATTTGACTAAAGGTCAAAAGCCAACAAATGCCTCTTTAATTAAACTCAATAATACTGAGGTCTTATCAACTATACTAGATATTGGGGCGACCCAATCTCTAGACTCATGGGTTTATAATCTATTGAGGAATGTCAAAATAGTAACACAATACAATATATGACATGATATATTCTAAAAGCAACATGTAAAAAATTCTATGGGTATAAAGCTCATGACTTAATTTTTTCTAAATTGGAATTGAAAATGTCTTTTTTATATTTACATTTTTATTAAAATAAAGATAACAGATTTCATGTAGTTCATGAATACAATCCTAAGAATATGATGATATTTCCTCCCTCCCTCCTTATTTCTTTCCTTTTCTGCTTCTTTCTTTTGTTTTTTCTTGTTTAATTTTTGAGATAACACATTTTTTAAAGATTTATTTATTTATTTGAAAGTCAGAGTTACACAAAGAGAGGAGAGGCAGAGAGAGAGAGAGAGAGAGAGAGAGAGAGATTGGTCTTGCATCCGCTGGTTCACTTCCCAATTGGCTGCAATGGCCAGAGCTGTGCTGATCCAAAGCCAGGAGTCAAGAGCTTCCTCCAGGTCTCCCACGTAGGTGCAGGGGCCCAAGGACTTGAGCCATCTTCTACTGCTTTCCCAGGCCACAGTAGAGAGCTGGATTGGAAGTGGAGCAGCCAGGACTCAAACTGGTGCCCAGATGAGATGCTGGCACTGCAGGAGGCAGCTTTACCTGCTATGCCACATCGCTGGCTACATTAGTTTTTCATGAGGGGATCACTTGTTGTTTTCTCTTCTGCTAGATGGGGATTTTTTTTAATTGAAAGATTTATTCTTGGAAATGCCTCTCTGGGTTGCTGGAGTGTCTGAGACTTGTGCTGGAGTTGCAGGGCTGTATGCCTGTGTCCTGGCCAGGTGTCCTGGCGTCCTTCTGAGAGCTCCTGAGGTGAGAGAAGCTCACGTCATGGTAAATGCTGAGCCACTGGGGCCTCTCTCACAGCAGAACGGGTGAGCCATGTCTGGCACCAAGAAAAAGAGCCCCTGTGACAAATTTTAGAGACTAAGTTTTAGGATTATGATTATGTAGCAATAAGTTGCTGAAACAGGTGAATTCTTAAAAAAATAGATGTTGGGCAGAGAGGTTTAGTAGGTGGAGTTTGACACAAATAGGTGAGGGGAAATAGGAGTAGGCAGAAGGAATGCTCTTGGAAGTGGAGAAAGTATCAAGGAAAGAACGGGGTAAAGACAAAATTAAAGTCAGAGATGAATGGGATAGAAATTGGACCAATTCAAGCAAGATGGTTAGGTGCTATGTTGAGAATGGGGGGACTGACAGCTGAGTGGAAGCTAGAAAGATTATTTGTAAATGGAATGGAGATTCATTCTGGGAAGAATAAGTGGGTGGCAGAGCAATAGTAAAAGAGTGTGGTGGTTATGAATTTGTTGAGGCCAATAAACATAACTCCATGATTTTTTGGAGTTACTCTTGCTGAGACTGGCTTCCTTCAGTGATCAAAATTTACTGATTAGGTGGGTTACCACATAGTCCTGCTTCATTTTGAAGACTTGTACACCAATCATATAACCAAATAGTGAAAAAATGTCACCCAGCTGAAGCTTTGGAGTATTTGGTGTCTTTCAGGGAACCTTCTCAGTTTTATACATCCAAGTTTATGATGTCATCATATAAATTATATATGTATATACATGACCCTATTCCTCGCCCATTTGCAAAACTGGAAGTGATTTCCATTAGCAGTTGCTGAATCATATACCTGAGATTACAGACAATGCTATTTATACTAAAGGAATTGAGTGCACATCTATTTTAGCTTCCTGCCCTATTTTCATACTTCCAGTCATTTGGATTTTTGTCCCATATGTTGTCCTCAGCACTCTGTCTTAAGCGGCTGTCTAGTTATAGCTTTAAAAAAGCTTCCATTCCAAATGAAGCTTTGTTCCAGTTGGGGGCTGTACTTTCTCTCAATCTATTACTTAAGTGACAGATATGGTGAAGATTAGTCAATTCTTAAAAGTTTTCTGCAGTGGCAAAAAAGAGTTATTGTACTCTTGACTAGTACAGACTGACTGTTCTTTGTAGTTTTTAATAGGAAATACAATGTGACAAGTTGTGGAAAAGCCAGGCTGAAGTGATCCAATGATGTTAAGACAACAGTGGGAGTTTGTTACATCTCCATATCAATAAAATTCAGTTGCTTCTAACTGGTCCCTTGCCTTCTCTTGACCTCCAGTGACTTCCTGAAACCTGACCTCTCACTGTTTTTAGCCTCAAATTTATGGTTGGCTTGATGGTTGATTTTGAACACTGAACCCTACTTAATCTTGTTCTTGGATGTAATTCTCTGGGTTCTTTCAGCTTTGACTGCTTAGTCTGTCTCTGTGATCCGGTGAAATCCATGGGCCTGGAGTGTCACTGCTTGACATACCTCCTGTAAAGTAGAATGTGACCTCAATACGAGCAAAGAAGAGCAACATCCACTGATGCAATATGTGTTTTCTAGCTTTGTGTCTGAAGGAGGCATCCAATGACATTCAGGTAGTTTAGTAGCTACTACTTGTTCACCGAGAGTTTCAACAGGTTCCATTAAAGCTAGATGGGTTGGGTTGTAAAGTTAGGGTTGCTAAACAATATTCCAGTTGCATTAAATGAGGAAATCTGGTTTAGAACTCTTTACTTTTTCTTTCATTCATTTGCTGCTACATGATTTAAGACTACTTTATGTTGAGTCCCATGTGCTGAAAGTTAACATGCAACAGGAAAAACATAGAATCACTACCAAGTTAAATGAATTTCAACCTAAAGGAAATTTAGGTTATCCATTGTGGGATGTACTGTGGACAAGTAAGCAGAAAATTCAATGGAAACAAAACACATTTTTGCAATCTCACATGTGAAATAGATTGAGAAGGAGAAAATAGAATCAAACAAATCTATGACTTGGAAATTGGATTAGAATCAACATAGCTGAGAAATTGAGGCCAAACTTGAGTTGTGCTGAAAACCAAATTTCCTAAAAGCCTGAGAGATTTTGGCATGCAGTATTGAGCAGTTAAATTCTAGAACTGTACCATTTGTGCCAGCTACTTACCATCACCAAATCAGACTCATGTAACTACATTGTAGTTTTATTGCTGAAAATGTTCAAAGGGTAAATGGCAAGAAGACATTGGAACTGCTGTGCAGAAAGCTAAAAGGAAACCTTCACAGGAGGAAACTTGAGCATAAAGGACTCCTCCTAGACATTTGGCAGAACAATTTCCATGTGAGGGGTAACCATTACCTGGCTTGAAGTACTAGACTAAGCAAACTTACTTCATGTGGGGCCTTCTAAAATAATGATTAGGAATAAGGATGTCCCAAAGAACATAAAGTGAAGAATGATGGTTGTATGTAGCAACACAAGGACAGATATTTCTGTTGTCTGGTATGAAAAGACAGCCTTAATGTGATATTGTAGTGGATGCTTTCACACACTGCCCACACACTCCACTCTGGATTGAGGTTCCCACAACATTTTATCCCTATTCCTGGCCATCATTTCCATGACCCTTCTAAAGAGGGGGTCAGACATTGCTTCTTCCATTTATCTCTCACCAGCCTCCTGCAAGAAGCATATTGTTTTGCAAAATGTTGATAAAAGCAGTGCAAAAGTTTTGAAAGTTATACAAAGGCAGTGGGGAAAAGGATTAGAGAGTCCTGAGAGCAAGACATGCAGGTGAAGTTGTGTCAAATGATAAAACTGTTAAGAATGGAAAGGAGATTTTAAGATATGTCATTGTGCTCAGTGTGACCCCTTTATGGCATTCAAGGAATACAAACAAAGATCTTGAATTGTTTTGTGATGTGACTGCTCTTCTATTTTGAGGTTGGACTACATGGAACATGACTTTTTTTCCCAGAAGATTTATTTTATTTTACTTGAAAGTCAGAGTTACACACAGAGAGGAGAGGCGGGGGGGGGGGGGGGTCTTCCATCTGCTGCTCACTCTCCAGTTGGATGCAAGGGCCAGAGCTGTGCCAATTCGAAGCCAGGAGCCAGGAGACTCTTCTGGGTCTCCCACATGGGTGCAGGGACCCAATGACTTGGGCCATTTTCTACTGCTTTCCCAGGCCATAGCAGAGGGCTGGATGGGAAGTGGAGCAGCTGGGACCTGAACCAGCGCCCATATGGGATGCCAGCACTGAAGGCAGCAGCTTTACCTGCTATGCCACAGTGCTAGGCCCATAGGTCATGATTTTTAAGATTTACATTTGATAATAGGCAACTTCATCTCTGAATGTGGGTGATTATACCAACAAAAGCAATATTTTAGGAGTATTCTAAGATGGAACATAGTTTTCTAAAGTCTAACCCATATTCTTTGAATTCTTTGAATTTAAATAAATAAATAATAAATTTATAGGGTCCAGAACTTTAATTCAAAAGGTTTACAATAGCATGAAAATAATTAAAACATCATTTCAATCTTGGTCATGATAGACATTTCACCACCCGTCAAACATTCTTCACATATACCTACAAGTATCAGCCATACACATACAGGAGCTGAGGATAGCACATTCTAAAACTGGTATTATGGTATTATGGGCATGAAGGATTAGACACTACAGCAATCAGTATTTTAGATATTCGCTAAGTTTTAATTTTTATTTGAGTGCCCAAGACCAATTGTACACAAGCAGAATTGAAGAGAAATCTGTTCAGACTGGAGTAGATGCAGGATTGTCTAGAAATGACC
Source organism: Lepus europaeus (assembly GCF_033115175.1). Classification (NCBI taxonomy): domain Eukaryota; kingdom Metazoa; phylum Chordata; class Mammalia; order Lagomorpha; family Leporidae; genus Lepus; species Lepus europaeus. Next base: position 122,927,297 of record NC_084827.1, on the reverse strand, counting down.
GTAGAGACACTGCTTCTGTTGGGCTGTCTGAGTCCTGGTGACTATGTCCTAATTTGACTCACTTAAAACAGTTTTGAGGAGGTTGTGAGCCACAAAATCTCAAGTTAGAGAAAGGATCTTTAATTTTTCTTTCTTTTGGTTATTAGAAAAACTTAAGGAATAGTTAAGAATTGTCAGTTATTTTCTCAAGAGTAATAACCTCTCAAGGATAAGACTTAAAAATAAGCATCTCTTGTACAGTTTGGCACATGCTCAATTGGACTTGCCCCAAACGGTAGAGTTAGAAATGTGCCAGGGGATTCCAATTCAATCCCATCAAGGTGGCATGTACCAATGCCATCTCACTAGTCCAAGTGATCAGTTTCAGTTCATAATTGATCATAATGATAGGATTAAGAGTGAAAGGGATCACATAAACGAGACTAGTGTCTGCTAATACTAACTGATAGAATTAAAAAGGAGAGAATGATCCAACATGGGAAACAGGATACACAGCAGACTCACAGAATGGCAGATGTTCTAAACAGCACTCTGGCCTCAGAATCAGCCCTTAAGGCATTCGGATCCAGCTAAAATCCCATGAAAGTATTTCAGGCATGGAAAACGAAGACACTCTGGCAAAAAAAAAAAAAAAACCTAAATGAAAGATCTCTGAGTAAGATCCCAGCAGAAAGACTAGGCCATCAAAGAAGGAGGTACCTTTCTCAATTACCTTGTCTAAATAAGATCAGAGTTGGCGAACTCAAAAGGTTTCCATAGCCTTGGCAACTCATGACAAGAGCCTAGGGTGATTACTGATGCCATAAACAAGAGTGTCAATTGTTAAATCAACAACAGGAGTCACTGGGCACTTACTCCTCGTGTAGGGTCTCTGTCCTTAATGTGTTGTACAATGTGAATTAATGCTATAACTAGTACTCAATGGTGGAAACTGTTGAAATCTTTACTTAGTATATACTAAATTGATCTTTTGTATATAAAGATAATTGAAAATGAATATTGATAAAGAATGGGATGGGAGAGGGAGTGGGAGATGGGAGGCTTGCGGGTGGGAGGGAGGTTATGGGGGGGAAAAGGCCACTGTAATCCAAGGGCTGTACTTTGGAAATTTGTATTTATTAAATAAAAGTTAAAAAAAATCAGCATCTGTAATGATACACACAGGACAAATATTCCAAATACGTTTACATTGGGGTGAAGTTCATTGAACTGGTAATGATCTTGAGCTGCTCGCAGTCTAGGAATCAGATATGCTTATTATGTTCCAAATATACCAAGTTGCTTCAACTTGTCATCCTTAGACTTGTTCTTTCAAAGCATAGCAGACAAGCTTCCCTTTGAGGATCTCTGTCTTTTAGGTTTAGTTGTAAGGACTGTAAATTCAGGGTTGCAGGACCTATTAGGGGAACATCAGGACAAGAAAAGTAAGCATTATTCAGAGGAAAAGATAGAATGAATGGGGTGAGTTTCCCATGTTCCTTCTATGTCCAAACCCACACTGTGAGCTCTCAGGCTGTTCCTGTATCCAGGCCCATTCCTTTCTTATCCCCATGTGTCTGGCCACCCTAAAAATCAATATCTATGAACTTTGATTTTAGAATCAAGAATTCAAAAAAAGTTTCAAAAGCATTGAAATATCATTTTAATGTTATTTGGCAAATAATATATATCTACATTTTAGAACAAAAAATATCTATCAATTTAGTACTTGGAATTTTACTTATCCTTTAAAAAACTTTATAATGAAGCATAGCATATGTAATAAAAAATATTTACTTTAAGGGGGTCGGCGCGGTGGCGCATTAGGTTAATCCTCCACTTGTGGCGCCGGCATCCCATTTGGGTGCTGGATTCTAGTCCCGACTGCTCCTCTTCCAGTCCAGCTCTCTGCTGTGGCCCGGGAGTGCAGTGGAGGATGGCCAGGAAAGAAGCTCCTGGCTCCTGGCTTCAGATCAGCACAGCTCCGGCTGTGGCGGCCATTGGGAGGTGAACCAATGGAAGGAACACCTTTCTCTCTGTCTCTTTCTCTTACTGTCTGTAACTCTACCTGTCAAATAAATAAATAAATAAAATAAAAATTTTATAAAAATATTTACTTTATGATTACACAGTTTAATGAATTTTCAAAAATAAAACACACCTACTTCAAGAAATAAGACATCGCTGGTACCCAGACACTGCCTTGGACTCCCTTCCTGTCACTGCTCCACCAAAGACACCGGGTGTTCTGACTTTTCACCCCTTACCATGGTTTTGCCTGTTTTCTTGCATTGTACATAACTTAGTGATTAAGACATATACTTCTTGTATCTGGATTCTCTTGCTCAATATTATTAAGGTTTTAAGATCCATTCTTATTGTTGTATACATTTGTACTCTTTATTTCTTTTCTCTTATTTTTTAAAAATTTTATTTAAGACATAGAAACTTCATGCATTTCATGTACACAGGCTTAGGAACATAGTGATTCTTCCTATCCTACCCTCCCTCCTGCCCACACTCTCACCCTTCTTCCTCCTCTTTTTCCTGTCTTTTTTCTTACTTAAAGATAAATTTATCTATGTGAAAGGCAGAGTTACAGAGAGAGCAGGAGAATGAGAGAGAGAGAGTGATCAGACCAGTCTTCTTATGGCATAGTGTTTCAGCACAGACTGGAACCCAACCTATTTGTACCTTCTGGAAATACTGCAACTAAAACTAGCTGGAAAAATCTAAGTCCCATGGCTTTGCCTGATCTCTGGGGCTAGGAAGTGGGAGGAGGTCACCTTTCACCAGGCTTTTTATCCTTTGGGCCCCCCACAACCATTCAGTTCACTTTGCTAACCCAGAGCTGCACTGTCAATTCAGTAGCCCTGTCTGCATGTGACTACCGAGCACTGGAAATATGACTGTTATGAATGCAGTGTGCTGCACATGTAAGATGCGTATCCAGTTTCCAAGATTTGGTATGAAAAAGTAAGTCAATGATTTTTATATTGGTTACTTGTTAAAAGAATATTAATTATTTAACTGTATTAGACTAAATTAAATATATTAGCATGGATTTCACACTTGTTTGCCTGTTCTTTACTTTTTACAATGTGGTTACTAGAAAATCAAAAGTTAGGTGGCTGACTTTCATTATTTATCAGACAGTGTTGATCTTTCTAGATCAGGGTATCATATAGATGGTTTGGTTATTCTTCTGCTCCAATTCAGAATCTGTCACATCAAGTGATCTCCTGACATCTTTGTTCAAAAAGTTCTCTGAGGGGCCAGGTGAACAAGTCTCTGACTGAAGCTCAGCCCCTGACAGTCCAAATTGCCCCCTTAGTCATTTGAGGTTGGTCCAAGTGAGAATCAACACCTACCTTGACCAGGATGTGGGAGCTGCAAATATTCTGCAGATAGAATATCTGTGGGTATTACATCAAGCACTGATGCCATTTTAATTAAAATATGACGAGACGTTGATTTTGGAAGTATGCAAGGGTACAACTCGTGAAAAAATTCACATCCTGAGCCTCCAGAGGGAAACCTCTTTTTGGTTCACTTAATACAGTTTGTAGCTACTGTTGGTTTATATGGAAAATATGGCAGCTAAAGTTTAAACAGTTTTTATGTGGCAATGTAGTTTATATGGAGTCATTTTGAACGCCTGCTGGATAACGGAAGTGTTGATTTTAAAGTTAACCAAGTGTTTAGATTCTAGTCTCAGATCAATTCCCAAAATTCAAATTAAGGTGGCCTCTCAAGTCCTGTAGCTACAAAGAGATTAAGAGGCTCCATCCTGGTGAAATACAAATGCATGTGTAAGAGTGTTTTTAAAGTGGAGAGATGATTCCCAACAACTGTGCTGAAGTTCACATTCCACTCACAGGAGAGATTTTTGCATTGCTTTTAATCTGTCAGAATTAGGAATTGTTGAACATTTCACTGGGTAAGTACATGTTTTCATCTCTCGGCAACTCTAATTATATGTATTTTTTACTCATGTGTTCTTATGCTTTCCCACTGGCAAACAGATACATACATCTCTTATCTTTAAAGTCATAAGGCCTTTTAATTATTAAAAACCTACAGAAATATGGTCTCTTGAGTGTGCATTATAATGTCTTGAATCCCAGTTGCCCTTAATCCCATAATTAAAACTGGAGCAATTTAAATCACTGTAATGATGTTTTCATAATTCTACATTTTAATTACATTTAACTGATGAATATTTGATGGAGTATATTTGTCAGACAAATAGGAGTAAGCACCCTAATTCCCCTAAAAACAGTTATAGGATTAAAACTAGGAAAGCCTTGAATAAAAGATTTAGGAAACAAGACAAAATACGTATATGTGTCCAAGGTGGCAAATTCAAGGATTTCATCCTAAACACCTTTAGAAGGAAAAGAAAAACCATGCTGATTTCAGAAAGGATTAAAAATTGAACAGGCCTACGGTTTTCATCAGGAAATGATCTGCTTTTAGAATCTCCATTATTTTTTTAAGCTGCTTGGGGAACTATTTTAGCAACAACCTCCAATTCTGTGGAACGAGCCTCCAAGTAAAGCCTGGACCAGAATATTTTTTTTTTTATCACTGGATCCTCATGTAAAATCAGTCCATGAAAGTCCTCACAGGATCTGAGGAGGAATGAATGTAAGGCATCGAGTCCAGGCAAGAATGGGGTGGGAGAAACCAACATCCTGGGTGCTCCTCTGTGCTTGTCCCCCATGAAGAAGTGCTGGGAAAGTTTACTTAAGACCATTGAAGACAATCATCAAAAAATCAAGCCATCTGGCATCTTCTGCAGACAAGAAAACCATGGAAAGGGACTTAAAGGTGATGACACCTGGCTGCCTCCCTTCTTGAGGAAGTTGAAGTCCAGAGGGCAGGTGGCATATGCCCCATCGGCAGAGCATGTTTTGCTTGTAACACACAGGCAGGCAAAGGCAAGAACATGTGTGTAACTTGCATGTGCCCACATCCCCCAGCCCTCCGTCGTCAGTAAATTCCACAAACCTGATGTTTAGTGAGAAAACGAGGCCCTGGACATGGGCCCGGGGCCCATCCTTTGAAAAGTAACTCTTGAAAATCCTCCTGAGAAAGTTTTTCAGATCCAATGCTGCACTCTTTAGGGACAGGAGACAGCTCATTTATCTTGAGCCCACAGCTGTTGATAATACATTTTGCACAAAGAAGAATGTGTAACCTTTTTAAATCAGCATTGATGTGGCCTGAAGAAACCAGGTTTTATTTATACACTGCCCACTTCCAGATGGGCTGTGTATTTGCATCTGTGTTGCCTTCCCTTTACCTTCGTCAGGCACACCCAGAAAATGAAAGGCTTGCCTAGAGGATGGAGTCGTTCACTTAAGATGCCAGTATTGATTAGCAAGTCAAAACTATGGTCCTTACAGTAGAGTAAGCCTCCACCTGCAGTGCCAGCATCCCATGTGGGTGCCGGTTGATGTCCCAGCTGCTCCACTTCCAATCCAGCTCCCTGTTAATGGCCTGGGCAAGCAGTGGAAGATGGCCCAACTTCTTTGCCCCTGCAAATATTAAAAAAATATTTATTTATTTTTTTCAACTTTTATTTAATAAAGATAAATTTCCAAAGTACAACTTTTGAATTATAGCGGCTTTTCCCCCCACAACCTCCCTCACACCCATAACCATCCTATCTCCCACTCTCTCTCCCATCCCATTCACATCAAGATTCATTTTCAATTATCTTTATATACGAAAGATCAATTTAGTATATAATAAGTAAAGATTTCAACAGTTTGCACCCACACAGAAACACAAAGTATAAAGCACTGTTTGAGTAGTAGTTTTACCATTAATTCGCATAGTACAACATATTAAGGACAGAGATCCTACATGGGGAGTAAGTGCACTGTGACTCCCGTTGTTGATTTAACAATTGACACTCTTGTTTATGGCATCAGTAATCACCCGAGTCTCTTGTCATGAGCTGCCAGAGCTATGGAAGCCTCTTGAGTTCACAAACTCTGACCTTATTTAGACAAGGTCATAATCAAAGTGGAAGTTTTCTCCTCCCATTCAGAGAAAGGTACCTCCTTCTTTGATGGCCCGTTCTTTCTGCTGGGATCTCACTCACAGAGATCTTTCATTTAGGTGATTTTTTTTTTCCAGAATGTCTTGGCTTTCCATGCCTGAAATATTCTCATGGGCTTTTTAGCTGGATCCGAATGCCTTAAGGGCTGATTCTGAGGCCAGAGTGCTGTTTAGGACATCTGCCATTCTATGAGTCTGCTGTGTATCCCACTTCCCATGTTGGATTGTTCTCTCCTTTTAAATTCTTTTTTAAAAAGATTTATTTATTTATTTGAAAGTCAGAGTTACACAGAGAGAGAAGGAGAAGCAGAGAGAGAGAGAGACAGAGAGGTTTTCCATCCACTGGTTCACTCCCCAATTTACTGGGCTGATCTTAAGCCAGGAGCTTCTGGATCTCCCTCATGGGTGCAGGGTCCCAAGGACTTGGACCATCCTCTACTGCCCTCCCAGGTTATAGCAGAGAGCTGGATTGGAAGTGGAGTAACCGGGACTCAAACCGGCGCCCATATGGGTTGCTGGTACTGCAGGTAGCAGCTTAACTCACTATGCCACAGCGCCAGCCCCTCTCCTTTTTAATTCTATCAGTTATTATTAAAAGACACTGGTCTTGTTTATGTGATCCCTTTGACACTTAATCCTATCATTATGATCAATTATGAACTTAAACTGATCATTTTGAGTAATAAGATGGCATTGGTACATGCCACCTTGATGGGATTGAATTGGAATCCCCTGGCATGTTTCTAGCTCTACCATTAGGGGTAAGGCCGAGTGAGCATGTGCCGAACTGTACATCTCCTATTTTTTTAAAAAACAACTGTGGTTTGATTTTGAAATGAGATACTCAGTCAGAAATAATCCCACCCACCATGAGATCATTGGAGACCTTGAGGTCTGATTGAAAAGGCCAGACTTCTGCTTCCTCTAGAGGCCTCTGCTCTATTTTGTTCCTAAGCATTCTTCTTTTCCCATCTCCCAAATCACCACTCTCTTCTTCCCTTTATCACAGGATTTCTCAGCCACAGCATTATTGAAAAGTAAGGTCGGATAATTCTTTGTTACAGGAGCTCCACTATGTATTGTAGGATGTTTAAATGCCACCCACCAGATGCCACCATAATCAAAGATGTGCCCACAAACTGCCCCTCCTTGGGAACCACTCATTCAGGTTCATCCTGTGAAGAGGGGCTGACTGTGTAGCCTGTGTTGTCTGTGGGCATAGGCATTGCCAGGGTAGCACCCACGGCCACACCTTGCAGAGGGCTGCAGCAACCACAGGTACTTGAGGCATGTCCAGGAAGGCATTTAGCAAGTTCCTTTCCTGGCCTCTGTAACCACTGTGTTTTTCTGTATCGTGTGAAGCATTTCTCTGGTTGAGGTCGTCCTCATTAACGACAAGAATTTCTACAGAGACAGCGATAATCAAAGCAGTGGAGCAGGGTGCCCCCCTCGAAGGATTCTCCTCTGTCTTCTGCCAGTGACAGAATGCTCAGGCAGGCCAAGTCCTGCCTCACAATCAGAAGACAGGAAAGCTTCTCTTTGCCTGAGAGCCTAGTTCTTGGTTCCTTGGACTAACCCTCTTCCCTGATGGAACTCAGTTTACTTCCCCAAAGCATGGGAAATTTGTCTATTAGAAAAACCCAGTGTCTCCTCCATCCTCAATACCACAGATTGCAAATATGTCACATACCTAGTTAGGGCTCTGACTGTGGCTTCCTCAAAGCAGTGTTGATTTCCATCATCCTAAACTAATTATCATTTCCTTCCTGGCTAACTCCTTGGGTGAGAACAAGGAGTTCACAAACCGAAGCAGCCAGTGAAGACAGGACGTGGGAACAGGAAAAGAGTGGGAGAAGCATTTTGCAACTTATTTAGAGTATCAGCACCTCTTTTTTTTTTTTTTTTAATACAAAACCAAAAAGCAATGTGTATATATGTGTTTAAATTCTTTTGCCTTTTGGACCCTTTCTAAGCAGAAAAACTTCAGTGTTTTAAGCTCAGATTCACAGGGCTATTGGTGGGTTAGCAGGTACACAGATGAGAACTGTATCAGCAGGCATAATCTTTCTTGCTGTCTCTCCTTAATTTCCTCCTTTACATCCTGGAACAGAGCTCCACTGCTTATAAAGAGGTTCGAGAGGCCATTCCAGGTGAATGTATTGAATAAATGGTAGGAGGAAGGAGCACCCCACTGACACCAAAAGAATAAAAGAACTAAATCTGTTTTTATAATTCAGCGCTTCTGCTCCTGGGTCCAAGGCTCTTAACAGGGTCTCAGAGATGCTGGCAAGGGGTTAGGAAGCTGTGCCCTGAGGGTAGCTCCTGAAACGGCTTGATGGGAACTTCTCCCAAGACAGATCATCTGAACGGAATTCGTCAGTAGCTCCCTGCCTCAACTCCAGCTTTGTGACTGAACTGGTATCAGGAGTGGCACTAGATTCTTATTGCTGAGCTGTAAATTATACTACATTTATAGTAAGTAGAGATAGTAAAGTTGTAACATTAACAAATGTAAGTATGAGAAATTTTCAGCTGTTTTGAAAAAGAAAATTTTTCTTTTAAAGTAGGCTTTCTAAATCCCAGCTCCACAGAGCCAACCCATTTCATGGGATTTATAACCTCCTTGAAGTAAAAAACCTACGCATTTCCCTGAACCAGGTTCCATATCTTTCATCAGGTACTCCACAGGGTCCATAATTGATGAAAGCTTAGGAACCATGGCCTCAGAGGTAGACATGAAGGTGCTGTTTTCAGTCTTGTCTAGGATTTTGGCTTGGTTCCTAGCTTGTGTGTGTGTGTGGTTTTGAGTTTTCTGAAACCAGAGAATTTCATTGATGTTTTAATTTCTATGAGATATTTTCTAAAGGGGTCTCTAGAGACTCAGTTCTTTACAGTGATTGGTTAGCTCTTGTAGGAATTTGTTCTGGGGAAACCTTACTGTGCAAGGTGATGTCAGCTGAGAAATGATCTTGGAGAAGAAAATAGAGGGGTAGAATTAAATTACTAGGGTGCGGAATCACTTTTGCACCTTTCCTTAAATAGACCTGAGATGATGGCGTTCCATCGTGTTATCTGTTAACATTGCTGCCTCCATTCCTTCCTGGAAGAGAAGTGGACATCAAGTACAATGTGCAGAATAGTAAAGCTTGAAGGGGGCCAGATGAGGCCAGGTCTGGGAGACAGAGCATTGCTTTCCCACACTGCTGTCCTTGAGCACAGCATCTAAACTTCCTTCTTTTCACAGAGTCCTGAACCTGAGTTGGGAAGTGAGACATCCACCATAGGATGGTGATTTCTCACCGTCTCATCCTCCAAAGCTACAGTGGTCTCCTCATTGATGTTGGACACTTTGGGCACTTCTTTTCATGGGATATTTTGCACTTGTCTGCCTTGATCTGCAATGCTTTTGTTTTCACAGAGAGCAGCACTGCTCACTCACTTGCTTGGGGAACTCTTCACTGGATGCCCTAATAGATCAATCTCCAATTTATGTTTCACACCCCTCTTACCTGATTTTTCCCTTTAGCACATACCACTATCTTCTTTACTGTGTATTTCACTTATTCATGTGTTGCCTGCTAGAGTTCTTGGCTCCATTAGAATATAAGCTGCATGAGAACAGGAATGTTTGGGAACATTTGTTCAGTGCTAAATATATAGCAAACAGAAGTTTTCGGTCCCCTGCAGACACTCAGTAAGCAGTCTTTGAGTGAATAATACCAAGAGATTTGGGGCTAAAATTTTCTCATAAAAGGGTACAATTGTACCAGTCAATCCCATGATTCTGTGATCCAGCCATCTAACTAATTTGGAAGGCTGGTGTAAGTGGTCCTATAACCCCTATCTATCAAAACATATGTCATGGCATGCCATAATATTTGAGTTGCTATTCCCACCAGGTTATGTTCTGCAGGAGAATGAAGACCATGCCTTTAACTCTGAGTCAGTGCCTGGAGATTGTCAGTAAATGTGGAGAAAAAAGAGTAAATGAAAGAAAATACAAAACCATGGTAACAACAACCACTGAGGCAGATGTCAGTACCCAATGACAGGGTGAATTTCTTTCTGAAGATGTAGAGCACATCCCTGCTTGTTCTAAGAAATTCCATGGAGAGTGGTGATGCAGGGTAGAGAAGAAGTTATGATCTCTGAAGAAACCCCTGGAAGCAAAATGAGGCATGATGGACAAGTCACCTAGATCAGGTTCAGACAGGCTCCCATGGAGCAGAATGGGACTGGGATCCTTTAGAGGAGCCAGAGAGTAAGGTGGAAATTAGAAGATGATTCGGTGGGCAGAAACCATCTTGGAGAGGTTTCTGAGCTGTGGTAAGCAACAGCCACAGCAAGAATCTTAAGACAGTGAGTGGTGATGATGCCAGATTGGTTCTATGAGAGCTCCAGTTTCTACAATGACCTCAACCTTTAACATAGGGGTTTGGATATTGAATTTTTCTCTGTCATGAAATGATCTTTCAACCCAAGTGCTCTATAATGTCTAGGTCTGAATCCACTACATTGGGCTAATGAGAGACAGAGACAAGAGACCTCTGAAGACTAATGTTGATTCCTAGTCCATTCCCCTCAGGCCTTGAGATGTAACTGACCTTGGTATATACATGTACTCAAAGAACCTCTGCCTTAGCCATCTTCTAATCAAGTCTTTCAAAAACGATTTTATTTATCCAAAATTTCGTGGTGATTTTATTGTGAAAGTACACCCACGATTAGCACATTTACTTTCCCAAGCCTTATTATTTATATCTTTGCAAATGGCATTTCCTTTAGAAAATATGTAACTGTCCATCACTTTCCTTCTAGAAAATTGGTACTTATGTTTAAAAAACTAACACCTTTTATCTTTCTGTCTTAAGAAGAAAATATCCACACACACAGAGCTGATCAAGATTTAGAAACCAGAAGCTGGATACATCAATCAAGAAGTTTCTGACCCGGAGCAGAAGGGTTTGAGTTAGTTCCCCCACTCTCCTTCATCGTCTTCTTTTAAACTTTCTCTTTTCATTAAATCACAATGCCAGGCAAAGTCAGAGCCATGCTGTGCCTGTCACTGTGGCTTATAGATCAAATAAAAGCCAGTATTAATCATTTTGCTTGATTTTGGAACCTATTAATTTTCCAGGAACAGTACCCAGTGACACAAGTCCTTTATTCTGTGATCTTATGCAGTGTCATTTTCCTTTCCCTCTCTTAGCATAAACTTTAGAAAATGTTAGTTACATAAAACCATTTTAAAGTAAACCTGTGTCTCTTCATTGGCCAGTTAGATGGGAGCACAGTTTAAGAATTTTGTACTTTGCTTCTCTTTTCCTCAGGAATCATTAAAAATATCATTTTTGTTCCAGGCCTATGCCTATTACCTAGAGATAAACTTGAATCTATTTTCTCCTTATCAGAAAGGATTCTACGAAGAAGGGACTAAGATGCATTCTTAAGATTAGATCTGCAATTTTTTTGGTAATGAGATGTTTTACAAAGTTATTCAAAGTCTTAAAGTTATGGAAAGAAAATCATACTAAAAATAAATTCCTCAAGAAATTAAAGTTCTTAGGAGAAATTCTGTACACGGTAGAGAAAATCTGTACATGGTAGATCATCAATAAACATTATTCCATGAATCAGAGAAGCTGAGGATGAGGCATAGTCTACATCCTCATCTATCCTCAGAGAGAGGAGGATGTGCCAGATCTGGGAAATGCTACCAGGAAAAGGCTCAGTATCTCTTGAGTAGAACCACTGTGTAGGTAGATCAATGCCGCATCCTCTGTTACAGCTTTATTTTTAAGTCACACATTGTCAGTGTATGATGTTGTAATGGCATTTTTAACTAGGACTTGCTTTTAGATAACACTGTTAAATTGAACATCGGATGGTGTGGAGTCAGAAAATTTGAGTCAAATGTTTGTTCATTACAAGGTTAATGCAGCTATTAGGTCTTCAACAGAGCAAATGAAGAAGAGATCAGTTGCTTCAACTAACATGTAGAGAGTTACAACACTACAGAAAGTCAAGAAACTATTCTTAAATGTCTCTTAATTAACAAGGAGCAGTCTTTTCTGTTAGTCGTGAATTTATTCAGAGAGCTAAGCATGAATACAATACTATAAAACGTTCAGTTTATGAAAGGAAGAGTCAACCTCCCTTCCAGAGTTATCTATGCAAACTAAAAGATGTAACTTTGGCTACAGGGAGAGTTGATTGTTTTGTTCAGATGATCAAGTGGTATAAGGACAAAATTAGGGGTTGGCACTGTGGCACAGTAGCCTAAACCTCTTCCTGCAGCTCTGGAATCCCATATGGGAGCTGGGTCATGTCCTGGCTGCTCCTCTTCTGAGCCAGGTCTCTGCTTATGTACTGGGAAAGCAGTAGAGGATGGCCCAAGTGCTTGGCCCCTGCACCTGCATGGGAGACCTGGAAGAATCTCCTAGCTCCTGGCTTCAGAATGGCCCAGCTCCAACCACCGCGGCCATTTAGGGACTGAACCAGTGGATGGAAGACCTTTCTGTCTCACCCTCTCTGTCAGTAACTCTACCCCTCAAATAAATAAAAACAAAACAAAAAAAAGGACAAAATTAATCTTCTTATGCACTTGGTACTCATTTTAGCTTTTTTCTACCTCTTCATTTACTCTTACATTAAATGCTAGGTCCTATTTTTAGCCTATCAAAGAGGAGAGAAGTGTTAAAGATACCTATAGAATCTGTAGCAATGGGCAGAACAATGAATAATAATACAAAATGTCTACATACCATCTGGCATAAAGATAGGTGTGTGTTTTCTTTAAATATAAAAATCCTGGGGGCCGGCACTGTGGTGCAGCAGGTTAAAGCCCTGGCCTGCAGTGCCAGCATCCCATATGGGCGCCGGTTCTAGTCCCGGCTGTTCCTCTTCTGATCCAGCTCTCTGCTATCTAGGAAAGCAGTACAAGATGGCCCAAGTCCTTGGGCCCCTGCATCCACCTGGGAGACATGGAAGAAGCTCCTAGCTCCTGGCTTTGGATCAGCTCAGCTCTGGCCATTGTGGCCATCTGGGGAGTGAACCAGCAAATGGAAGACCTCTTTTTCTGTCTCTACCTCTCTCTGTAACTCTGTCCTTCAAATAAATAAAAGAAATCTTTTTTAAAAATATATAAAAATCTTCACTCCCAAAAGAGAAGATTTGCAATACTACAGAAAGTCAAGAAACTATTCTTAAATGTCTCTTAATTAACAAAGAGCAGTCTTCTCTGTTAGTCGTGAATTTATTCAGAGAACTAAAGTGGTAGCTACTGCTCATTTCCCCAACACACTATGAATGCAGAGGTCAGTGTGTTCTCCAAGATCAAAGGAGATATTGGAAGAATTTTCTTATAGTAAGTATTCAATTTATTAAAAACCCAGTACTGTAAACATAAAATTAGGATATTATGTATTTCTTCCATAGTCTTGTCTTAGAATTCAACAGCCTCAAAGAAAAAGGCCTAAGGTAGAATAAATGTCAGCATCAGGTTTATTTTATCAAGCAATATAATTTTAATCCTTAACAACACAATTTCTACATGATGAAATAAGAAAACTATAAAAGTAATAATATGGAAGATTGTCTTTTCTTAAGGCATTTTTTTATTTAGTCCCAATAATAAATTTACCAAACCTAGAGAAGAATTCTAGAGAAGAATTGAATTCACATTTTTATTGGGCACTATATACTTCTCAAATTCAAAGTGGCTCACAGTGCATCTTTTTTTTTTAAGATTTTTGTTTATTTATTTGAAAGGCAGAATTACAGAGAGGCAGAAACAGAAAAAGAGGGAGGTCTTCCACCCACTGGTTCACTCCCTTGATGGCCACAATGGCCAGAGCTGCCAGATACGAAGCCAGGAGCCAGGAGCTTGGGTGCAGAGACCCAAGAACTTGGGCCATCTTCCACTGCTTTCCCAGGCCATAGCAGAGAGCTGGTAGTGGAGTAGCCAGGATTTGAACTGGCACTCATATGGGATGCCAGCTCTGCAGGCGGTGGCTTTACCCGCTGTGCCACAGCGCTGGCCCCCACAATGCATCTTAACAGAATGAAAAGCTCTAAAGATGTACCTACCACATTTTTGAGAGGAGAGGACCACCAAGTTAAACCATTCCAGAAATAAAATTGTAGATATTATCGTCAATATTGCTACCTTGACAACATTCCAAGGACAATCTGGAGGACATTCTTGGGCCACTCTTTGAAAATCACAGAATGATGAAATGTCTCACAAGCATGGAAAACAATAACAAAAAATTATGAAATACCTGTTATGAATGTTCATGAGATTCACCCACCAAAGGAAAGGAAACGAATGGCCTGGTTTTTTGTGGACAGACTGTATGCCAAGGAAGATGTCTCCTTTTTGAATCAGCTCAAATATCTATCTTTCAGCACAAATTCATTGTTATTTTTCAAAGCCTTCTTATTTTCTACCTCTCTTTCTATGAAAAATAAATTACAGGGCCCAGCATTGTTGTGTGGCAGTTTAGGCCGTTCCCTGTGACACTGGCATCCTATATGGGTGTCAATTCATGTCCCAGCTGCTTCACTTCTGATCCAGCTTCCCATTAATGGCCTGGAAAAGCACCAAAGGATGGCCCAGGTGCTTGGGCCCCTGCACCCACATGAAAGACCCAAACAAAGCTCCTGGCTCCTGGATTTGTCCTGGCTCAGCCCTGGCTATTACCTCTTTCCGGGAGGTGAAGCATCTATCTCTTCCTCTGTCTCTGGAGCTCTGACTTTCAAATAAATAAATAAATAAATCTTAAAAGAAAATCAAAAGATTGAAAAGCACATTCTAATTACTCAAGTAGATTGCCTTTAGTTAACAGCCCTTATCCTATGCACTATTTGCTTCTGGGACCCTCCCCTGTAGGAAGAGATAATTGTACTAATTGTAGCTTCATGCTTTAGTGGTCCCCTACAGGTGAAATTTCCTGCTCACATGGGCACACATGAAGTCCAAGTTGTACATAGAATTCTCACTGAATTTAGATACCCTACAATAGTAAACATTGGGCAACGAGTCTCTAACCTATTGATGTAATGCTTCTTGTTGGCTTTGTTTGCAAACTTCTCTTCTAGATCATTCCTCATTTGGTACATGTATGCAAACTATGTGTTCACTTGATGTATTCAGGATTGATTTGTAAGACTGACTTCATCTAGGTTCTTGAATTGACTTGTTTTGCTCTGGATTTTTAAAAAATATATACTGGAAAAACAAAAGACTAAGACAATTGGGCTTCATACATAGAATCCATTTATCCTGTTGCTGCAAAGATTTATTTTTCATTGTTTCAAGAACATTTGACAAATGAGCATTGGAGGAAAAGTGCTGACAATTTCAACTTTATTGGTTCAAATGTTATTTTCTCAGTTTTGAGACTTACAAAGCTTATCTAGAAAAGAAATGATGCAAGACACTTGTCACAGAATAATTATAGATTTACTTTTACAGGGTAGCATAATTGTGTATGCACTACATTTAATGAATACAAACTACTTCTGCATCATATAGTTAAAATAAAACATGGACATTCGGAAATTACAGTATGAGATTCACTCATGCTTACAGGACTCATCAAAACCTTGCTTTGCTAGACAGAATGGGCAAGGTTAACGGGATTTTCATACCACTGCTGGAGGGTTGTTGTAAGTTGAGTAGACAGAAAAAAGCTTTGAAGGATGGGACAATAACTTCTATAATGATGGCAAGCTATAAATACTTGGGAAGCCACAACCAGAACTCTCAGCCCTCCCTGTAGCTATATGGAAATAAAAAAGTTGCTTTTAACCAAAATTGCTGCCTGCCTGCACATCTGGAAAGACTAGGCAACAAAGCATAAGCCTATGGAAGAGTGACCACAGCCTGGCCTATGGAAGAGTGACCACAGCCTGGCCTATGGAAGAGTGACCACAGCCTGGCCTTGAGGAGTTAGGTGTGTGCACAGGACAGAATGGGGTTGGTCTTTTACTGGCTTTTTCAGCTGGCCAGACAGACTCTCTCCTTGCTCAGTTTACTGTGGCTTTTCCACATGTTGGCTCACCCCACAGTAAGAAATAGAGTTTATATTATAGCCCAGCACAACCCACAGATATAAAACATGTAAGAAATTGAAATAAAAGTTTGATGAACTGGACCTTATTTCTTATTTTTAGTATATGCCACGCATGCACTCATTCTCTACTCTGTGAAGCTATTTGTTTCTATTTATATGAATGTAGATAATAGCTAAGTCTACAAATTTTAGAAAAAAATTAAAGATGCATGCTATCTATCCATATAGATAATATGAAATTGTGTATTTAAATTCAGGTTAATTGTGACTCACCACTGGGCTTTAACTACAGCTTGAACAGCAATGAGAAGCTAGGGTGACTCCTTCAACAATACGAGGAAGTTCTCGTGAGAGCTCCAGTCCCTCTTACCTTCTAAAGAGGCACTTTAGGGGGCTTTGGCTGCATTCTCAGCACCAGTGTACACATGTTGCATCGAGCTCATTTACACTTATTACTTGGAGTATTCTGACATTTTCTCTTTAGTTCATTTTGTATTCACAGCTTGAATGAAAACTAGATCAACAGGAGCCATGGCTGCTGAGCTCAGGCACCTCCTTTCACAGCTCCTCCCAGGCCCTACCTCCTTTCACTGACCTGCAGACCAACGCCACTGGACATCAGCACCATTGCATGACAGTGCAGAAGGACTGTAATTGATAAACTGCAGAGGACTGTGAATGTAAACTTCCCCCCAACTAAAGAATCTGTTCATAAAACTCTTTGCACTAAAAAATTCGAAAATAAAAATGTATATATTGTTCCTGATATTCTCCAGCATTCAAGTGTTCCTTTGTTTATTCTTTCGTGCCTCAAATATTTATCGAGTGACTGTTATTTGCCAGCATTTTTTTTAGGTACTGGGCATACACAGTGCATGCCTTCAAACAATATGGGTTACAAGATAGGTAACAGGTTTTTCTAAGAATTGGGGTTTATCGAAAGTAATAGTTGAGCGGCATAATGTTAATTTGTCTGGTGCAGATTTCCTATTTCCTGAGTTCCCCTATTTAAAATGCTACTTGGGCTTCCAGATCCACCTCTCCAGGATTCTCTCCTGGGGTCTGTTGCTTGGAGCCCTGCCCCACCTCCGTTGGCCCCGCCCCACCTCCCTTGTCCCCACCCCACCGACCCAGCACCGCTCTGGCTGGTCTCCATGTTGTTCCCTTCCCTCTGGCCAGGAGCCGCTGGAGCCCAGCACGGGATTGCCATCGCAGCTGCCTCCTGCCGGCTGGGTCCCCCACCTTTTTACTGTGCTCATTGCACCTCGGTGGGCCTTCCAGAGCTCCTGGAGCGTTTTCTGTGTTCATGAGAGGAACTTCCACTGTGATGCACCGTTTTTCCTATTGGCTGAGTGATTCTTCCCAGTAACGCCAGGAGAGAATGATGCTTGTATTGGACAATTAAGGATTCTGAAGTCGAAGTTCTTGAGAATATTAATGGCAGGGAAATCATCACTTTTTTTTTTTTTTGACAGGCAGAGTGGACAGTGAGAGAGAGAGAGAGACAGAGAGAAAGGTCTTCCCTTTGCCGTTGGTTCACCCTCCAATGGCCGCCCCGGTAGTGCGCTGCGGCCGGCGCATCGCGCTGATCCGATGGCAGGAGCCAGGTGCCTATCCTGGTCTCCCATGGGGTGCAGGGCCCAAGCACTTGGGCCATCCTCCACTGCACTCCCTGGCCACAGCAGAAGCTGGCCTGGAAGAGGGGCAACCGGGACAGGATCGGTGCCCTGACCGGGACTAGAACCCGGTGTGCTGGCGCCGCAAGGCGGAGGATTAGCCTAGTGAGCCGCTGCGCCGGCCGGAAATCATCACTTTTTAAAGTAATTCTGCTTGGAGATAGTGGAGTTGGGAAGAATTCTCTTATGAACGGATGTATAACTAGTAAATATGATGTCTAACTTCCATACAGTAAGTGTGGCATTTTTAAATAAAGATTTGGAGGTGGATACACATTTTGTTACCATGCAGATTTGGGACACAGCCGGTCTGGAGCAATTCCGAAGCCTGAGAACGCCATTTTACAGGGGTCCTGGCTGTTGCCTGCTTGCTTTCAGTGTTGATTCACAAAGCTTCCAGAATTTCAGTAACCGAAAGACCTGCAGATGTGAAAGATTCCGAAAGCTTTTTTTTTTTTTTTTGTGATTTTGGGCAACAAGATAGACATAAGAAGATAGAAGAAGCCGAAGCCTAGTGCAGGGACAACGGTGACCATCCTTACTTTGAAATAAGTGCAAGAGATGCTACCAATGTTGCCTTTGAGGAAGCAGTTGGAGAATTCTTGCTACAGAGGATAGGTCAGATCACTTGATTCAGACAGACAATCTTTACCTAAAGCCCAAGCCGGCTCATCTTGCTGTTTATCTTTTTTTTTTTTTTTTTTTTTTGACAGGCAGAGTGGACAGTGAGAGAGAGACAGAGAGAAAGGTCTTCCTTCCTTTGGTTCATCCCCCAATGGCTGCTGCGGCTGGCACGCTGATCTGAAGCCAGGAGCCAGGTGCCTCTCCTGGTCTCCCATGCGGGTGCAGGGCCCAAGCACTTGGGCCACCCTCCACTGCCTTCCCGGGCCACAGCAGAGATCTGGCCTGGAAGAGGAGCAACCGGGACAGAATCCGGCGCCCCGACTGGATTGTCAGTGCATTCTATTTAACCCACTCATACATGTACTCAACATAAACACAGGGTAATTGGAGAATTAGCCTTTGCAGCAGTGAGTCATCTAAAGAAATTAAACTAACATGCGTTGCTGTTTTTTCATTAGTTGGTGGGAGAAGGGACACATCCAGTAGAGAGGAGTCATTTTACTTGGTAACGACGCCTTGAATTTATAAACTGTAACAGCTGTCTACTGTTTAACTTAAGTATGTAACTTAGAGCTAATAAATGAGATGACCAAGACTTTAATTACAATTTAAAAAGCTGACTATTCCAGAAGTTACACTTGATGGTTTTTTCCCCAGGAAAATGGAGAATGACTTTTTATATGTGTATATTTTTATGTAATTAGCATTGTTGGTTCAGGGAAAACATTTCCTGAAGCAATAATGTTAAATATTAATGATCAAAATCTAATGTATTTGCATGCAAAAGTAAAATAAAATGTTAGTTGGTTTAAAAAAAATTTACCAAAAATGCACTCACTGAAACCTCTGGTCCGTAAGTGCATGGAATTTGATTAATCATAATCCTGGGTGCATGAAAACTATCATTGTTGGTCCACTCAGGACTCATTCATCTATCTATGTAACTGCCTGTCATAGCCAAAGTGATCTGGAGATTTAATGCTATGCAAAATATAATCAAAGATTATAAGGTTATTGCAATTAAGACAGTAGTTATAAAGGTCAATGGTTGGGGACTATCCTTTTTCTTGTTATGAGGAAGAGAGATAGAGAGGGTGAGAATGAAAGGAAGTTCCTACCCAGTCATTGACTCTCCGAATGCCTGCAACAGCTGGAGTTGAACCAGGTTGAAGTCTGGAACTGGAAAATCAACCACTTCTCCTATGTGGCTGGTGGGGGCCCAATTATTTGAGCCATCACCTGCAGCCTCCCAGGGTCTCCATTCATAGGAAGCAGGGATCAAAAATTGGAGCTGGGACTCAACCCCAGACATTCTGATGTAGTACATGGGATTCCTAACTAATAGGCCAAATGGCCAGCCCATTCTTCTTAAATTGGCCAGTGAAACAAAACAGAGAAATTGAAGCAGATTTGTGCAAAATTTAGATCGCTGAGGGAAAGGAGAGACCATTGAAGAAGCCAAGCTAGAAACAATGAGGATCACCAAAGACTACAGATGGTTGAAGAGCTTTAATGTCAAAAGTTAAGTTTTATTTTTTTTTTAAATCTAAGCTTAAAAACTTTCAGAATATAGGTGAATACTTTTCTAACCTCAAGGACAAAAGATTTTCTTAAACAAGATATAAAAGTGCTAATTTTGAGAAGATTGATAAATTTGACTACTCTAAAATTAAGAACTTGCACACATCAAGTGATTTTAAAGAAAAAAAAATAGAAGATAAGCCAGAAATTCAGGAGGAGTATTTGCAGTCCACATAACTCACAAAGATCAGAATCTTACAAAGAGGAATCCCCATAAATCAACAATTTGTGAAACAATTAACACCCTTCTTTCCTTCTATTGTCACCTACTTGCCTCTGTTCTCTCACTCTTCCTTCACTGGGATCCCCTGAACCATCTAAAAGCAATTCGTATATTGTTTGAACAAGTTGCTCATTTCTGCATCCATCTATCTCCTCCAGCTGGAATACTTCTGCCATACCAGCTGGACCACTGCCACACCAAATGTGTCCCCGAGCAAACCTCATTACTCCTAAGAAACTTCCTTTGGGATTCCAACCCATTACTTCTTACTCCCTCAGAATTCATACAGAATCAGTTTAACCTTGGTTGCTGTATTTCCATGTTCTTCTTTAATTCTGATTTTGTAGGTATCCTGTCTACCACGTTATATGTTAATGCCCCTGAATGTATGAACTCTTTTAGTACATTCTGCTGTCAGTTTTCATGGTTTTCCTTCTGCCTGGCTTTTGCACCCCTCAGCAAATCAAAATGCTATGTACATGATGGCATCCAGGAAGTCAAAATTTGTTCTAGGGACTGATTACAAACAAAGATTTTACTCAAAATAATCACAAATTCTTCAAAAATAAGACAAAATTAAGGTGAATTTATCCAAGGAAATAAAAGAGGGAAAAAGACAGCAGTTCACACAAATAAATGTCTAACAGAGATCTTAGTCAAGTTTTGTAGACATATGGAAGAGATTTAAAAATATCCATTTACGAAGAAATTGTGAAGGAAGAAAGCTATGTAAACAAGCCAAATTAAGGAAAAATTGCATATTAGAATAGAGAAAGACAATAGCAGCAAGTTTTTAAAAACATCTCAAATGGCAGTAAAATGTT
Source organism: Lepus europaeus (assembly GCF_033115175.1). NCBI lineage: Eukaryota > Metazoa > Chordata > Mammalia > Lagomorpha > Leporidae > Lepus > Lepus europaeus. The sequence continues at coordinate 122,906,239 of NC_084827.1, read as the reverse complement.
CAAATAGGATGGCAACAAATGAAAGCAAATGACTGGACTAATTTGGATTATATTAAAAGATTGTTTAGAAGATAAAAAACCCAGATGTGTTTATGCCTTTTACTTCAGAAAAGCGTGTAGAGAGCTACCTTTATCAGACAACAATTTTTCCAACAACAGATATAGGCAGTTTTTTTTTTTAAATGTTACCTGCAAATGAATTTGATAAGGCAACAATTCCAAATAGTCCATGTTCATGATTTTTGCAAAAGAGGAAGAAATTGACAAAGCACTGATTTAGACATTTTCAGATTATATTAGAGTTATAAGAGTTTCAGAATGAACAGAATATAACAAAGTGGGAGCTAACCCAGTAACTAAACGTTGTGTTAGTTGAGCAGTGAATTTATTTTGGGCATTTAAGATTCTCCAATTTCTTTGATTATTCAAAATACTTACATAAAGGTGACAATTTATGAATTAGAACTCTCTCTAACATTACCCCCTAGGATAAAATGTGATAAAAATAAAGGTTCGTTGCTCTTCAAACTAGGACTGTTGAATTGTTCAGGCACAAAAGGATCTTAACCATGGAGGCGGTTCTCGTATTAGGTACTCTCGTTACACGAATCCTGAAGACAGGATTTCAGCACAATCAGGTTCCATCTGTCCCTCTCAGGTCCCTAAGATAAGTTGCATTTTGTGTGGAAACCCAAACAGCAACAGTTACTGGGCAGTAATTGCATGTCTAATGCTGCATGGGTGCTGTCAAAGTATGTCAGAGAAAGAACGTGTTTTCAAGCATTCTGCATTTAGCATGTATGTAGTAGACATGCATCCAGTCACTCATTAAGTCATCCGTGGATGGCACCTAGGGAAGCAAGAAGTGTGGAGGCTTTGGAGTCTAAGCATATGGGGTCACATCCAAGCTCTGTCAAGCACTGAATGGGTAAATCACTTACTTTCCTTAAGCCTCACGTGATAAATGAAGGTAGGAGTTTGGGGTTTTGGTAGAATATCTCCTCTACAGAATTATTATGATAATTCATTTTGATCATACATATGGAAATATTTTCAAATTGTTAACATTCTCTAAAATGAGAAAGATCAAAGAGGATGAGAAATGAGAAGAAGCCTTGAGATTTAGGAATCTTTAGGTCCTTGTTGATGTTGAATGTGGAAACTTGAGAGCTTGATGCGTCAGGTTGAATAGATGAGAAAGTACAGGCATCCAATAGAGCAAGTGTTTTCCAGGAAGTTTCTGGTGTATTTATGCCCTGAAATGGATTAAGGATTCAAATCAGAGATTGCATCATGTGCATTTTTATATACCGGCTCCACTGTAGCTATAGAGCAGGGTGTTATATAAAAATAGGCATAGGAAATATTAGCTAAACATGTTGATGACAAAGGAAAGAACTAAAGAAGGCAACAGCTATAGAAGAAGAAAGTCATAAGAAGTTTTTCTAGCGCTTTTTTGGTTTTTATTTTTCTCGCTTTGAAAATAGGATCCCCCCGTGTATTAATTGTAAGAGGGCAGAATGAATAAAGTAGGATTGATGAAAGGCATTGCAGAGATGCAGTTATTATTTCAAATGATGGAGCCAGCCAAGAGAAAATGAGATCAAGAATACAGAGGAGTTCTGTGCTGAAATAAGGAAGAGAAGTTGGCATTAAGAATACAGAGAGGATACTCCAGTTTCTCTTCAGATCGTATACATCCTTTTACTAAAGAATACAGGGAGGAGACCTTACCTTGGACAGAAAAAGTTAGAGAAATTCTCAGATGTTCCTTGTAGTGAGGAATAAAGTTGATGATGCTTAAATCAGATGAGTTCTACTCACCGGGAATGCAAGAGTTAAGCTTTTCCTGGTGAATAAGAGGGTGAGTTGGTGTTTCTGATATGGCTGACCCATAGCAAGTTAACATGAGATAAGAAATGGATAGTTGCAAAGAACCTGAGGTAGGGAGATCAGGATGTCAGGCGTGATGACAAGACGATGCTGAGCGTGAACTGCCATGGGGGAGGGAGGACTTAGCAGCTAGGTAGTTAGTTGTTATTTTTGGAGCAGAGGCAGGGCAAGAAAGCTGTGTTGATGTCTTGTCAAATTTTTACCTCTAATAACCCAGCCTGATAGTATTCTCCCCATTTCCCACTCCTGCTCCAATGGAAGAATATATGTAGGGAAACCGGCATGCAACTTGAGAAAATTGCTTACAAGAAATAAGCTTTTGAGAGACGAGGGAAATTAATACGATAAATTTGGAATTACCATGAAAAAGAGACACTAATTGAATCTGTCCAGAGATGTCAGGGGTTGTCTTGAGAAGCATAACTTACCAGCAAAGGGGAAATTAGGCCAGATTGGTTTTGACTAAAATAAATGAAACCTAATTTTGTGATTCTTTGGGAAGTTTCAGTAGGCCTTCTATTGCTAATGTAGAGATAGGCTATGGCTCTTCATTCCTTGTCCAACTGTGTTTGATATTATTTTTATTAAACAAAATGAACAGATGAGGATAAACTCTAAGTTTCAAAATCTGTGAAATTTCAGCAGATACTTGAATTCGCTTAAGTATCTATCACAGCCCTGCTGAAACTAACATTATATATTATTTCATCTCTTGCAAATTGATTTTTAAAAACATGTTTTATTTTAAAGCAAAAGTTAATAGGAGTATAAACACATTCTACTTAAAAAGTTTAGTTAATGCATGGTATGATAATTTTACTTACAAAAATCCAGTTAATTCATAATAGGATAACTAATTTAGTAATTCATCTGTTGACAGGAAATTAATTTGTTTCCAGCGTTTTGTTTTCTTATTCAAACTATGATGTAACAAACATTGTACATCCTGCCTGCTTGGATGTGTAGTGTGTCTCTACGACAATGTGAGATTGCTGTGTTGAAGCACTTGCACCCTTGTAAGGTTACTTCCTGAGAGGTTATATCAATTTACAGTCTCATCAATAGTGCATGCGAGTATGCCTGATTGTTTAATAGACTCATATAACAATATCCCTAGTATGATGAAGAAAATAAAGAGCAAACTTTTTCTTTTTAGATTTTTTTTAAATTAGGGAAATTTACATATGTGAAAGAAATATCAAATGGTATACACCACAAAAGAAAGTTGTGATGATATATACAATTATATATTATGTGTGCTATATATATTGCACTTGACATTTAATGTGCCCATCAACAATTTGTCAACTTACATGCCTGGGTTTTGTATTTCCTTCAGTATTTTAATACATTGCTATTTGCTTTTTCATGCTCATGCTATATTACATTTATGTTCTCCTTTCCTATCTTGCATTATAATCATTAATTTACCTTGCTACTACAATGATCTCACAAACATACTTAAGAGCACCTTCACATTCCTTTAATGGGAAGTGTTTCACTGTTCCCCTTAAATCTTCAGCTTTCCCATCATGTGTGAAGCTGTATTAAGTGTTTCTTGGTAGCCCATTTTTTTCCTACATATTTAGTATTATTTTCAGAAGATATCATCCTAGACTGAAACTGCCAACTGAGTCAACAGGAATAATAATTTTAAGAGTTTAATAACCACTATGTTCCTAAATCTGTATATATAAAATGCATGAAATTTGTGTACTTTAAATAAAATTTTAAAAGAGTTTAATAAATATGGTAAGCACTGCTTTTAGAAAAAGTTTCACCAATGAATAACATATGCACTTCTTCGAACTTTCACAAAAATTGTTTTTTTTTAATAACTTTCAACAGCCTGTTAACTTGATGCTATCTCATGCTGTTTTATTTACTTACTTTAATTTATTTGAAAGGCAGAGAGATGATAGAGGGAGACAGAGAGAGACAGAGAGACAGAGAGAGGGATTGATCAATCATGAATCTACTGGTTCATTCCTCAAATGCCCAGAGGTGGGCTGTGCTGAAGTTAGGAACCAGGAACACAATATGGGTGGCAGGGACCCAAATACTTGAGCCGTCACCTGCTGCCTCCCAGAAAGGGCGTTGGCAGGAAGCTAGAGGAGAGAATGGAACTTGAACCCAGGTACTTGGACATGGAATTTTGGCATCCCAAGTGGCATCTTTAACTGCTGTACCAAATAACTGCCCCTTGTGTTGTTTTAAATATTTTTCTTTCTTTTTAGTGGGTATGGATATTGCATATACCTGCCCTTCATCTACACAAAAGTGTTCTTTACGTCCATTTCTGAATGTTATCTATGCATAGGTAATTATTTTCTCTGGGGATGGCCTGTGCACTGCGGATTATTTAGCAGCATCACTGCCCTGTAACCAATAAAACCTCCAGATGTTATAACTTATCCTGTGGGGGATGAAAGAGAACTTTCTTTAGAATATTTTCCTTAGCAAATAAATTTTCAAAATGTAATAAACTACCTATTTAGTTGACATATTTTGGAAGTTTGTGTATTTTTATTTAAAGTGATAAACCCTTAAAAAAAGTAATATATGAAGAAGTTCATGGATGCCAATCCAAAAGGCTTCATCATAGTGCCAAAGTTGGATAGCGAAAAAGAGGCAGGGGGCATTGAATTCAACTTGCCCACAATTGCTCTCCAAGCAGTAGGGACTGGAACTCAAGTGTTTCTTCCTAGACTTCACGTCATTTCATAATCCCACTCTATAGCCCCTTCTCCATTATACTTTAGCTGAGTCTGTCTTCTTCAAGGAGTCTTTTACAGAAGCCCATCTTAGCTACATCGATTTCAACTAGTCCTGTAGAATATTGACATGAGTTCTTCTGGTAATGCGTGGTGTTTAAACGATTGTTGCTTGTCTCTAGGGCTGATCTCAACAATTTAAAAACTCTTGGAGAGTCCTTCGATAAAGGGCTCTGACCATAAAGGACACCAAAAGGATATTATTAACTAGGAAAGCTGTGACAAAATCTGTTTTTGTTAGGATTATGATGGCACTGAAACTGATCACGTGGTACTGGTTCTTTATAAAGAGATGAAATTTGGTCATAGGGAAGTGGAAAATGGAAGCAAAAAATTATTTTCAAATGAAACATTTTTGTATAGTTCTATAGTAGACCAAGAGATTGGAGGAGGGTGGATACATTTATAAATGAGGGGCAGGTAGGGTGGAGGGTGTGGAAGCAGGGACCTGAGAGGTAGAGTGAAAATGCAATACACTGAATGGAAGACAACAGATGGATTAGCACTCAAAGCAAAGGAGAAGCAGCAACCATGCCGCTTTTATAAAGTCACATTTATTTCTATGGATTCTAGGGTATAAATTCCACGTACGTCATTGCATCCCTGACTTACACATTAAACACAGGATATTTATTGAAGATGTTACTAAACGACTTCCTGGGCTTCTTGAAAAGCACTTCCTGTGCTCCTGCAACAGGAAATCGAGTTCTGCCCTTAACCCATGTATGGTAACAATGGTAAATCCTACAGTCCTGGAGAATGAGTTGGATATGAGGTCTATTTTCAGTGAAACTTACAGTCTGATTTATACCCTTTTTTTTTTTTAAAGAGTTATTTAGTTATTTGAAAGACAGAGTTACACAGAGAAGTAAAGGCAGAGAAAGTTGGGTGGGGAGGGGAGTCTTCCATCTGCTGGTTCACGCCCCAAATGGCTGCAATGGCCAGAGCTGCGCCTATCCGAAGCCAGGAGCCAGGAGCCAGGAGTTTCCTCCAGGTCTCCCACGCAGGTGCAGGGGCCCAAGGTTTTGGGCCATCTTCCACTGCTTTCCTAGGCCACAGCATAGCTGAGTCGGAAGTGGAGCAGCTGGGACTGGAACCAGTGTCCATATGGGATGCCTGCTCCTCTGGCGGTGGCTTTACCTGTTATGCCACAGCACTGGCCCCTAATCTATACTCTTGATAAACCTCAAGGAATAGCTACTATTACTTTTTTTTTTTTTTTTTTTGACAGGCAGAGTGGACAGTGAGAGAGAGAAAGACAGAGAGAAAGGTCTTCCTTTTCTGTTGGTTCACCCTCCAATGGCCGCTGCAGCCGACGTGCTGCAGCCGGCGCATGGCGCTGATGCGAAGGCAGGAGCCAGGTGCTTCTCTTGGTCTCCCATGCGGGTGCAGGGCCCAAGGACTTGGGCCATCCTCCACTGCACTCCCGGGCCACAGCAGAGAGCTGGTCTGGAAGAGGGGCAACCGGGACAAAATCTGGTGCCCCGACCGGGACTAGAACCCGGTGTGCCAGCACCACAAGGCGGAGGATTAGCCTATTGAGCCACAGCGCCGGCCCTACTATTACCTTTTAAAGATCAGACAAGTTTGAGTTGGAATTGTGGCTCTAGCAATTTGTGGTCCTGGGCATATCAAAAATGTTCTGATTCTTAGTTTTCCCACCTGTAAAATGGAATTAAGAATTTCTCTCATAGGATTCTTCTGACAATATAAAAAGTAGAAGACAATCAAAATGGCAAATGCAGCTAAAAAAAAAAAGATTATTTATTTTCTATTTGTCACAGAGTCAAGCAGGGAAATCACCTTGCAACATAATCAGGAAGGATTTGGAGGAATTGTGAAATAGATGCTTCCTTGGTGTTCAGGGCCAAGGCAGAGCCAAATAGGTTTCCAAGAGACAGATGCATAGCAAGAGGTAGTGGTATTACTTCAAGGCTGTGGTGAGGGTCTAAAATAAGTCCTCTTTCAATATTGGTCATCTCTGGACAGAAAACACTGCTATCCCAGAGAGGGAGCAGAATGTCATAGCTAGGCAGCAATTACACTACATCTCGAGCAAATAGATTTTCAAGACGAAAGGGTGAAAACAAACAAAGCTCAACCACACTTGGGAAAAACAATTAATTTAAAAATATTAAGATTAATCATGGTGTGTTCAATGCAAAACGAGAAGACACACATTAGTGAGCAATGGAGTTAAACACACGGCCTTTCTTTGCTAAGAGTACTCAAATACAAAAGGATGATTAAAGCAAACTTGATCTCATCTCCAATTAAAAAATAATTATAGGCCAAGAGGACAATTCTTTTCAAAGTTTACTAATGATCCACATCAAAACGATCTACCAAGACAGGGAGAAACAAAGAATAATGTAGTCCTCAAAGAAGTTGATGTTTAACATGGATTACATCCTTTGCCTTCTGAATACAGATAATACTGCGGGGTTGAACAGGAAAGTATAGCTAGATTTAAAAATGAGACAACTCAGAAATAATCTTAAGATTGCCATGTAAAGCAAATGCCTAGACTTCTTCATATTATATTTTAGAAACAAACATCTAGGTCAAATTTGGAACTTCTGCATAAAATCAGCCCATTACTTAAAGATCTATCATTCCTATATTTAAATAAAATAGATTAAATAACATGAACATTACTTAATGAATAAAACCTCTGTTTTTTGTTATATTGATTGTTATTCACCTTGCATAGCCAGATATTTTAAAACAATTCATATAACATACAATTTTTATAAGCTTTTTTTTAAAAAAAGATGTATTTATTTATTTTTTATTTATTTATTATTTTTTGACAGGCAGAGTGGATAGTGAGAGAGAGACAGACAGAAAGGTCTTCCCCTTTGCCGCTGGTTCACCCTCCAATGGCCGCTGAGGCCGGCGCATCGCGCTGATCCAAAGCCAGGAGCCAGGTGCTTCTCCTGGTCTCCCATGGGGTGCAGGGCCCAAGCACTTGGGCCATCCTCCACTGCCTTCCCGGGCCACAGCAGAGAGCTGGCCTGGAAGAGGCGCAACCGGGACAGAATCCGGCGCCCTGACCGGGACTAGAACCCGGTGTGCCGGAGCCGCAAGGCGGAGGATTAGCCTGTTAAGCCACGGCGCCGGCCTGTATTTGTTTATTTGAAAGGCAGAGTTACAGAGGGGCAGAGGTAGAGGCAAAGAGAGAGACAGAGGTCTTCCATCCACTGGTTCAATCCCCAGATGGCCGCAATGGCCAGAGCTGTGCCGATCCAAAGCCAGGAGCCAGGAGTTTCCTCTGGGTCACCCACGCGGGTGCAAAGGCCCAAGGGCTTGGGCCATCTTCTACTGCTTTCCCAGGGCACAGCAGAGAGCTGGATTGGAAGTGGAGTAGCCAGGACTCGAACTTGTGCCCAAATGGGATGTTGGCACTGCAGCAGCAGCTTTACCTGCTACACCACAGTGCCAGCCTCAACATACAATTTTTTTTTTTTTTGACAGTCAGAGTTAGACAGTGAGAGAGAGAGACAGAGAGAAAGGTCTTCCTTTTCTGTTGGTTCACCCTCCAAGTGGCCGCTGTGGCCGGCGCGTTGCTGCAGGTGTGTTGCGGCCGGCGCGCTGTGCTGATCCGAAGCCAGGAGCCAGGTACTTCCTCCTGGTCTCCCATGCACGTGCAGGGCCCAAGGACCTGGGCCATCCTCCACTGCACTCCCGGGCCACAGCAGAGAGCTAGCTGGAAGAGGGGCAACCGGGACAGAATCTGGCACCCCAACCGGGACTAGAACCCGGGGTGCCAGCGCCGCAGGTGGAGGATTAGCCTAGTGAGCCGCGGCGCCGGCCCAACATACAATTTTTTAAAGATATACTTATTTATTTGAAAGGCAGCATTACAAAGAGAAGGAGAGATAGAGAGGTATCTTCTGTCCACTGATTCACTCCCCAAATGGCTGCAATGGTTGGATCTGAGCTGATCTGAAGCCAGGAGCCAGGAGATTCTTCCAGGTTTTCCATATGAATGCAGGGGCCCCAGCACTTAGGCCACCTTCCATACTTTTCCAGGCGCATTAGCAGGGAGCTGGATTGGAAATGGAGCAGCTGGGATTCATACCCGTGTCCATATGGGAAGCCGACCCTGCTGGTGGCAGCTTTACCTGCTATACCACAGTGTTGGCCCCAACATACAATGTTTTTAAAATTAATCTGAGTTAGGGCTTTTCAGAGCACATGTTGTTAGAAACTAATTTTATTAATTACTCATAACATCTGGAAGTTGAAATAAGTAATTTTCTAACATTTGCAAGATATTCATGTACCCTCATAAACAAATCTAAATTTATTTGCTTACTGAAACATTTAATATTATCTTCCTCCCAGTTATGTTGCTCTAAAAGTCCCAGATATATTTTGTCTTTCTAGTACAATTTAGATATTATTGCCAAATATTAAGATAAACCTTTTAATGACTTCCCACTGTTAAAGTAAATTATAAATTAACATTTGTGAGATGTCTTAACGTTTGCAAAATAGCTTTCCATTTGTGCTGGTCCTGGGCATAACCCGTGGGGAAGTGATATTTATCATCTGATATAAAGATGAGGAAACTGAAGTTTAGGGGAATGAAGAGTATCGTGCAGCCAGTAAGTAGAGGCAAACAGAAGTCAAACTCTGCTCATCAGCACAGGAACTTGTAATTTTATGCAGTTTCCATTACTTGACCCTGGGGCCACCTGAAAGTTATCAGAAATGCTCATAGTGGAGCTGACAGGAAAACTAAGCAGGGTTTATAAGACCCTCGGAGGGAAAGTTTGCAGAGAACTAAAAATCAATGGAGGAAAAGGATGGCGAGCAAGAAACCCATCAAGCAATGGTAACTTGTGCTTCCGTACCATTTCCAAACTGGTTCATACATATGACTTATTTTGAGTATTGCAGGCATCTATTCGAGATGAGGCTGAAAGAATCAGCGCCATTGTACAGGAAAAGTTCTAGGCTTGAAAGTGAAATTAGGATTCAGGTCTTTTATTCTTAGTCCAGTTTTCTTTCACTGCAAGAGGATTTTCCAAAGTATGGCCCCCAGCCACAAGACGGATGGTTACGAAGCAATAAACAATGTCTGCAAGACTTTGTTTTAGAAAATAACATCTCATGCACAAGTGAATGTCTGTTTCTCATATAGCAAAACTAAGTGATTTATGAAATCTTCAAACTTGTTGATATTCGTATTACCAAGTTCTTCATGTATTGGGAAGTATGAATTTATGGGTGTAATTAAAAGGAGTTTGTCTGCTTTTAATATGGTCATCAACACTGAGGAACAAATGCACCACATACCTCCTAAACACACCAAAGAAGAAAGTGCTTCAGTCCGTCCCTGTCTGCTATGCTTCTTCTCAGTGTTTGGGTCTTCTCCCCTGGGGAGCAGCCTTCTGTGTTGCTATTCTGACCACTGTCTCAGTGCTCCTGGCTCAGGGCTATAGTTCTCTGAGTCAGTCAACTCCATCATCCCAGAAATTAGCAATATTCATTGTAGGGAAACAGTGGTTGGAGGGTGTGAAGACATGAAGATCCCTGTATCAGATAGTATTGCAGAGGCCCAGGCAATGCCAAATTATCCAGTAGGCACTCATTTGCAATCAGAAGAATCTAGAGAGCAGCTGTTTTAACTTTCTCAAGGCATTTAAATCCTGTTTTTGTAGTTTAATGTTTTTATATTTCAGTGCATTTAGAATGGAGGCACTGCAGTTGTTTGGGTCTCCAAGGACCTTAATCGTGTTTTGGCTAAGGACATGAAGGGCACAGCTCTCAGTTGGGTCACAGATGGAAAAATAAATAAATAAATAAAAAGGGAATTGTCTGCTTTTAGTTTATGCTTCTTTCAGCTGTTAGGAAATGCAACCCTCAAATTATTCTTGCCATAAGTCTTAGCTATAAGTGATTAAAAATAGACAGGGAGGACAGAAGGATATAGTTGCAGTTTGCAGGACATAAAAAATGCACATGCTGCTAAATTGTGCAAGCCACGGGGAACATTTCCCACAGGTGTTCCACTCTGCAGAGGTTACTCATTTGCCTCCAAGTGCAATCCAAGGTGTTGACTACAAAGATTTAAAGAGCCCTCCCCTTTCCTGTGCACCTTAGATTCCTGGAGATAAGTACTTAGCGGAGCTCAGTAGCAATCACAACCACACTGTTCCACCTCTGGAGTGCAGGGCACTGGAAGCTAGGTGTTTGCCTCTCCAGAGGCTTTTGCTTCTGGAATTTCCTGCTTGTCCCAGTCTACCAGAGCCCCACCTTATTGCCCCTCAGGGACTTTCTTGAGAGACTTTGATAGAATCTTCACCGAAGGGACGTGACTGTTGTAGTTCTGTAAAGGGCTCTGTAAGCGATGCTCATTTCTGATATTCCACTGGATTGATAATGATTGAGTTTTGGTGCTTGCCTCCTGGAGCATTTTCAAATAGGACAGTTACAAGGATAAATGTAATACAAAGTGTCTGTCCTTAGTAATGAGCGAGATCACCTGCCTGGATGGGAGGATGTTTGGATTTTCAAAACATAAAAATTATCCGTCAGTTTAATGCCCTTTCTCACGGTAGTACCTCAGGTGTGCTGGCGCCTGCAATAATCCTACATTCCAAGGTGGATAATGAGTACAGCTAAACACAAGCTGCTCCTTTAGAACACTCTGGGATGGAGGGTCCGTGTGCGTGTCAAATCTCAAACCCACCGTGGAGAGAAGCACTGGCTTCGGCTGGACGCTGAGATGTTTACTCTGGACTGTGGTGCCAAGACATTGACAGCTGCTGTTTTAATTATGTATGGAGCTGGTGTCAGTCATCTGAGATGAAAACCGAAGAATAATATTTTTAAATCAGCTGATCAAAAAATGTCCCTGCTGTGGCACACAGCTGTCTTGTCATATACTGCTCTTGAACTTCTCCCCTCCGGAGAAGTGATCTCAGAAAACGGCTCTTGGATGCCCGCCCCCCGCCTCCCGCCAAGCGCCTTCCCTTTCAGAACCGAGCGTCTTGGCCAGGTTGACACTGTTTTCAGCGGATGCCCTCATCGGTGTACCCGAGGACATGGTGTAGTTTTGAAAACTTCAAACACCACGCAAAGAAATCCCAAGAAACGCGAGCCCCTCTCCCTCGAGCCTCTGAGGTCCCCGGCCAGGCCGTGATGCCGCGTGCGCCGCGGGCCTTGCCGGCTCGGCCACCAGCGCCCGGGCTGCTCGGCGTGGTCTGCGAGCCCCGGGCGCCGCGCGGGAACGCCAGGAGCTGGGCTCACCAGCTCTGAGGAGAGAGCGTCCCTCCGGCTTGACCCGCACCGGGGACACCCGCCATCGCCCCGAATTTCTGGAGGGGTTGCGAGCCCCGCGGCTGAGGACCGCGCGGCGCCGCTCGGCGGGACAGAGCCTGCTCTCGCCGGCGGTGCGCGCACGCCTGGAAAGGCGGGATTTAAGGCGGCGAGGCTGCGGGAGGCTCTGCAGTACCGACGAGCCCCCAGCAGACCTGCCTCAGTCGCCTCGCCGGGAGCGCTCGCCACGCTGCGCACGGGGAACCGTCGCCCGCTGCCGCGCGCGGGCGTGGCGTTGGCGCCGCGGCCAGGCCGGGGCGCGCCCAGCAGGCTGCGGGCACACGCCCCTCACCTGGGCGAGGCCGGCGCGCAGGCGCTCAGCGCGGGGGCCGCGGCCGGGGGCCTCGGCCCCGGGGCGGGCAGGAGTTGGACGGTTCCAGAGCCGCGCCGGGCCGAGCGGGCGCCAGCGCCAGCGCCGCTGCCACCGCCCGGGCTGCCGCAGGGCGCGGGCGAGCGTCTGCGGGAAGCCCCAGCGCAGCCCTGGCGGGACCGCCGCAACCGCCGGAGCGCGAGCAACAGCTTGGCAGCTGGAGGAGTCGCTGCCCCGAGCGCCCGCGGCCCGCGCGCAGAGGTAAGCTCCGGGCGCCCACCCAGCCCAGTGTCCGCGGAGCGGGCGAGCCCCTGGGCGCGCCGCCGGCGGCAGTGCCTGCGAGCCCCCTTGCCCGATAGAGTTTGCACTTTGTCCGGCGGTCCCACTTGTAGAGGACGGCGTCCGGGCGCCGTGCCCAGGGCTGCAGAGGCGAGGCTCCTGCGAATCCCTGGAGTTAAAAGAGTGGGTCTCCGAAGCCAGAGGAGTCTCGGGTAGGCTCCGGTTCTCGAGGACCGAAGGGGAGGATGGAGGAGGAGAAAGGGCAGGAGAGTGCCCTGCTGTGGTTGACCGCAGAGCCTCTGCCACCCGGGCTGGGAAGTTTGGGTTCATTACAGTGATAGGTGTAGTTAGGGGACTGAGGAGCACAGCAGTGGGAGCTGGGGTTCCCGGCGAGTTCTGTCTCTGAGCGGAGGTGAGATGGGGGCTGTGAGGCAAAGAGAAGGTCCCCAAAGTTTGCATTTACCCGGAGCTCCGAGGGGGCGGCCTCGGCTAGGTGTCAGCGCAGGGTGGGAGGACACTGTGGGACTGCGGAAGAGACGAGGAGGAGGGGAGAGGGAGGACCATCTGCTACGCCACAGCTCCGTGCGGGGGCCGGTGGGGAGCAGGACGAGCCGGCAGGAAGATGCCTCCCGGAGAGCTGCGGCCGGCCCCGGAGGGCGCAGTGTTTGGTGCACTTGGAAGGGGAGTGTTGCGGGTCCTTCAAGGAAAATAAATTGCCAAGGCTCCCCCCACCTCCGTGAGTGCAGAACAAACGCAGTTTTGGAATGCTCTCAGAAAGTTGCTAGGTCGGGAACCTCTCTTCATTTTCACGCGGAGGTGAGGGTTGCAGTTGCCATTGGCTTTTGCTTTGCCCACAAGTCTCACACCAAGGCGAATGCAAACTTTGTCAGGATGTGGCTAGAGATGCTCAAATGCGAGGGACAAAGCCTGCGTTAATGGCTCCAGCCTCAAGCAGCTAACCCAGAGTTCCCGAATCTGTGGGAAATGCATTTCTCAAATTAAAAAGAAGGCTTTTCATGAAGCCAGTACGCTACAGTCTTAGATAAAGTGACAGATTTTGGCTTGAAAGAGCTCCCTTAAGTGTTTGGGGGTCTGATTTACTCGTTTTCTGGGTCCCTTCATCTTACTTGGATGCCGTCTGTGAGTTACAGTCTTAGATAAAGTGACAGATTTTGGCTTGAAAGAGCTCCCTTAAGTGTTTGGGGGTCTGATTTACTCGTTTTCTGGGTCCCTTCATCTTACTTGGATGCCGTCTGTGAGTTACGTGTGTGCTGCACCTTCCCTGTGATGAATGCCTTTAAATGTATAATACAGCATTGCAAGTGTTGTGGGTTCTTAAGGTTTTTATGGTGAAAAAATCCTTTATTTGGCCAAAGGGTTGGTTGTTGTTTGGATTCTATGTTTCCATAAATCAAATGTCTGTGGATTGAGAATTAACACTCCTTATCCATTTCCCCAAGTGATTTGAGGAAGCTTGGGATAAAAACCACAAAGCAAACAGCTGTTCTTGCAGATCTCCTTGACCTCTCTTGGATACATTTATAGTAAAATGTTTTGGGGAAGGTGACTTCTAACAAAGGAAAAATGACTATCCCCTCCGGACTCATGTTGGTGATGTTTTACAGTATAATTCTTTATGTACTTGATTTGCACTATATTATTTCACATTACATAAGTAAATGCATCTTTACAGCAGTTGAGTAATCACTAAGTATACTCTGTATTAAAAATTATGTCAGTATTTTACAGCATTTTGACAATGTACGGATTCACAGAGCAAAGGGAAAACAATGAATTTAGTGTATCTGTCTGAACCGGGGTGGAAAGTACATTCATGGGTACTTGTCACCCAAACGTGGCCAATTAGTGAGGCCTGTCAGCAGTTGGCCGATAACTTTACAAAGTGTAGCTGTTATATGAGGCTCTATCAAAGTCTACCAGGTACTCTTGGCATTCTTTCTCTCTGGCAAGTGACCTGGCTCTGGGAAAAAAAGAATCCTTCAAAGCGAACAGCTCTGAAAGGTGAAGTGTCTACGCAGAGTGGCGCTGTGTGAATCTGGGCACCCTGAAAAGACAAGGCTGTCAAGTCCTTGGATGGCCACGTCCCCTCCCTTAGGCTTTTTTCTGTCTGCAGTAACTGCAAATGTCACTGCTTGATTTTCCACCGCAACAACTTATATTTTAAAATGCTAGCAATTAATTCAGCCCTCACAGGAGTGGCTGCTTTATTTGTGGGGGAAAAAAAAAACTTTGTTCCCAGAAATAAAAAGTGAAATTGGCTTTGTACTGCCGTGATAAGATCCTGTGTCTTCAAAGATCTGAAGAACAGTGAGTGTGTGTGTCCCAGTTTCCCACTGCTTTTTACTTGCTTCTGGTTTCTTGTCGTACCCTCCCCCGACCAGTCCATTGCCTCTCTTTGCCACCTGGCTCATTGCCTTCACTGATCCCTAGGTGTCTCTACATGGTCCCTTTACTTTTCCTTTCTTATTTTAATTATTTTTTGAAATTCTAGGGGATTTTTCTTGATCTGCTTTATAGATTATCTCCTTCTTGTTCTTTGGTTTGTTACTTTCTGTTCCATGGTGTCCTTTTATTAGTGCTACATTATGTCTTCCTAGAATGACATCCTATCTCTGCTTTCTCTCCTAGTTTTCATATTGACCCTTTGATCCACCTAAGGGATGTCTTTGTGTAGCTCTCAGATGCCTCATATTTAACATCTAGCTTCCAAGTCTAGCTTCCAATCAACATCTCTATTAAGCGAGCAGAGATGAAGCTGTGTCAATGTTCACACGTATAGTCATCCAGGACCTTTCCAATATCTCAGCAGTCCATGAAGGAGTCACAACTACACCCCCAAACTCTACCATCACGATGCTGTATCATGCCCCCTTTGTCAGTTCTCTTGCTGTGGAGACTGTGTGTTCAGTCTTGCATTGTCTGCAGTCTACCAGGATGCCTTTCTGACCAGATTCCCTTCTCCCTTCTCTCTCTGGTTTCCAATCCATTTCCTGCTTGGTTTTGAAGAATCAGCTTCCTGGTGCCGAGCCAAGCTGAGGCAGTGGCTAATAAACTTTCGCCCAGTGCCCTACCAAATGACAGATAAACCTCTCCTGCAGTCCAGTCCCAGAGGAGCTCCACAGTGTGAATTTTCAACTCTCAGATTGATTCATTCATTTGTTAATTTACTCATTTAGTACTTGAATGCCTGCTAAATGGCAGGTGCAGCTCCGGGTGGTCATTTTCAAATGCTCTATGTGTTGGCTGCTGATATGTTTCAAATTTTACCTTCCAGTGTCGAATCCTTCAAATATCTTTGGAGGTTGCAGTGGAGCCCCAACTACCCCACAGGCCTCTTCACCCCCTCTCTTAGCAGTCCTGAGTCACCGTCCCAGAGTCTTGAGAAATAGTCTCTGCTGTAGGCTGAAGGCAGTGCTCCTCAGATGCACAGTCGGTCCTAAGTACTGCCTCTTTGCTCATGCTGTCTCCTGCTGGGAACAGGCCTTCGCACTTCTCTACAACAATTTTCACCTGTGGGAGTCAGCACACTTGCAGCGTGCTTCCTGATCCCTGCTTGGAACTCCAGCTTTTGCTGCAGGGAAACCCTGTTACATTTGATATATCCTCTTGCACAGGAACCCTGTTAGATTTGATATATCCTCTTGAAGCACAGGTCCAAGTCTTCATATATGTGTTCTGTTTGCATTCTCCCCTAAGGGCATTGTCCCAGTCCTGCCTAACCTGTGACTGCCACATCCTGAAATACCCAGCTGAAAGCCTGGCATGTCACAGAGCACTGGCAAATCATGTAATGCTCCGTTCTCTAGTCCCAGTTTGTATCATAACTATTGTTTTAACACCTCAGTTTGGTTCCTACGGTATAACCGGTGCTTTTGAATTTTTCATATGCAGGTAACTTGTTAGGAGAGCTTATTAAAGTACCCGTTCTTGTGAATCAGGTGAGGTGGCATTTCCAGCAAGCTCCCGGGGGGTGTTGCAGTCGTTCATCCGTGAGCTCCAGTTTGAGTGGCAAGGCAGTGAATGATACCTGTCAGGTTTGGGGGTTTCTGGCAGCCCTGACCTTCTTCCCTGGTGATTTTCCTATAGTTAGTATTTGCCTCCGTATTAGTTTCTATTTTGAAAGTACTTTAGACCTCGATGTGTTTCCCAAAGCCAAATAGAAGGTTTGGTCATTCCCTTGGATTTTCCTCTTATTCTACGGTTAGGTTAGGCTATGCAGTTGCTCCTTCTCCCTGATTGTATTTTTCTCTGGCCAGTTGGGTTGCATTTTTCTATATCCATTTTCATTTTTCCATTATTTGCAGACTGTAGCTGTTCTCCTTTCTCTGTTTTTTTTTTTTTTTTTTTTTTTCCTCTTGTCTTTGCTTTCTCTGGCTCTTGAAACTCTTCAGGTGTCTTGGCTGACTCCCTGCCCCACCTGTTTTCCCACTGCTTCCAAAAATTTTCAGAGAAAGGAGCGCTGAAATAGGGCATGGGGGACTCATGCTCTCATTCTGCCTTCCCGCTAGCAGGAGATGTTGGGCCAAGCTGTTTCTTTTCTGGGCTCCCGCATCAGTTGTAGACGAAGGGTGTGAGTTATACAACTTCCTGGGTCTACTTTAGCACTAAGACACCATGTGTGCTGTTCACACAGGGCAGAAGGAGCAGGTGGGGGGTAGGAAACGGATTCTCTGATGCTGCTGGGGTTGGAGCGTGTCCCTGTCTGCTGTTCCTGTTTCAGGTTCCTGCTCTAGATAAACAGCTTGAACTTTCATTGTTCTAGGACTACTTGTAGCAATGTTCATATCTCAAAACAGCTATTCCTAGGTGTCCTCTAATCTGGTTATCCTCACCCATGGATTCTCTCTTCAATCACTTCAGGAGCTTTAAAAAAATTATGACGCTGCCAACCCACCTCTAGGGAATGGTTTCATTTACTAATACTTACAAAAAAAATTCCTAAGTGAGTCTAATTTCCAGCCTTGGTGGAGAACTGTAATGTATGGTCTATAAAAGCAGGAAGTGGGGTGGTGAACAATGTGCTGTTGTTCTGAGTCACAACCTGGCTTTTCCACTCGCCAGCTGTAAGAACAGGTGAGTGGAACTTTTTGGGACCTCAACTTCTTGATCTGTGAAATGGGTTGATTGAGTTGTGAGAATGATCCATGAGATGGTATCTGTGGAGGAGTGTGGTGTACTGTGCACACTGTGGTTGTTCAAGAAATGGTAGTAGGTGTTTACCATGATAATCACACTCTTAAAATCAGTCTCCTCAGTCAGCTAAAGGTCATCATCTTGCCTTAATCAAGTTAACATGCTCTTCACTCCCATTCAACTTAGAGATTTGGCACAGGCCAAGCATTCTGAAGCAAAATTCATGAGCCTATTTTTCAGAAGTTAGTGAAAAAACATAGGAGGCAGCATATTGACCAATAAAATCACTCGCCCTTTTGTTTTTGATCCATTGGTGCCACATAAACTCCATGATCTCATAAATAGCAGAAATGGATTAAAATACATATAAACTGATACAAAAAGATGACCAGGCTTTCATGCCTACTTTATGAAAAATGACTTAGCCCTTTAATAAAGACAGTTCTATCATCAACAAATAAAAAGGATTGAAATTCATGGGCCTAAGCGAGCATTTCATTTTAGTAATAAATATGAATGTGCCAGGCATTTACATTTCTGAGTTTATAATGGGAAATGGAATTTAGAAATAAAAAAGCACACACGGAGGTATCCTGTCCTGTGTGAGCTAAAGCTATTCAACTTTTTCTTCTCTTTCCGGCTGAGATTCTGGAATAGCCATTATGCTGCTATGTTATTATATCAGCAAAACAAAGATTAGATAAGTGGGCATAACCAATATTAACATGGGGATATATCCCATTCTTTTTCTGGTGTGCATTTGAAAATAAAAGGGGGTGCTGTGTTATTTCAGGGGGCCTCGCCAAGGCACCCACTCAGGAATATCACAGACGGTGGTACTGAGATCCTTTGTGTGTGGAACAACTGGTGCTGAGGACCGTTGCCCACCTTCTTCTCTCAGCATAAAAAGTTTTCTTTTCTGCATTATTTACTTTTCAATCAAGAAAAGTGTCTTTCAGCTAACTCTTCACCGGGAGCCTAGTGTTCATTTTCCTTACTGTGATATGTACTTTAAATAACACAATGAAGAAGATATGATGAAACGTGAAACAGTCCCTTTGAGCTACACTAAAAAAGGCCCATTGTGAGAGATAATAAGCTAATTCTGCTAAATCTTTGCTTCTGTAAATGAGTGTCAAGACTGTGTAAAATTCTGCAGAGAGCTCTGATTTTTGGTGTTAAAGTGTTAAGGTTTTTATATTCTGGAAGTCTGGATTTCTGGTCAGATTATACAGGTTTCAAACCTGGGTTCAGATTCTAATTTCTCTCAGACTTAGTAGGTTGTAGGGATATGGCAGTGGCCACCATTTAGTACAAGACAGTCGTTAAGTCATCATTGTATTTTGGGCGTTAAAAGTAACGTGTGCAAAATCCTCATTGAAATGTTGTAAAAATTAGACCCAGAGAATTTAGAATATTAAAATTTGAGTCAAGGCATATTAAAAATTACATGTAAGTGTAGAAAAATGTCTGCTGGTGTTAACACTGAAATTAAAACCTCACGAACAAATTGTGTGCACCAGTGAGGTCTTCAGATTTGTTACTTGGGAGGTGGGAAAATTGCCTCACAGGCTCAGGAGAGGTCTTACCTTATATGTGATGAAAAATCTAATGCTTAAAATAAGAATACAGAGCATAAAATGTCACTGTTTACACATAAATTATATACAAACACAGGTATGTTAATACTATGTTTGTGTGTAATATGATCCTTGCGCCTATTCTCACATACCTGGAGATGCTGATGATGGAACTCATCTCATTCTCTGCATTTTTGTCCTTTTGAAGACAAGAAATAGTGTAGCCTAGAGGTTGAGTTCCAGTTCCAGACTCAGACGTTGTGGTGCAAATTCTAGCTCTTTAACTTGTTAGCTGTGTGACTTTGACCAAATAACCCAGCCCTTCTGTGACTGAGCTTCCCAAGGTGAAAAGAAAATGAGAGACTCTTGTATGAGATTATTGTTGACAAAATGAAATAATACACATCACGTACTAAAGTTCTTAGCCATCCTAGTGCATTATTTGGATTAATTATTAATTATACCTCTCTGAGGTGTACACTGATTTCTTTGCCAAGAGAACTTTTGAAACTGGGTTTTGGGCTTCTGTTTGAAACTTACTTGGTATTTTTGAATTATATATTTCCTGTAATCTCATCTACCTTCCTTTGTTTACTTTAAAAGAATAATGAAATGAAAGGTTGAATAGAGGCTTGGAATTTAAGCACTAAAAGGACTCTTGAAATTTTGTAATGTGAAGTATAGGTAGATTTTTACTAACAAAATATGTTAGGTGGGTTCTAGGACTTTTGGAAAGATCATGTAGCTTAACACACAGCTTCTGCATGAATGTGCTTCCCAAGCTTGGTCCACATGAGAACGCATGGAATGTTAGCGAGGCATCCAGGATTCGGAGCCAGCTTAGGTAACCAGGGTTTGTATAATTAGGGTGGGTTCACTTAAGGACAGTCTCTTCTCAGGCACCTGAATTGTAGTTGCATAGTCATCTGAAGGATCCCTTTGGGTTCACATGCAATTTATTTACTTTAACAGCTAACTTGGACTTTAGGAAGAAAATATGTTGGAGTTTAGGAAGCAAAATAATTGACAAGATAAAGACATAATTGGTGAAATGTAAGAGGATTGCCAAAGAATTTATGTCCATGTGTACCTTATTACTGCATGTAGGGTTCTTAATGCTCAATCTCACTTCCATAGAAATAAAATCTTTAGCACTCAGGATGTGGCAGGTAAGATCTTAATCTTGTTTTTCTATTTCATAGACCTCTCTCTCTGTCTGGTGGTTGTGTTCACCAGACTGGTGCTAATAACACCTCTTGTACAGTGATTCCTGGACTTCAGAATGTGGAAGAATCTGGGATGCTGAAGGTTCAGGTCCCTGGAGTAACTGCTTAAAGGCAAGGACTCACTAGGTTTGAGGAGGGACCCAGTAAACTGCAAGTATCTCAGATGACTGATAGGCCATAACTGGATATTAGCTGTCCCATTAGTTCTCAACTGGGGCTATCATAGTTAATTGTGGTTCTTAATAAAAGTCCAGAAAACTATGCCAAGCTACTGTTCCCGTGCTACATTAACTTCCTTCAGTTGCCCCAGAGTCACCTTCATGGAACACATCATGTGTTGATTCTAAAGAACCAGGCTGTGCCCTCTTATTGACAGTGCACTGGCTTTTGCTCACAGGTTGGAGTACATCAGAGTTTTCTGCAGTGATGTGAACTTGTTTGTGCTATATGGAGTCCAGTGATCCCAACCCTACAGAAGTGTAAAGGGAGGGGTTGGTCAGGTCCTGGAGTCAGTAGTTTCTTCAGCTCCCCAGATAGCACTGCATGTGCATGGTTGTGGTTCTGGTAACCAAGACCACAGTGACCATTCAGCTGGTACCAAGACTTCCGGGGCAGCTGCATGTCAGCAGTGTCTCTCTCCTCTCACGTCTGCAGGCTTCTCCTTTCTCTGCACATTGGAGCAGCCATTTGTGCTGCCCCTGTGGCTGTATGTTAGGCAACAATAGGCTCCTTTCTCTGTGGCATCTTTCTGTCTTCCCTTCTCCACTGTGGCCAAGTAGAAACCGAGATGACTATACCACATGTACAAGTGTGATTGACACCAGTTGAAACTGCTGCTGTCCCAGCACAGACCCCTTTATGCTCTTTCTTGCTTTGCTGTGTACAGCTTATCTAAGCAAAGTTTATATTTGTCAGGAATTTCACAGGTTCTCAGGTCTGTTGTCTTTCTCTTAGCTCGCATTCGAGAAGGAACAGTATAATATACACTTGGATGGCATGGGTGATATGATCTTTAAAGATATTTGATTCTTGAAATAATGTTTCTGAATTATCAAGAGTTATAGCAAGAAAACTTATTTACCATATATGTGTAACAGTTCCTCAGGGTATTACTGCAATATATCTACTTTTTAAAAAGTTTTATTTACTTACTTGAAAGGAAGAGTTTTACACACACAGAAGGAGAGACAGGTGGAGAGATCTTCCATCTGCTGGTTCACTCCCCAGTTGGCTGCAACAGCCGGGGCTGGGCAAGGCTGAATCCAGTAGCCTGCAAGCCCATCCGGGTCTCCCATGTCGGTGGCAGGGCTGCAGACACTTCGGCCATCCTTTGTTGCTTTCTTAGGCACATTAGCAGGGAGCTGGATTGGAAGTAGAACAGCCAGGACTTGAACCAGAGCTCATATGGAATGCAAGTGTTGTAGGCAGCCGCTTAACCTGTAGCACTGTAATGTGGGCCCCTCGATACATGCATTTAACTGGATCTATTTAAATTGTTATGTTGATATCTAAACTAATGAGCAGAAATACCATGTTAATCATTATGTCATGCACAACTCTAACTTTGATCTTTTATTATTTTAACATTCAGCAATAGTGTTCTTTCTTGTTAAGTAACACTTGACCATAAAAACTAACGGTGATGAGGGGAAAATGACATAAAGCTTGGCAGTTTAACATCTCCTCAGTGTAGAGTCATGTCATGATTGACCCTATGTGCAGTATAATTCAGCCCTCATAGATGTCAGCTTCTCTCTTCAACAGTAAGGTAAGGCTCAGTGGTATGCAGGAGTAGGTGAAGATGGGTGATTGGCAATAAGGTATAGCTACTTGAAAAGTGTTGTAACTAACTAAATTAAATGTGAGAGGGAATTATGCATTTGGGAGGTAGCCATGGTCAGACCTGACAGATCTTCTCAACTTTTTGGTCATATAACAAACTTGTTTTCCAATATTAATGAAAAATTTAAAAGACAACATCTGAACTGCCCCATAGGGCTAATTATGGTGATGGTTTGAGGAGCCCTCCACAGGGTGGATTTTTAATAGTCCGTAGAACCTGAGCTTAATTGGGAAGGTCAGACCTTTCCAAGGACCTCTCAGATGAAACCGCAGCTTCATCTGTCTCAAGCCTTGTTATGACCGTGAGAAGGTGAGCACTAGGATCATGATTTCATCATTGGTTGAAGTCATGATCAACGCTCCAGAATGATGAAAGACACAAAGGAGATTTTTTTGTGACTTGTCCTCACTATTCATGGTTGCCACTTCTTAACCCTCTTGATCTAAAGGACAAACCGTATGCCTTGCCATCTGGTACCAGATAAGAAAGATTCAAACAGACATAGTGGTTGCCTCCAAGCAGTGAAAAAGGATGCCGCTTGGACAAGGAAGCAGATTCATGTTCTGAAGTCCCAGTAGACATGACCAGATTGAGTGCATGGGATTATAAGGGGGCAGATTTCAATTCCACATGAGAAAGACTTTCCTCATTACTCACGCTGTCCAATAATGTTATGTCATTTGTAAAGTCTGACACTTGCTCTAGTTGCAAGTGTACAGTGGATGAGAGGATCAGCTGGTAGATACAGTAAAGAAAGAATTCCTGCACTGAGATGATCCTCGAGGGGGTGATTACTACTAATCTGTCCCATTTTTGGCATTATTAATAAAATATTAATAAAATAAATAAAATATTAATAAAATAATTTGAGGAGTCACTATAGCAGGGGAGAGGAATATATAAGAAAAATAGTAGGGAAAGAAGTGTTCCTGGTCACCTTAATAATGATAGGACAATTATGTGATCATTTTTAGCATGTTATTCTTATTTAGTACCTATCATGTGCTGTAATGGTAACTCATTTAGCAGCTGAAAGACCCAAGTCCTGATGTGTCTCCTCTTGTTTCCTGCCCTTTATACAACAGGCAAGCTCTGTGGTCATCTTTGGTGACTTCTCAACAGAGGTGCTGCGCACCTTGTATCTGAGATGAACTCCTGAATAATCTTTTTCTGTTCCCATGTCACTTTTTCGTTTCTCTTAGGATGCTTGCAGCCTTAGATTGAAATGATCTGTTTTATTGATTTTTCTCACTAGACTGTAAGCTCTTTGAGAGCAGGCATTTTGACTCCTTTACCAACTTAATGACTGCACAGCATCTGGCTGTGATAGTAGATACAGTTGTTTGTTAACTAAATATTTGATTACTCCTTCCATCACACCCTTCTCTCAAAAGAAATTCCTGGGATGACTTTTATCCTCAAGGTAAGGAATTGCAAAGAAAAATATCACAGTATTGTTTCTCTTCTTGACCCTGCCTTACCAATCCTGATCACATTGTTATTGTCAGTTTCATCCATTCTGGTGCAGGGGAAGAGAGGAAGATACTGAAGAACATGAGGCCAAAAATTCCCAATAATTTGAGAAGGGAAAGCCACCTCTTACACAGCCCTTTCACTCCTGCCCCGATGTGTGGCCTGCAGCAGTAGTGGAGGGTGAGGAGGAAATCTTGCTCCTGCTGTTACTAGCTGTGTGACCTCAGCCTAGTCACTGGCTCACTAATTTTTTCAAGAGTATTTTCAGGAGCTCATTTGCTCTTACATTCTATAATTCATAATCTCTTCCCCTTCAAAGTTTTCCTGAAGTCCTTTACTCCAACATAGTGTTCTTGCAGGTAACCAAGAAGCCAGTATGATGCTGACAAGAGAAGTGTTAGAAATCAGCATGGGAGGTGACCTTGGGATAAGGCTATGCACTCTGATCTGACATACCCACAAAGTTCTTGTTGTACGGCTGTGGGTAAATCATAAACATCTCGAAGCTGAAGATCCCTCTCCTGCAAAATGGGCATAATATTGTATATTTCATAGGACTGCAAGGATTTGATGAGACAATGTACATATATGAAGTGTTTATTCTGTGCCAGAAACATAAGGAGCACTTGGAAAATGATAGCTGCTATTGTTTGGCTGTAGCATCCCCTCTCTCTTGCCTCTTCTTTTTTCATCCCCAGAAAGACACCCACATGCAAGTCCTGAAGACATTTCCTTGGCATGGGATTTGTTGTGCTCTTGAACATCATTTCTCCTCCATGTAGGGTTAGTGGAGGACAGTCAGATTCCCTTCTTGCTGAGCAGTCTGCTTCTACATATACGATGGCCAAAAGAGCAATGCATTTCACAGCTATGGGGAATGTGCTTATTTTAACATTTGCGAGAAGACATGAATGTTACTGAGGAGATGGTGGAAGTGGGTGCAGGGTTATATATCTTAATATCATATAATGTATCACACCTGGATCAAGAGTCCTTTATTTGAAATAGCTTTGACTGAAGAGTAGTGACACAGCAGCTCCTGAGCCTGATAACAAATAGACACCTTATAAAAATTTATGAAGTTCAGGTTGTAAAGAACACACTACACACACAGAGCAGAGGCATTTCTCATTAAAATAATTTCATCTTTAAATCCATTGTATCACCTATCCTGGAAGCTCGTGCTGGGGTCAGACACCTCAACAGCCTGTAAACTTTTATGTGGGCTTTTGGAAAAAGATGATAGTTTTATGAGATATGATTTTCTCATCTCACCAAATTAGATTATTTGAGATAGCATTCCTGGATGTAAAATTTCAGTCTGAGTAAACCTGTACCTCTGAGACTGCACGGGCTGCCAGCAGAGTGGAAATGGAGCATAATAAATCTGCCCTGAGCCCATTTCTCTCCACACAACTCCATAATTCATTCCTTGCTTGGTACCCAGGACCACTTTTTCACAGCTAATCAGTCTGCATCCAGGCCGGCTCCTTCTGTGTACATCACTGCCTCCGTGGTCCAGACTTCATTTCTTGGCATGCTCTGCTGCTCACAGGCTTCTTTCTGGAGCTGGGTGACATCATGGACCCTGTCTTCAAGCTGTTTGGGATCATATGGCAAACACATACTCTAGTTATAGCGTGGCCTATTGGTTGCAGCGTACTTTTCTTAGATTAAAACAGATGACAGCATCTCTCTGTAGTTTAGCTTTGGGCCCTGTGAGTGTTGCAGTGATTCTTTCTTCCTCTCTATCTCTTTTTTTTTTTTTTTTTGACAGGCAGAGTCAGACAGTAAGAGACAGAGAGAAGGGTCTTCCTTTTTCTGTTGGTTCACCCCCCAAGTGGCTGCTGTGGCTGGTGTGCTGCACCAGTCTGAAGCCAGGAGTCAGGTGCTTCCTCCTGGTCTCCCATGTGGGTGCAGGGCCCAAGCACTTGGGCCATCCTCCACTGCCTTCCTGGGCCACAGCAGAGAGCTGGACTGGAAGAGGAGCAACCGGGACAGAACCGGCGCCCCAACCGGGACTAGAACTTGGGGTGCCAGTGCCACAGACGGAGGATTAGCCTAGTGAACCGCGGCACTGGCCATCAGTGATTCATTCTTGAGTCTCCTCGGAGGGGACAGAGGTGAGATGATTGCACCTAATGACGCACGCCTCATCATTCCATCAGAAATGCTGCTCTAGTGCTCCTAGGGCTTTTCTTCGTCTCCTCTGGTCAACATTGCTTTGATCTAATGCTACTCAGACCATCTACAGCCACAAAACGCAAAGTGGCTGCAAGTGACTTGCAAGAAACTTGGAAAAAAGAAAGGTTTAGGACAACTGCCTTCAAGTTAATGTCCTTGGTTTGCAGTCCTGTCTCTGCCCTTAATTATTGTTATGATAATGGGCAAGGAATTTATCTTCACTGGCCCTCACTTTTGTTGTATCTAAATTGAGCAGGTAGCTGTAGGTAAGTTTTATGGCAGAATTCTATAAGCCATGAAATATGTGGACATAGAAAATTGGCCTTTCTTCCTTGCTATGATTCAATTCAATGAAGAGTTTAGGAATGACATGCCCAGTGGGACATAAAACTGACAGCAACATCCTATTTTCTGGTTTTAGAGGAAGATCTATCTTTGTGCCCTTCAGTGATTTTAGACAGGTACTTGAGAAGCTTTTTAAACTTTTTTGGAATGCTTTCATCTGCATTTATTCATTCACTTATCCCTCAACTCCCTGAATTTGGTAAGAGCCTTCACTTCTTGCCTGGTTGTTGTGGTAGGGAAAACTGAAGCACTGCTCAGAGACACACTGTGCCTAAAGAGGCAGAGCCCAGCGGTGGCAGAGCAGGACAGGTGTCTCCCTGAGCAGTGTGGACACTGAGCTGTTCAGAGTGGGTCCATGTGCCTGTAGCATCCACATCACTCCGAAAGTGATTAGAAATGCAGAATCTTGGACCCACCACAGACCTATGTATCAGAATCTCCTCTTTTTTTTTTTAAAAAGATTTATTTATTTATTTGAAAGTCAGAGTTACACACAGAGAGAAGGAGAGGCAGAGAGAGAGAGAGAGGGAGGGAGGGAGGGGCAAGTACGTCTTCCATCCGCTGGTTCACTCCCCAATTGCTGCAATAGTCAGAGCTGTGCTGATCTGAAGCCAGGAGCCAGGAGCTTCCTCCAGGTCTCCCACATGGGTGCAGAGGTCCAAGCACTTGGGCCATCTTCTACTGCTTTCCCAGGCCATAGCAGAGAGTTGGATCAGAAGTGGAGCAGCCAGGACTCGAACCAGTGCCCATATGGGATGCCAGCGCTGCAGACCAGGGCTTTAACCCACTGCGCCACAGTGCTGGCCCCAGAATCTCCTCTTTATACCTCCAGGTATTTTGTTGACACATTAGAGTTCTAGAAATTCAGTAACCTGTTGGAGCCCTGGCCTCCACCAGAGGCTACTCTCTGTGTCCTGGTTTGGGTGCAGGGTCAGTTCTTTGCGTTTACTGATGGGCTGGTCTATAGAGGGAAACGCTTCTCGAAGTGTGCCAGGACATCATCTTGGGCTTTGAACATGGGGTAAGTAGAAAGAGGATTAGAGAGGTTAGTTAGAACCACACGAAGAGGTAAGAAGGATATGAGATGCCTGTCTCATTCAAAGGCTTTGTAAGTTACTTCCTGGGCAAAAATACCTTTCCAATATCACCTCTTTGAGTCAGTAAATTAACTTTCAAAAGTATGCACTCAGCAGGGCAAATGGACACCATAGCTGATTAGACATTTCAGTGATTAAGACGATTTAAATATACCTCTACCTCTGAAATGACTTCAGATGCTAAGGCTCTTAAGCAGCATTCTCTTGGCTGTTGGTTTCAAATTCTGAAAGTAACTATCGTAGATGTTTTTCAAGAGCATGGCTTTGAAATGTGAAAATAAAAGTAACTGAATATTATCAAATTTGGGACATAAGTTGGTCTTACTATTTGGATGGTTAGCAAGTCTGCAGCTCTAAGGAGATGATTTTCCATGGTTGTCCAGAGTCATGTGATCAGCCACTACCATGGGAAGTATGCCAGTGGAGAGAATGTGCTCTAAGAGAGTATTAGGTCTTCCCTTTACCTTTCATCGTCACGCAAAAGAACAAGTTGGCTTTGAAAAAGTCCTGTCAGCCATGCAATGACAGTCTTGATAATGTCAAGATAATTGGATGGGCCAAACAATAGTGACTTGTTTTATTTTAGGATATCCTGGACCCACTTAATCATGTCATGAGTTCCAGGGCAGTTGATTTCCAGTTGTAAATATGGGATAAAATATTATTTCTTTGTAGTATTCCTTAGGAGGTCTGTAAGATACCAGTAATGGTGAAATTCTTCCCAGTTTCCCAATGTGACCATCTGAGAGGGTCATTTGTGGACATGTTACCTTGTACATCCAAGTCCAGAAAATGGAATAAGAGCTGCAAATATTCATAAATGTGGTTTTGAAAATATAACAGGGAGAGGGCATCTAACCTATTGATTAAGGTATCTACATCTTACATTGGAGTGCCTGGGTTCAAGTCCTTGCTCCAGCTCCTGATTCCAGTTGCCTGCCAATGCAGACCCTGGGAGACAGTGATGTTGGCTCAAGTAATTGGGATCCTACCACTCACATGGAAGACCTGGTTTGTTTTCCTGGCTTCTGACTCCAGCCCTGGCCATTGTGGGCTTTTGGGAAGTGAACCAGTGGGTGGGAGCTCTCTCTGTGTGTCTCTCAAATAAAAAAAGCAATAAAAATAGGATGCATGTGATCCATATAGTTCTGTTATGTGAGAGGCAAATGTGACATGCTTTTGGATGATGACTCTGTCTTTGATCCCTGTCCCCATTAATTTTAGTGGCACTTGCTCTCAGACTTATAGGCATAATGACATTTTTGTTCTGGCTGAGTTCCCTCAGTCAAATTGCCTTCCCTAGCCACAGCCCCTCTACTGTTGAGACTTTCCATCTCTTGAGGCTGGCATTCTATTATATTTTAATATCACTGTTTAAAATTTTTTTTTCCCTTGCCTGTCTTATATTCCCCCATCCTTCTTCAGTTTATTATACTGTAGCCAGTCAAATCACAGAACTCACAAATTAATTGAGCTAGGTCAATATTGCCTATTTACAGGGTTGAGAAGATATGAATATATGTCAATAACTTGTTGTTAGAGCCCATTGTCTATACAGAGAAAAATATTTTATAATGAACATCTGAGTTTATTATTCTCAACATCTTAAAACATTTCCAACTTTTGGGGGACTGAAGTTTTTCTTGTGTGGTGTTTGGGTACTGGGCATTAATGCTCCTGACTTAAGAGGAAGCAGTAGCCTAGGAATAAGATTATAGTAAATGTCACCAAGACAAGGTCAGAAAGAAAGACAATAAAATACATAAGTCTTTTTTTATAAAGATTTTATTTATTTATTTGAGAGGTAGAGTTACAGACAGTGAGAGGGAGAGACAGAGAGAAAGGTCTTCTTTCCGTTGGCTCAGTCCCCAAATGGCTTCAATGGCTGGAGCTACACTGATCCGAAGCCAGGAGTCAGGAGCTTCTTCCAGGTCTCCCATACAGGTGCAGGGGCCCAAGGACTTGGGCCATCTTCCACTGCTTTC
Source organism: Lepus europaeus (assembly GCF_033115175.1). Taxonomy (NCBI): domain Eukaryota; kingdom Metazoa; phylum Chordata; class Mammalia; order Lagomorpha; family Leporidae; genus Lepus; species Lepus europaeus. Next base: position 122,876,764 of record NC_084827.1, on the reverse strand, counting down.
CCAGGCCACAGCAGGGAGCTGGATGGGAAAAGGAGCAGCTGGGACTAGAACCGGTGTCCATATGCAATGCCGGTGCTGCAGGCAGAGGATTAACCTACTACTGAGCCACAGCGCTGGCCCAATACATAAGTCTTGAACATGGTTCTTCAAGTGTATATAGATGTTCTTCAAGTGTATGGATGTTATCACTGAGTTACGATTTTACTCAAACCTTTTTGCATTTGGAGGTCTCTTTTTTATTAGGTTTTTATTTAAGTTCTACGAATGTTAGAGTTTGAGATAAGTGGTTCCTTTTTCTTTTACCTGCCTGGAGAGTCATACTGATTCACTGCTGATGAGCCGAATGGTTTAACCTTCATATTCAGATCATTATTTTGGTGATGCAGTTACGATGTTTTCATCTTGATTTCATTCTTGATATAGAAATAGCAATGTCTGACTGTGTGTGGGGTGTCTTAAATGTTTGCATCATTTGATAACAAGTTAAGCGCTGTCACATTGTCCCCGTTTTACAAATGATGAAGCTTATGCTTAGTACATTGAAGGGCTTTCTTTTGAATTCATGAGATAATGGTGCCTGACAGAACTTGGTCTTGAACCCAGGCCCCACTGACTCTGGAACCCACTTTCATCATGGGAGCCATGATGGAAGAGCAGAAAAGAAATCTGGGAACCATCTAGTCCCAGCTCTTCTTTCTACAGGTGATGAAATAGGTCAAGGAGGGTTAAATTCCTCACCCGTGGTTACACAACTAGCAAACAGAAGAGGCAGCTTGAACTGGTGTTCATTTTCAAGGGGGCTCTGCGGGTGTGTTCTGTTTCATCTGCGTGGCAGATTTGGGTAAGGTGTCATCGCCCAGAATTGCTCTCAGGGCCGCCTACCTCACTTCCCTCTTGCTGGAGGAGAAGAGGAATTCTTGTACCTGGAATTCTTGTACCCTGCCAGATCTTTTTACCCTGTGGGGAATGTTACCTGACAGGGATGAGGGCTCACACCAAGCCAGGAATCAAGTTCCTGCTAGGGAATTTTAGGAGTTTTAGGGCTCCTTCCCCTTTCACAGTACACCGCATCCAGGGTGAAGCCAGCCTGTCTCCTCAGTTCTTCACTCAGTCCACTCTCCAGCCCCTGCCTCTGTGTTGAAGACAGATTGAGTTGGACAGATGGAAAGCCAGCAGCAGTCTTAAGACCGGCTGCCAAATGGGACAAAGGAAGAGGTGATCTGATGGGTTGTGGCATTGACCTGAAAGGGCACAGACAAATGCACAAAGGAAGACAATGAATGGCAGCCCTGAGAAAATAGCAGCATTTTCTGTCGCTGAATGACCAGTGTTGAAGGTTTGGAAAAGGGAGAGGCAGTTGTTGGGCAAGGTATTGCTCTCTCCTACATCCTCACGTAGCATATATGGAACTGGGTAACACACAATGTGGATAATTAACTCGCATCAGCAGAGATATGTGCCTCGGTTGGGCTTTTTGAAAATACTAGATTTTTATGACCACGATAACTGGTCTGAGTCGGAGGATGCCCAGGTCAGAGCCACAGATCTTATTGGCTCTAAGCGGAAAAGCCCTTCACTCAGCCCAATTTCCAAAGTGACCACTGCAGCTGAGGGGACAGCCAAGTAGGGTCAGCAACATTGCAGGCAGAACTGTAAATGTCTTGTTAGAGATGCCACCTGCCTTTATCTGGCCAGCTCTTCTTCCAGGCCAGCTAAGTCATGAAAGTCAACAGGGTGCCTTCCCCTAGGAGGTTCACACCTCCCTTAGGATGTACCCCATGTGAAGAGATAGATAGGTCTGGGCCTCTTAACTTACAAGGCCTAAAGCCCAACAGATTATTATCAAGCCCCTTCTATCAGGTTCTATTTGCCTCTCAATCAGAAAACTTAATTGTAGCTTAGACAGCACCTTTCTTAGCTCCTCTAATAATGACTCTGTCCTTTGTTCTAGACCCTGTCTAGCGCACTTGGGCCTCATTCCTTCGTAATCATAACCTCTACTCTACCACCAATGGCTCTACTCCCAACCTGTGTGTACTGATGGTCCTCTTCCCCACTTAATGCTGTATAATTGTTCTAACCTGGTTAATGCCACTCTTAGGATCATTGGTTACTATCCTCACTCTGTCTTTTATGACCTTGTCTAAATATGATCAGAGTCGGCAAACTTGGAAGGCTTCCATAGCCTTGGCAACTCATGATGAGAGCCTAGGGTGGTTACTGGCGCCATAAACTAGAGTGTCAATTTGTTGGGTCAACAACAGGAGTCACTATGCACTTGCTCCTCATGTGGGATCTCTGTCCTTAATGTGCTGTACATTGTGATTTAATGCTATAACTAGTACTCAAACAGTATGTTTCACTTTGTGTTTCTATGTGGGTGCAAACTGTTGAAATCTTAATATATACTAAATTGATCTTCTGTATATAAAGAGAATTGAAAATGAATCTTGATGTGATTGGAAGGGGAGAGGGAACAGGAGAGGGGAGGGTTGCAGGTGGGAGGGAAGTTATGGGAGGGGGAAACCATTGTAATCCATAAGCTGTACACTGGAAATTTATATTCATTAAATAAAAGTTAAAAAAAAAAAAAGAAGCTGTGATTCACTGAGGCACACAGGGTGGTTCACCACCATCTTCCTCTGATGTGTGTGTGCCCTCCTTGCAGAGAGCAAAGCGGGAGTCCTGTGTGGAAGAGTGCCTGGCGTTGTGTGCTAGAGGCCCTTTGAAGGGATTGTATCGTGTGAGGGAGGAGCATCAGGGCACTTTGGGAAGCTAGGCAGGAAGATAGGGAAGAAAGGACAGGAAAGAGAGAGGCTGTTTTCCCAAGGTTGGTGGATCCAGCGGTGTGTTTCCTGAGAGTGCCCCTGTGCTGTGGCAGGACTTGGCTGTTTCTCTCTGTGTGTGTGGGTGTGGGTGTGGGTGTGGGTGGGGAGGCTGATGCATCTGCAGGGCTGTGCATCTTTCACATTTGCAAAGAATCTCAGAGCCATGAAGCCTCAACACTGAAGTCTAGAGAGGCTTTCTGTCTACCAGTTTTCTTTTAAAAATGCAAATCTGAGCACATGTCCCAGCAACAGATCCATTCCGTGACTCCCCAGCCGCAGGAGATAGAGAAGGATACCCCAGGCAGCTGCTATTGCATGTGCAAACTGAGAAGTGAGCAGCGCATCTGCCCTAGGGGACTTCACCTGGATCCTAGGGTCTTTGGATGGGGTTGACAAAGGCTGCAGATGGCCTTGACTGCCATCTGGTGGAATCTCTGTCGTTCATATGCTTTTTAGGAACATACCACTTTTTCCAAATAAAATCCTATTTAGAAACTCAATATACAAAATAGAGAGTAGTAGAGAAGTACAGCAGGGACTCACTCACTTTCTCCTTGCACCTGGAATTCTTGAGGCCCCTCTGCCAGAACCATGGCATCTGATCCAATTTAAGATTTGGAGAGATGACTAAAATGCTGGGATGAAAATACACTGAGGGGTAGAGCTTAAAAATGTTAGATCGGATGCAGAGCCCAGTGTAGTGAGGAGAAGTTTCTGAACCCAAGGACTGGTTATGTAAAAATTATTTTTCTGTTTATCTCACTTTTACTGTGAATTTCATTTGATTTGATTATATAAATTTAATTATAATTCAGGGTCATACTCTCCTTCCATGACTTGAATCTAATCCCGGGGAGTGTTTATATACATAGGAAAAGACAGCATTTAATCAAAACTTAATTATGTAAAGAGAGGGTACTTTACAAAATTTAATTCATTTAATCACCATAGTAACACTATGTACAGTATGTACTGTTACTATCTCCATCTTACAGAGAGGTAGAAACTGAGGCCTGGAATGCTGAATGATTTAGATTTTAGCCTAGGTAGCCTGGCTTCCAGTGTGCGCCAGTATCTGGGATCTCAGTTAATACAGCTGCCATATTAAGGCATTTGTAGGGCATAGACTGTTTTGTCCTTGGGAATGATCAGTCCTCTCTGGCATCCGCTGCCACTGAGCTTGTTTAAAATCCCATCTGGTTCTAGGACATCGTTCCTGTAGATCGCTCTGGATGTTCCAGGATGATTCATTCATTCAGCTACTCACAACCTACATTTGGTAGAAGGAAACTCTGAGGCTGTCTAGAATTCTAGAATTCTGCTGAACTGGACTAGGGATACTCAATAGGGCTTTTACCTTCAGGGAACATTTGGTAATGCCTAAGAAGCATTTTTGATTGTCACAGCTGAGGGTGGGGACTGCATTCCAGGTACCTGATGGGTAGAGCCCAAGGCTGCTGCTCAGGGTGCTGCCATGTATATGACAGCTCTGGCAACAAACATTCATTCAGACTAGAGTGTCAGTTAGTGCCAAGCTTGAGAAACCCCATCATAGACATGAAATCATATTTCAGCAATTTTATTTGAAAAGTCTTGCTTTCTTCCCAGGGATTTCTTGCCAGGAAGGCACAGGTTCCTTCTGTTCTTAGAGGCCACCAAACCATTTCGTTATGTTCTCTCCTCCAGGGCTCAGTGCAGGGCAGGTGATAGATTGGACCTAGAGCCCTTGTTTCAGACACTCTCATGTCAAAACTCTGCAAGTAATTTCTACTTCCCTGTATCCCTTTTATACGTAGTCTGAGTTTAGGAAGTTTTGCTCTTACTCATCATACTCTTCCAAATATGTTGCCCATGGATTAAGGTTTCTGACTTTTGAAATTCAAACTGTAAGAACTGATCACCTTTTCCTCTGCCTTACACTATGTAATACTTTTGCTGGGGGTAATAAGTACAGGACAGTCAGCAGATTGAATGGAGTTTCACAGAAGTGTTGGGAGAGGCTTTATTTGTACTCATCAGTCAATGTTTGCAGTCTGTGTTCTGAGGTGGGCCACTGTCCCTGGAGATGTCGGTATGTTTTCTATGAAAGAGGGGAGCTGCTGCATGTGGTCCCCCTGTCTAGGAATTCACAAATCCTATCTGTATCCTTAAAAGGACAGGAAAGCAAACTATTTGAATTTGCTTATCTCAGAGCTTCCCAAAAGTCTCTGACCAGGAAATCTTTCTCTCCAAGAACAGCTTGGACATGATTTGAGAAGTGCTAGTCTGTGTGACAGATTTGGCCTTCTGCAAAGCATTTCCAAAGAGGAAAAGACAAGTTCTAGAGAGGTTAAAAGTTGGACTCAATAGCACCTGATGAAAGATTGGTTACAGGAGGTAGGGAAGCAGGAGAAATCAAGGGTAGACTATAGAAGCTTCAGAACTGAAGGGACAGGATTTGTACCATTGCTTCTGTATCACAAAGTGTTAGGCATCAGGGATTTTGAAAAGTATCACTGACAAAATGACTGCTGAATTCCTCTCTCCATTGTCACAATGTGCTTCCAAATGGTCTT